>NC_051846.1:53961341-54037306 GCF_002237135.1 Teleopsis dalmanni | reverse complement strand
TTATAAAACACGAACACTCACTCAGGAACTAAGTGGACTACAAAAAACCACGAAAAAATATTAAGACATTTACTGGTTATAGTCATTCGGAATAGGTATACTTCCATTCTGGACCGAAAAACACAATAATGTTTAGGGCATTATCTGAATATAGATATTTCGGGCAGAAACACCCTTATTGGAGACTATCAAAACACTATGTCATTTTGATGAAGTGAACAATGCTTTGAATTTTAGGCAGTCTGATAATTAAGAAAGTATAATGGAGACATGCCTTTAAGCTAATGATGGACAGTGAGAGATTAGATGAGCGAAGGACAATAATATTGCTAGAAACACAGTATTCAATATTATTTATTTAGCTCGAATTTTAAATAATCATACTGGAAACAGAAAAAAAGCAGAAATAGAAAAAAACGAATATAGGGGGTTTGACAACGGTAAAAAAATTGTAAGAATATGCGTTAGGACAACATGGATAGTCATGCAGCTCTAAAATCTTTAACAAACTCTACATTTTAATTAAAGTTGGTCTGGGAATGCTTTCAACTTTCCAATACTCTAGCATCGAGAAACTCTGTTTATCGTAGAGCCCTTCTGCGGGGTGATAAACAGCTTTACAAAAAAACTTAATATGTGAACGGGAGAAACGAAGTCTATTTAAACACTGGAAAGCCCAAACAGGTATGCGACAGTTAAGAAGATTTATTGATACTAAACACATCAGAGTTGACGCTATTCTGAACCTTAGCAGAAACCACTCATTTGTAATTAATACACTCAATTAATACATGGAAAATATAGGTGTGCTAGAAAGTGATTCCTGCCGATTCTGTTATGAGGAGAAGAAAACATCAAAGCATGTTCTATGTAACTATTTAACGGCGGCAACAAGTAGACTTGACTACCTTGGTAGCGGGATCTTGGTTCCAATAAATAGACTATTTATAAATAGTCTAGAATTGTTTTAGTTGGTCATTTAGGTGCACAATAGATCTTTTAGATCGCGGCGTATTCATAGCCTATTATTTAATAACAATAATAAATAGGAGGACAATAGCACAGACAATTATGTCTGGGATGGTGTTCATGTTAATTAAGATTTTAACATGGTTTTTTCTGTGTCTTAGCTACAAAAAACAGAAACCGACTGCACTGCTCCATTGAATTACTTTTGAATCAAAGCATCTGCTCTAGACAATTAAAAAGAGACTCAATTAATTTTTTAGTCTATTTATATCATTACTCCAAATGTCCTGAACATTGACAACCATATAATTGAATAAATATAAATACTTAAGTGTTGTGTTTAGCGAGAACAAGCTAACAATGACTACAAAAGATAGAGCATAGAGTAAAAGATAGAGTACAAGCTGGGAATAAAGCTTATTATGGATTAGACTGACTAAATACAAGTAATAATATTCCGCAGAAAACAAAACTAAAAATGTAAAAAAAACATTGATTCGCCCAATAGTAACATATGGTTGCGAGACATGAAGATTAACTGAAACTGAAGGAAGTAAGATAACAGTGTTTGAAAAAAAAATACTCAGACAAATTTTTGGCCCCGTGAAAGAAAACGTGATGTATCGCATAAGATACAACCATGAGCTAGAACGGCTTGCTGAAGATGATACAGTCAACAAATTTATGATAAAGCGACGATTAAGATGGGTTGGACATATGATAAGAATGCCGGGTATGAGAATACCGCTTAAGATTTATGAGAACGAAATAGGAAGCAGCGAAAGAAGAACGCGACCAAGAAAACGATGGAAAGACAGTGTGCAGCAAGATTTAGAAGAAATTAACATAAGAAATTGAAAAACAAAAACAAAAAACACAGAGGAATAGAACGATGTTGTTAAATAGGCTTAGGTCCTACATGGACTGTATAGTCACTGATGATGATATTTATAGCATATACAGACATAAGTGCAGATATATTAAAATCACAGATATATTGTTTCGTATATAATTTATAAATCGCTTAAAATATAATTTATTTAAATTAAATTTTTTATCTTTAAAATTAATATTTTTTAACAAATATGTTAATTATATTAATTATTTTATATTCTATAATTTAATAACAGAATTTTAGTTATATTAACCATTTAGTATGTGATTTAGAACTTACTTAAGCTTACTTATTGCTGTTATCTTATATACTTTCATATTTAGCTCATAATTAAGTGAATCTATCTCAAAATTCTAAAAATATTGGTTAAATATTTGTAATTAAAATTAAAACAAAATTGTTTAAACTTATTAACAAATTTACTCTAACATATCTTTAAAAAATATTTGAACAAAAATTTATCAGCATTATAGTATATAAAAATTTTAGCAGAAACGTTTGTTTGAATAATACTGCATTATGATATATTTGTATGACGTACTGTTTGTGAGGTCAAGGCTGCAGTATGATCTGCAAAAAACGAGTATCTTATACGCTATACTCTCTAGATTTATCCACATAAAGCTGCGCTTTAACTTAACTTAGATTTTTTCTCCAAACCACAGTAAGATTTTCGGATCAGATGATTTAACGTTTATTTTTTACAAAAGAGAGTTTGAATTTATGTGAGAAAAAAAGATTATTAAGATATGAAACAATAAAAAGAGTTTTTTAATTTAAAATACTAATTTTTTTATTATTTTATTTTATTTATTATTTTATTCTTCAAAATAAAGACAGAGAAAATAAAAGAAAGGAGAATGCGAGAAAGGCTGTCTAAGCCAAAAATATTTGGGAAAAGTTTCCTCAAGTGATGAAATTTGTATCTATTAATATTAAAATTTTTTATAAACTATTTAAAACCTTAATTTTTGAACTTTTACTGTTACTGTGAAAATGGGTAAGCGGCAGATTTTTAGCACAATAGTCCTAAATTAACCTAACACTGAGGAAAAATCAAAAATGCCGACTTCAGCCTCGTTCAGTGGGGTGAGAAAAACAGTAACAGATGAAAATGCAGCATAGTCGCCGACTCACTGATAGAACCAAAACGCAATAAACCTCATGGGTCGAATTTCCATTTGCGAATAGCAACAAAAGCGACCTATTTCTGAAGCGGTTGGTGACTGGTGATTAAATGTGGATCACTTACGACAACGACAAGTGAACAAGATTGTAGTCGAATCGCGGTGGGCCAGCAAAAACAGTGACCAAGTCTGGAAGGTTATGCTGTGTGTTTGGTGCGATTGACAATGAATCATCTACTATGAGCTGTGTAAGTTTCTTTTAAATTTTTAAGTTGTTCCATCAAAAATATTTTAAAGTTGATTTTAACTCAACAAACTCATATAAGAAACGTAATCAAAAAACGCAAATGGAAATGGGTCGGCCACACGTAGACCCACCGGTGTCACCACAAGAATAGCGATTGAATGGAACCTGATGGGTAGCAGAAGAAGGGACATACCTGCTCTCACTTGGAGAAGGCAAATCGACATGGAAATGTTGCACATGCGGAAAAGCTGGGGAGAGTTGAACTATTGGCCACTAATCGTACCGAGTGGAAGATATTTGTTGCGGCTCTATGCTCTTCCTAGAAGTTAAAGGATTAAATATATATAATATTTGTTTTTTCAGAATATTAACTTTTATTTCGATCGTTGTTTTTAGTATATTTCTATACGTATTTCGGCAAATTCGCTTTTACCTTCACCAACACAATTCCTGAGATGCTCCCCTACGATAAAACTTTTAACTCAGAACTGTATTGTCAAGAATTGGAGCGTCTGAAGAAAACAATCGTATAGAAACGGCCAGCTTCAGGCAATAGGAGAGAAATTATGTTCCATCAGAACAACGCTAGGCCACGCACATCGATAATGACTCTCCAAAAGCTTCAGAAATTTGGTTGGAAATATAGTCCTTATAGTCCAGGCCATGGCACCAAAAGATTGCTATTTGTTTCTGTTCTTAGTGTACGGTTTTTGTAGTGAAAAATTTGCTCCAAAAGAAACTTGTGAAAATCGACTGTCTCAAGTTTTTGCGAATGCGAAAGAGGACTTCGATCAGAGAAGTATAATGAAACTACGTTCAGAATGGCAACAAATTATTGAACGCGCATATGTTATTTGATTTAAATCGGATCGTTCTAATTATGGTAAAAAAGTTTTCTATTTCATGCAAAAATATTGGATTTTCTTTTTACTTCATCTATTACTATTAATAATGATTCTATCATTATTGTGTATTTGATTTATTTTTTTTGAAACCGTCCCCACTCGTTATTATAATCTTCTCCGGAACTCAACACGGAAATAAACCTAATAAAGTAAATATATATATATATATGTTACAATATATACTAATATATATATATATATAAATAGTAAGATGTCATTATTACTAGGGTTATCTAAAAGAGAGTGATAAAAGATACTTATACTGTCATTAAAGAATGTGTTAAGTACACGTGAAAAAATGTGATTTATCCAGAACCTAACACGGAAGTAAACCTAATAAAGTAAATATATATATATTACAATATATACTAAAATATATAAATAGTAAGATATTATTATTATGGTTTTCTGAAAGAGAGTGATTAAAGACACTTATAGTATCATCAAAAAAGTATATGTAGAGTACACGTGAAGAAATGTGATGTATTTGCATTTTGGAATCTTTACTTTATTTTATTAAATCGTGTTTAATTAACATATTTTCTCATATAATTTTTATATTTAAATTTATTATAATGTTAAAAATAACTTAAGAAATAAAACTAAAATACAACTGTCGAAGGTGAATGCTCGTTTTACACCTAATTTTCGATACATACGGACACGTATTTACATACATATATCTTTAAAGAAGTCAAGTACTAAAGTCAAGTACCTGCAAAGTAAGTTTTTCGGCAACAATAGCATATGTTGAGACTTCTGAGCATTTATAATTTAATAAAAAATCCGTTAAAACAAATAAATCTGTTATTTTTATTAGATATAAGCAAAGATTGAAAGAATTTCTTCGAATTTTACACTAAAGAGCATAAATTGCCGTAGATAAGCTTCATATTTAATTTAGTTATTAAGAAAATAAATTAATTAAGTTTTAAATAATTATTTTTCTGTGCTAATGTATTTATCTTATCTACAATATATACTTTCAATTGTTCTGTAAATAAATGAATAATGCATTATGAGCTTTACTGAAGCAAAATGTTTAAATATTCTACTAATATTATTTCAATTGAAGTTCTACGAACTTTAAATCAATCATTTTAGTTGATAAATGATAACTTCATTTTTTAGTTAATAATTAATTGATTTTTAATTGTTATTCATACTACAAAGTTAATCAGCATTATGATTATGATTATGAAATTGATTATGTTGAAATTTTTGAAGTTATGAAGTGTTTTTAAATAGTATAACAAAATTTTTAATAATATTAAATAATAAATAAAAAAAATATTATTAATATAATAATAATATTAATAAATAATATAATATTAAATAATATAAATTTTTAATAAAATGTTTTCATTCAATTTATAGTGGTCAGAACCTTAAAGGAGTTAAAGGTAATTTTAATTTTATGGCCGTGTGCGAGTTTGAGTAAATTTACGTAAAGTAAATTGAAATTTCCTAGGAATTTTTTACACTACACTTATGTAAATATTCATTTATTTATTTTCGCACTTATTTATTATTTTTGGTTTAAATTTTTCAAATTTATTTATTTATTTATTAAACATCTTATCAAATTTTCACAATGGTAACACCTAATTTACCTAATTTTTATCTAATTTACACTACTCCAAATTCTGGTAAATAACAACATTCGCTGCCATACCGACATAATTTACTATTTCTCTCAATTTACTCGAACTCGCACATGGTCTATATATACATTTTCGCTTTCTTCAGTTAAAAGTTGCTTACTTACAACAGAGCAATCGTATTAATTAAATAGTGTATAGGGTTTTTTCTAATAAAGATTATAAAGAACTGGGTACTTCCTTGTTTTACAATCGAATCATATAAAGGAGGCGCTTTATTTTTAATATGCATCGAAATAGATCAAGCTGGTCACAATGCATAAAAGCTTTAGCCTAACTCATAAACCATTACCAAGATATGTATTATGTTTAAAAGATAAAATAATGAACTTTGAATAATATTGTAATTCAAAATTTACAAAATTCAACGCATGTCTTGGAACCAAAAATTCAATTCAAAATTCAATATTTAGAGCTAACTTTCTTTCGTCGAAACGGATCTTAAAAATTAATTTTATATAACATACATCTAACTTTTATTAGCTTTTGTTCTTTTTTAACTATTATCTATTTTTAAACCCCGTAAGTTTATAAATCAAAAAAAAAATTAAACACTAAATAAAGAAACTACTGCAGCTGTAACTATCTTAAGATAATGATAGATAATATTTTGAATGAACAATTATCATCAATCAATGCTGGTTAACCATGACGAGTTTCCGGTCAAAATGGGCGAACTTAGTCCAAATAATAATAATTAAAAATTTTGGATTTAAGAAAATTGTTCACCCAAGAGGGTGCAGAATTTAGATAAAAATATCAATAAAAATTTTATTATGTGTTAACTTAATTAAGGTGCTTCATTAAGCTATTTAAATATGTTTTTACTTATTTTAAAACTATTTAAATTTATTGAATAACATGTTAGTTGCGATCGGTATCCAACATTTACTTCTTTGATCGTAATTTTTTTTTGCATTCATAAAAAGTTGATACGATTATTGCATCGGATGTGTATTAGGGCACTTCACCGGTTTGAGCACAAACTCAAAATGAAGGCATCCGCTAACAGTTTCTCCATAATTTCTAAATGAGCGCCTCCAATATTATTAATAGTAATTAATTTTCTTATTGTCTGAATAGAAGATCTAAGGAGTAAAGTCTTCGAAGTCTTTGAATATCCACAGTTTCACCCAATAGCGTCACAGCTAGTTGGTTTACTATATCTGAATGGTACATCTTTAAAAATATGAAGAACTATAATATGAAATCACATCGTTTACATAAAGAACATCTACATTTTTATAAATAGAATTGTTATTCACGAACTTTTGTTAAACTTTGTGGGAAAAAATCAAACTAAGAGTTCTATCTCTTTCAATATATCTGACTTAAAAAAGTAATAAACATCGTTAAGTCCTCATAAAACTAGGATTAAAAAAAACTTTATGGTACTTAACTACAAGCACCGTGAAAGCTTATAATTATTTAATGTATTTTAAGATTAGTATTTTAATCACAGAATATAAAGGAGATATAAAGGAGTGGGTTTAATTTTATTTAAATACAGCTGCGATTCGGTACTTTCAATCTACTTTCCAGTCGCGTAAACAATTCATTACAGTCTAAACTCATTTTTTATAGCAAATAACCGTGCACAAATCATTCTAAATCTAAATTAACTGGATGATAAGTTAGTCTTTTCGCTAACAATTTAACTCAGTCCTGGAAAAATATATTGAAAAGATTCGTCTTCAAAGGTAGAAATCGTGGGGTATATACAAATCATTCTAAATTAACTGGATGATAAGTTAGTCTTTTCGCTAACAATTTAACTCAGTCCTAGAAAAATATATTGAAAAGATTCGTCTTCAAAGCCAGAAATCGTGGGTTATATACAAATCGTTCTAAATTGACTAGATGATAAAGATTATTCGGTAGAACAAATTGTCCACTAGATTGAAGAAGAGAACTATGACGAGGAAAATTAATTCATGGAAGAAAACTGTATTGAAGAATCCTGAGAATTCACATCAAAATTAGAAAGAAAAAAATTTGCCGAACTTTAAAAAAAAATAAAATTGTAAAAAAGTTGAAATTAAGAGTTCAGAAACATAAAATATATATCTTTTTTAAATAAGATTAAACATAAATCCTATATAAAATGAATTTTTATTTGTATTTTATATAGAACTAAAAGCGGGAACTTTTCAATAGTGAAAGCTCTCAATACTTCATAATTCGTTAAAGAATCGAGTTACGACTGCATTACATATAAGGGGTATTCACACTATCTTGTAAGGTCATTGCAAGTTGCACGAAGTGCAAGAATGCTATAATAAAATTGCAAGAGTACGACAAGAATTATAGCATCAAAGAAAACAGCTGTTTTTGCAGCATACCACATCCACATGAGAAGCAACAGAGTTTTGAGGTATACATAGGTTTGGGCACAGCAAGAAACTTTGTGCGTGTATTTTATTGTTGTCCATTGTAACTTCGCGAAATCATGCTCCCAATGAGTTTGCCAGACAAAATGAATACCCCTATAATTTTATATAAATTACTTACACATATTGTTTAAGAAGGCAAAGCTTGTCTATAATAATAAGAATTCAAGTTTTATTTGTTCATGACAAGTCAATTTATCATTCATTAGTGGCGCAACGATCTAGTTGAATTTTGGTCTCCCTTTAAAAATGCCTCCACTTATCTCTGTCGTTTGTTATAATTTTCCAGTTTCTTCTTTCAACTTTGACACTGTTTGATCCACATTGTCTAGCCAGCGTAAACTCGGACGCGCTCTTCCTTCTTCCTTCTGGTAAGTATTGAAATATTTTCTTTTTTGTTGGCCTATCTACCATATGCTCATTCTTTGAATATGTCCAACCCATTGTAATTGCTTTAGTATTACTCTCTTGCTTGTTGTTGGTTCTTCTAGCTCTTACTGACATTTGTCACTAAATCATAACCGATAAGTGCCATCTTCTTTTCTAATTAGACCAAGTATGCGACATATAATCCTGCGTTCGAAGATATCTATCTTAATTTCATCAGATTTTTTCATAGTCCAAGTCTCTGCACGATACAGATTGAAGATATCAGCGTTTTATATATTCTTAATTTTGACTTTTTAGTAAGCATATTTAAACCTAGTGTTTTATATAGTCCAACAAAGCTTTTACTTGCTGCCTTTATTGTTTCATTTATTTTCTGACTGCAGTTATTGTATGGGCTTATTACTGATCCAAGATATTTGAAGGATTCAACTTGCTCGAAACTGCTGTCACCTAATTGAATAATCGTTATAACGAGTTTTTTTTTTGAAAGAATAAGTAGTATTAGTTATAAGACGAATAGTCAATATCCATGTCCAGTTAATTTTAAGAAAATATGTATGTATGTTGATCCTTTTTTCGAGTCAGCGCAACTGGTCACTTTTACTCGTTGATAGCTGGGAGTACTACAGGGTCCCACTCATCTTATTGACTAATTTATGTATTCCCTACAAGCTTCATGATTATTTAGTGATTGATCTAAGATCTGCGTACCTCCGCGTGCGGAGAGTTATTACTCTAAGATTAGATAGTGGTAAGTAGGATAGCCTGTCAGTTTTCGCATATAACTTCAGGGCTCTGTCCCTTATGTATTTTTTGATCGGGTCTATTCTAAGGTCTCTTAGCATGTCGTTTGTGCGGATGTACCAAGGAACTTGTAGCTTTTGTATAGTAGAGTCGGCAGACTTGCTATACGCTACACACCCATAAAGTAATGCTGGTCTAATTATCTGGCTATAGATCAGTTTTCTGTTCTTCGCGCTAAAGTTGTTGTGTTTGAAAAGTGGTTGTCATTTTATAATTTTATAAAATTGAAATCTTATTTCTACTAATTCCGAATTTTTTAATAAAAATTATTGCGGAATTAATTTTCTAAGAAATTGTTTTTGTTTTATTCAAAATTAAAATTAATTCAAGTGTTTTCTTATTATTTCAACATTGTTAGCACAATTTTTGTTTTCACAGTTGTTTTCGGCTGAAACTGTTAAAAAAATTATCTTTATTTACAAAACACAAAAAAAAGTTTATCATAAGCTTTTCTCCCAGTAACTAAACACAATTTTTTAGGTTGTCTAAATGAAATTGAAAGATAAAACTTGGAGGAAATATGTCAACGTTATCGTCTTTATAACTTATTATTTTTGACATCTTTTGCGTGAATATTAGAAAACTTTTGAACTAGAATAAAATTAGTATATGTATTCTTATCAAAAAAAAAAAAATAAATAAATAAAAAAAATAGCATAACGACATATATCCAGTAGCAATACATTATTTCAATTGCTTCTGGTTTTGTAATTAATTATAGTCACTTCATTTTAGTTAATATGATATATATGATTGTGTGACTTCATTGAATTTTTTGCTCATGGAAAGCAATTTACCCAAAAAATTTATATATTCATATAATATATATATGTATTATTTTCTAATATATAATATATATGTATAGTGCTGTTATCGCAATTATTTAGAAATTATTGTTAAACTTTCTTAACTTTGAGAAAGTAACGGAAATACAAACAAAAAAAAAACAACAACTGTTTAAATAGTTAGTAATATTGATCTTATTTTATAAATACACACATTACATATTGTATATAAGAAATATTTAAGTAGTTCTCGATTGGTAACCTTGCAATTTTATTATGCTTAAAATATGAATTTATTTGATTATTGGTAATTACTTCAGAGGTGCACATATACACTTATATACAAAAAATATATATATATCTCAATCTTAAGTATATCTTAATATCATAAAAGCATATGTTGTATTTAAAAATTTGTCAAAAGATAAAAATAAAAACCAACCAAGATAACCTAAATAATTAAAAACCAAGAAGAGAGTACTCTTTGGTCTTATCTAAATTACTTTACCATTCACCCATATAATTTTGTTATAAATCTAGGCACGATTTTCTGAGCATATCTATTTGACAACGGATTTTAATAAAGAAAACTATTTTGAACAAATTTTTCCTCTAAGCTATATGTATATCGATATAGTTTAATTTCAGTACATATTAATATTTTTCTTTTAAAATATTACATACATATGGTATATACCTGTAGGTACAAAGTGTTTTCGATATATTCGACATAAATGGTACAAATGATTCCTTGGTGCATATAGGTCATTATATTAATCAATCTCTTCAACCAATATCTTGGAGATTTTTACCCAAAAAAAAATGCAGTTAAAAGACCAAAAGATGTAGTGAAAATCTCAAAAGTAGAAAATCAGCATCGTACAAATATACCCAGTTTACAAGTATCCTCTGAAGAAAATAATCTCGATAGACTCCGGTTAGCTGGCCATAAAGCTCATTTGAAAGTAGAGAGTCTGCTTAAAACACGTTTTTTGATGTACATTGTCTATCTAACTGGTAGACAATGTCTGCGGTGAAGATTTGGCAAAGATGACCTGAACGTGGGGCCGCTCAATTAAATGGCATCCATCCATTATTTGGAATAGTCGACTTTTTAAAGGAGGTCAATATTAGACACTAGTTGTGGGGATTTTATCATATTCTTTAATGCACGTAAGTCTTATCCATCGTTCGATCATTAGAGGGATAGAACATAGAAATCGTTGGTTAGAAATACATACATATTTCTTTCTAAATTATTTTAATTTGTGAAAAATCAGGTGTAAGATGCATATGTGAGGACCGACTTTTGCTGGCAAAAGTAACATTTTTATTTTAGTACGCAGCTTAACATTGTAATTAGATTAGTGTACGTTGTACACTGTTGTCTAGTGTTCTGCACATACCACGAAGAGACCCAAGTACATCGCTTATTTAGTCATTTGCAAGATTATCACAGAGGCATACATTTTAAATTTATTAAAAACGTATGTATAATAATTTTGTTTTTAAAAGGACATATTGGTCAATAATTAAATAAAACTCATTTAATTCATTTAATCATTTTTCTAAAAAATTTAATGTAAACCAATATTTTGACTATATTCTATAGTCATCTTCAGGGTACTATAATCTTCTATTTTGGTCATTAAAACAATAAATTAGTAGAACGTTTGTATTAAATCTGAATATAGAATTCTTAATAACTTATTGCTTTAAAATTATTTATTAAGTATTAAACATTTATAAACTGAATTAATTATTCGTAATTAATACTGACTACACATCAATTACTTTTAATTGATGTGTTTGAAATCATATCAATTGATTAAAACTACGTTTTTGAATTGAAAAGAGAAATTAATTAGAATAATTAAATTAGAATTTTTTTAAATATAAAAATTTGATTTCTATAAAGTAATAAAATTATTAAAATTCAAAAACTTTTACCGCAGATTTGTTAACATAAACAGATTTATAATAGAATATATCACTCTACATATTAATTAATATTTAATATATGAATAATTATAATGATATTAATTCAAACTCACTTAGTACTTTAACTTCTCCTTACCTTTCTATGCTGATTGTGCAGAGGTAAATCTCATTACTTGATCTTAGAGACTTGATCTGAGTAATATATCGATAAGTATTTTTTTCATTTTTCCTACAACTTCGATAACATAAGTAATTATTGCCAATAGCTATAGAAGTGATATAAATCAAACAATTGATTTATTCTGTTCTAATTGTGGTTGAATTATACTACCCATCCAAGAATCTTCGTTTATTATATTTTGTATTATTTTGTTTTCGTAGAATTCAGAACAGTCAATTAAAAAAAAACAGGTTGTTTTTTCTGTAAAAAATATTTTTACCTTTTTAGTCTCATCTACGCTATCTATGAGGTTTAACCGTATATTGGTATAAATAGATTGGTATAAATTAGATTATTTTTATTATTATTATTAAGATGTTTTAGCATTACATTAATTAGAGGTAAATTAAGAACTTAGTCTATTTACATAGAATTTCCACAAATCCCGATTTCTAGCTATATCTTCTAACTCATTAAATGTTTTATTCGTTTCCTTATTAACGCTTCTACGCCATGTCATCTTGTGGAGTTCTCTGTTTCTTGTACCTTAGGGGTTCTATTGTAGGGTTACATGTACTATTTCGTTTGCATTCTTCCGAAGAGTATGTCCAATCCACTTGTATTTCTTGCGCACTATATCTTTCACAAGAGGGATTTGTTTAGATATTTGCCAAAAACGAGTATTAGTAAAATGATGTTATATTCCATTATAATTTATCAAAATCGGTGGAATAAATTGCAAGTACATAGGTTCAATAGAAATATATATACATATATTGCAAATTGTTAACAGACACGTGAAATACCGAATGTCAAAAAAAATTTCTAATCAAATAAAGTTTTAACAGTTTTTTTTTTAAGTACGCCTGCAGAGGTGGGGAACCCCAATATATATGAGTCATAGGTTATAATCAAATGATAGTAGTATCGAATGCTCAATAACTTTTTATCAAACAGGTAAGAATATAAGCAACAGAAATCGAATGGTTTGTTTTGGTTTGGTTTGAGCTTAAATTCTTTTTATATACACAATTTTATTACCAGAATATAATAATTTCAATATATTTTAAATAAATTTTGCAAATTTGAAACGATAAGGAGTTTTTTCTAAATATTTTTTCTACAATGTTGTAAGTATATCTTAAAAATAAAATAATAATTTTGCTCGGGTCATTAACTTTAATAAGTGCACTGCACTGTTATCACTACACGTCCCAGAACTATATGACTTCCAATACCTTTTGTAGCCCGAACCGCCATTACATGATTATAAAAATAATATTAGTAAATGGGATTTACCTGAACAGAGTTCATATGAATATCATTCTTTTTTCTTAAATTATTAGTTTCTGATATTTGAATATTTTTTATAGTGAGCGCTTCATGATAAAATTCACATATGTAATCCTTCCTGATGAGCGTTCAAATATTTCACAGATATAAAAATAAATACCGTACGGCTATCACTAAACCCATTTATGTTATTGAAGAATCTAAAGAGGTTTTATATCTTTTTTGCACATCAATAAAATAAGAAACCCAATAGAAACCTGTAAATGTATAACCAAAAATAACCATTCAAATAAAGCCGAAAAAATATTAAAATATATTTAGTATATGTATATCAGAATATAGTAAGATATATAGTAACAATATATAAACTATAGTACACAATAAAAATAGAATATAGTAGGAAAACAAAATGATATATCATGTCATTTTGTAATCAACTCAGCAGTTATTATTAAGATATCCCAAGTTTGTCTTTCTGCTTTAAGATTTTTTTGCTTACTATAATTTGCTTACTATAAAAATTTTATTAAATTTTAATTTTATTGAAAAACTACGTAATTTTTGCATAAATTAAAATTTTTTTTTTTAGTCAAGCAGAAGTTGAGTCAGCTAGTATTTTTACGGCAGTAGTGTTTAGTGTAAGTCATGGTTAAGTTTATAGATTCTAGAATACAACAAACTGAATTATACATATAAAAATGAATTATTTAAAAAATTTTTACTGCTATACGTAAAGTTAACTTTAGAATAAATTTTATATATTTTTAAGTGATACACTTTACATCAATGCTTATAAGGACGCTAGAATCCTTAATATCGTTAACTGAAAGACATTAAAGAAAGAAAAGCAGGTCGGTAAAAAAACAAGTCTTAAAGAAAACAGATCAGAAAGAAAACAAGTTAGAAAGAAATAAGTTAGAAAGAAAACAAGTTAGAAAGAAATGTCTTAAAGAATGCAGCTCTTAAAGAAGGTAGTCTTTGAAGATTGTAAGTCTTAAGGAAGGTAGTGTTTGAAGAGTGCAAGTCTTGAAGAAGATAGTCTTTGAAGAGTACAAGTCTTAAAGAAGGTAGCCTTTGAAAAATTTTAGTAAATGTAGTTAAGATAGCACGCTGTAATATAATATTTTATGAGAAAAAGAATTCAAGTCTTTTTGTTTTTATATATAGAAAAATGAAGTTTTGTTAATTTTATCCCAATAAATTTTTCATATTTTTTTTTTAATTTTTAACGTCAATTTTAACGAAAGGAACTAATATATGTTAATATATGTTAAACTATTGTTTTCAATAGAGATATTTATTATTTTAATTAGTTGAATTTTCGACTGACTTTACAGCTGTTTCAAGTATTGCTAAATACCCATCATCAGTGGTCTTGGAATTATTTCTAATATCTATTTATTCGTAAATAATTTTTTGAGTTCAACCCTACAAGTACCAAGGGTTGAACTCGTACCCGTAATTTGAAGATGAGAATCAGTGTTCATTAGCCATCTGACGTAAAGCCGTACTTGGCTTGTATGTTCTAATTTGGAGTTTTTGTTGATTTGCCGTAAAAGTTCATTACTGTGTTATATTAAAACCAATCATAAACCAGCTGTAGAATAATTAAATTAACTAATATTTTTTTATATTTTTTTTGGTATGTTAAGTAAAATTATAAAATAATAATTTCGTCTTGGTTATTAAATCGAAGGATTTCAATAATAAAAAGCAATTAGTTTATTCTAGGAAAACTAAATACATTTCACCAACTAGCTTTGTAACATTTTTCCATCTTCTCTATTAAGCAAAATAAAAACGTAAATTTTATAGTAATATAACGCTCTGAGCTAGACCATAACCACTATATATTATATTGTCAAACCCCAATTTATACAGATGCTATTCGAATACAATGGAGAGATATTGCTGAGTATGATAAGTCACTAAAATAAATTTGTGGACAAACACTTGGCTAATGGACTTATAAAATATAATGGACTTTTTGGTTAAATAATTTTGAAGACAGGATATTTGAATACATCTTGATTGCTGCAATACAGTTCTTTGTTAAACTGATATTTTTTTGATACATGATAGGTAACACCAATAATACGCATTGATATATTTAATTCTAGTCTGTAATACACACACAACAGTAAATACAATAGAGTCTCAATATAATAAAAGATATTGTGACAAGACCTTTCCTTATTTACAATGTATTTTATATGCAGCATTCGTTATAGAATTTTTGCTTGATATAACAAATATCGTCTTGACTCTTTTGCGAGTTAGTGCTTTTAATTGTACATTCTGAAAAGAGTTTGTTGTATAGGGTTTTTGTCAAGGCGTTAGCTTGTAATAAACAAAAAGCTAAGACACAAATCGAGACCAGAACTAAATATTTAATTTGATATCATCATCTCTGCCCACACATTATAAAGAACTTCAATGACTTCAATGACGTTAATAAAAATTAAGATGCCTCCACACTAACATCATTAGCTCTGATTACAGTGTATTCAAAACGTAGCTTGTATTACTATGATCTGTAGACACTTGTACCAACAACCAACTACCGTCCACGACTTTCATCTGGGACCTAAAAAAACATCATCTGTCTGCTATAACAACAACAACGAGAATATAAATGGATTCATTATATATATTAATGAACTACAATTTAGGCACATTTTTCTATTCTGACAGAAAATTCACATTTTTTTATTAATGAAACCACCAAATTAATATATATAAAATTATTTATTTATAATATTAAGCTTTAGAAGCTAAAGAAATTATCATTAAAACTATTTCAGTATTAATACATCTCGAAATATATATAATCTATATGTACAATAAAAACGCGCATATAACAATATACATACATTTACATTAAACTATTTTTATTATCAGCAAATTGTTTGAAACTATTTTAATATTTACTTAAATTGCTACTTTAAAAATTGTAGTATTATGACACATTAAAAATTATGTATTTGCAATTATAAAATGGAAATAAATGAAGAGGACATTGTTTTCGTACATAAAATATTTTACATCATTTTTTTAAATAAACATAAGTATATACATTGATATATACACATTCATATATATATAAATATATGGCTTTGGTACATTTTTTTTTGTAGAGTAAATAATTAATAATACAAAAATAAGTAAATTCATTGCATTTTATAGTACATGATAATGCACATTTTTAACTACTTCGAAACACTAATAAATAAAATAATTAATTATACTTATACAGACTTATGTTAAAACGTTTAAACATTATAACTAAACAAAATAATTAAGTTAATTTTGTCAAATTTTATTCATTCATTTTTTTTTTGAATATGAATTTGTGTTATACAGCTTCTCCTTTCGTTGTCGGTATTAGTTGTTCCTTGTCAGGAGTTTGTTTTCGTCTGAACGTGACGTATGTATATAAAAGACTAGCGAAGACACTTATATTTATGCCAATGCAATTTAGCCACGAGAATACATAATCTCCACCGATAAACATACCCAAATATGTTACACAGATATTCTTTAGACAACCAACAATTGTCGTAGTCAACGCTGAATTGTACTGCGTGCATATAATGGTGCTGTACGATAAAATGAAGCCCATAAAACAACTCATCAAGAATTGTACCAAAAAGAAAGGATCGTTCCAGCTAGCAAATGCCATAGAACTCTTTAAATCTCCAGTAAAAATTGTGACTATAAATGCTGGCAAAAGCATAAACAATGAATTATAATACATAAGTCCATTTTTGCCAATTTCTGATGTATCCAACTTCTTTTTAACAAATACACCATTTGCAGCAGTAAAAGCATTTGTTATCATAACAAAAGTGTAGCCTTTCATATTGAAAGATAAATCATCAGATGCTGCGAGTAATGCACCTCCAATCATGGCATAGACACTTATCTGCACAGCAGTAGTTGGTCTTATACTAAGAATTTTCAACTCCAGCAACATTGTCATCAATATCGAGAAGCGTCGTAATGCAGCAAACATAGGCAAACTGAGTGCTTGTGTTCCTCCTAAACCGAACATCATATTTCCAAGAAATATTAATGGCAAAGGAAATATTTTCATAAATGTGTTTCGAGCTAACGGTGGATATGATATAAATTTTAAGCGTTTTCCTAAGCCAAGCACGACAACACTTGCCGTCAGTTGGCCTACACTTAAAAATAGGAACGATGGAAAATGATAGGACGTCAACACTGTCTTATTTACTACTGTTATCATGAATGATGCCATGCCATAGAAAAAGGCACTAGCAATTTTCTTAAAGTATAACGTGGGATCTTCATCTTTACGTGTGTCTTTTGGAAGTAGACTGCTTGTGCTCCCGTTCAATTGTATATCGAGTGAAGTGCTGCCGTTTGAAGTGCCTCCCATTATTTAACAAAACTTTTGATTTTTTTTTTTTTGTATATTTTACGAAAAGCCAATTTTAGCCGAAAAAAATAAATTATCGAGTTTTTATAGTCAGGAGTTTCGATTACTTTAACATTATTATCGTGAGCACTATAGAATATTACAAAAAATTACATTTCTTTCTTTTTTTTTTATTTACTCACGATGAAAATACATACGCGGCAACCACGACCAACTGCAGCCGATTTGACAGTCGATCGCTGACTGAAAGTTATCTGACAGTCATTTTGTCAAAACCACAGTTAAAATCTAGTTTTTGATTACTGATAAAATATACACGTAATTGTTGATATAACGCATACAAATATTATTTAATACTTAAAGCAAAATAAGTTAAATTTGTTTACCTTTAAATTTCTTATATAGAAAAGTATTGCACAAATAAAAAATTTTTAACTTTATATATTTTGTATGAAACGCGCAATCAGCTGCTTTCATTTAACAGGGTTGTTATAATATTTGCAACAATGCGGACTCTTATGAAGCTTCTGACATCCGTGACGTAATATAGTTTTTTATTTTGTTTAAGCTTGCTTTATGTTGAAATAAATATATTTTGTTATAATAATATACAATTTCTTCTTAGCATACTTTTAATGCAAAACATGCATTAAAACAATCTTAATTTTGTTTGTATTTCTGCTCATTTGGTTTTCCAAAAATTAAACTGATATTACTTTTCGAATTCATACAAAAATTTTATAGCCAAAATTATGATTTGCAAAATGTGATATAATTGTATAGCGATATAGGAAACAATTCTCAGTAATTTACTTAAAGCGAAGCAATATATTGTTGCATAGTTTCGCATTTGCATTTACGAGTTTAACTATAAAAACAAAACTTAAAAAAAAAAACGAGCTTATGTGACGTATTTACCAAACTAATCTGAATAACCAAAATTTTCAGTACATCTGCATATTATTTGTGTTGCGTTTGTTGCAATAAATGATTAAACTGTTTGTTAAACCATTAAACCATTTGTTATTTTTGAACTAAATAAAATATTTTATATTACTGCATTTCTTTAGATAATATGAACGTAATATATATAACTTATCATGTTTGATAGTAATCATAACGATGACAATCAGTCAATTACCAATAATTGACTGATAAACACATTTAATAAAATCGAACAATAGCTTTTCAAATTTATAATTTAAATTTATAAATTTTTTAATTTTATACAAATTTTTAAAATAAGTAATCAGTACATAAAATCTTTTGTAAATATATAAATATATATATATATATACACAAGCTTTTTATTTATTATATTATAAACTGAATAACTTTAAACAATTGAGTTGTCTATATCTGTATAAAATTTTAAAACTATACATTTTATATAGTAATAAATATAATAGTAATATATAGTTGAATATGAATAAATCCAGGTAAGAAAACAATCGATTTAAAACTTACTTTGTTAATTTACCGAGAAGTGTTATTTTGTATGATTATTTACCGAATATAACAACTGAAATATTTTTTTTTATTCTCACTTTAAATCATGAAAAACAGCTTATGTATTCATGAGCGAAATCATTTTAAAACTAAAATATATCAAATCTAAAAAAGTATAATTTAGTATATATTCGTTGATAAATAAATATAACACCGTTGTTATATAACAGAAATATTTGTGTTTATTTCGTATTGATTAGAAAGTACATATGTGTATTTCTAATTAGGACAGAAAAAAACTAAGCTAAATTTTTAACTAATCTTAATATTAATACAATCTCGAAACATTTTTTTAACGTAACCTATTTGATGTGTCAAAATTGTTTTATTACGTTATTCGTAACATTTTCAGATGTTTTCTTTAATTTTTATTAGGGATGGCAACCCTATTTTCAACTTAAAACTAACTTCAAAATCAGCTGACAATGTTTGTTGAATTTTAATACCATTTGTGTAAGTTATTTGTATTTTAGTTATAGTTTAGTGTATAAAGAAGCAACATGCAAAATTCCAAGAAGAAAACTAGCAATAAATTGATAAAAATACCGAAACCCATTAAAGTGAAAAAAGAAAAAACAGAGGAAGACCGTACTATACATACTATGGCGCACTTTATTGATGACCGACTGGAATTGGTAAAACAAATTTTTGGAACGCTAAAACCTAAGACAATAACAAATTTAGCACCGGAGTTTTTAAAGGTATATCACAATAATATCAAAATAATTAAAGTCTTACTATAAAATATTTATTAAAATTATAGAAAAAAAGTATGGAAGATATTGAAGAAGCATGTCTTAATGAATTGCTGTGCATATCTACAAAGCGTCTACTCTCAATTATAAATGCAAGTAAATGTCCAACTGATACAGAATCATCAAGTGATTCAGATGTTGAGCATAAAGAAGGTACAAACAATTTATTTTTAGTATTCATACAATTTTTGAATAATTATACTTTGTAATTATAGAACATATATCATTAGAAGAAATTTCTTCTGACAGTGAAATTGATGATTCAAAATCTACAGGTAAATGCCATTTTAATTTAATAATAATTTTTTATTAAGATTTATGTATATAAAAATATACTTTTACTTAATAAATATTTGTATAGTTAGCATACAATATTTTTGTTTTGTTAGAATTTTTTTTATTTAGAAAATTAGTTACATTTTCACTTTAACATTTACTTTGGAAATCAAAGACTATTTTAAATTTTGCACTCACAAAATTTTGTTTAAGAAAATTGATTAGATTTTCACTTTAACATTCACTTTGGAAATCGAAAACTATTATCAATTTTACACTCACAAAATTTTGTTAGTATAATAATATATAAATGCTTTATGAAAATTTAAATTGTTCGTATTTCTTGATTGGTGGCAAAAATGTTGCACGAAGTATAACACCATCCTCTCCTTCTCCTATTTCC
Source organism: Teleopsis dalmanni (assembly GCF_002237135.1). Classification (NCBI taxonomy): domain Eukaryota; kingdom Metazoa; phylum Arthropoda; class Insecta; order Diptera; family Diopsidae; genus Teleopsis; species Teleopsis dalmanni. Next base: position 54,016,391 of record NC_051846.1, on the reverse strand, counting down.
TCTTCTTCTTCTTCTTCAGGTAATTTGGCAACTTCGATTGTTATTATGAAATCTCCTGTATGTAGTAAGTCCTTATTACGTGCATAGTCTATGCCATACTCCACAGCAGTAAAATCACATTTGTTCATTTCTTCCGTATACAAAAGCGGTTGAAGGTTTCGTCGTAGTTGTATAGCTCGAGCTAAACTGTGTTTTCTGCTAACATCAAATGGATCCGCTTCGTCTACTTGCATTACAACGAAAACTGGACAGTAAATTTCAACTCTACCTAAAGCTAGAGCTGCTGGTTCACATGTTGCGTGCACAAAAATAGCTTGACACTCCACTGAGCATATAGTGCGTATTATGAAATTCACAACTGTATCATATGCAGTTAGTATTTCTTTGACAATAGAACACTTATCTACAGTTATCTTACGATAATCATATAGAGGAAGTAGTTTTTTCACTATTAGCGGATATTTTTTGCAAGTAATACTTCGTTCTATAAATATGGTATCTATCTTCCACAAGAAGTAGTGATTTTCAAAGTTATTGAAATCAATACGACGTTCCATATGAATAGTACCGATAATTGGTTTACGTATTGATTTAGCGATCGGAATTACTTCATCAAAAACAAATCTTTGCATAGTATGACTTATACTGAACATATCAGGTATCCAAAGATAATCCAATTGTTTTAATATACCTCTGATATCACACATATTATCTCTTATGTATTCGAAATCTAGTACGCCAATTATGTTTAAGGCATATTCTTCGGGTATATAAGAACGTAAGATCATTAAATATTTTTTGTTACGTAATTTGGGTACAACTATATAATTAACATTGGCGTTTATAGCAATACCCAAATCTTCAGCAAACATATGTGGAATCTCATCAGCACTCAGGGTATAAGCAATACTTGGTAGCTCTACATCCATATAAGAGTGTAGCGGTCCTGCTACCTCCACTAGTATTGCTATCGTTTCAGTCAACTTTTTAACAATTGGCCCTTTTAAACTTGGTCCAATTTGTATTTCATCATTTAAACTTAATCTGCTTAAGTAAAATGATAAATTCGAAACATAAGCGATTTCTCTATATGAGCAGTATTTGTAACGTTCGTCAGAGGTTAAGCTAACTATTTCGCCACGTTTTAAGTGATCAGTGCAGTTATTACGCATACGTCCAGTAACACAATTCTCACCATTAATGGTAATAGCTAAACTTGTTACCAATAGTGAGGCAGTCTCACCTAACCTATATTGTTCAATCTGAATCTTAGTACGTTGAATCATTTGTTGGACATTCTCTGGCCTATTCCTGAATGCATCAAAATAAAAAGTACGTACACCAACCATAAGCAGACTATCTATTTGATCATTGGTAGTTTCGGTCTCTATTTCTGCAACAAGACCAAGTTTGTAGTAACGACGCTTGGTTTTGCGTCGCTTTATATATCCTCTGCGTCGATTTTCCTTATTGTAGACGTGACATGCTCTTGTGAAAGCTTGTAACTCATTTTCCACCGCAACACGTCCATCAAGAAAAACATCAAATTTAGGGCAGGGATTTGCGTATCTAATCGACATTTTGAATTACGATAATTTATATTATATCAAATTTTGAAGTTAATAAAGTTCTAATATTTGCAGTCAAAAAGAAAACGACAGGAACTAGGAATTTGACCACAAAAACATTACCCGAAGCTAATGAGAGTAAGTAGAATTTCAAATTTGATTGATGAAAATTTTAACAGTTTATATAAATATTTATTCAATATAAAATTTTGAGATTAACTCTTCTGAATTTTAAAAAATATGACAGTTATCTAGGATGACAACTGTCATTTGAAAGGGTTTTCTATTAAACCAACATTTTTGCTTTAAAAGTAAGCGGTGAAAATAAGCTCTTTAAAATAAATAATGATTATATATCAGGCAAAGCGTTTTGGTGAGCTTATTTGCTTGGTTTTAAGTATTTTAGATTTGTGGCTTCTAATGCAAAATTTTATATCTTTATTAAGTTTTAGTAAAGTACATGAAAAGTTTTAATTCTTTTATAGATCAAGGACAAATCAGTGTCTTGGAATTGTTAGAATTGCAAGCACGTGCAAGGGCAATACGTTCGCAGTTAGCTTTAGAGCCCGTTACAAAAATCGAAGTTAATTCCGAGGATGAGTCTGAAACTGAAGCTACTAAAAGCAAATCCAATGAACGGTTAGTTAATCGTATTGAACGTAAAAGAAAATCAAGTGGTTCCAGCAACTCTCAGCATTCAAATAGCTCATCGGTTACAGCAACATCATCTAAAAAGTCTAAATCCAACGGTAACGCTGTAGCGAATGATGTTGAAAATACTGATGGCAGAGCACAGGGGTCCAGCACAAAAATCAAATTGAAACGTAACTATAGAACACAAGTAATGGAAAATGTGGAAAAGGAAAAGGAAAATGCTACCAATGGAAAATCTTTTGAAAAGAAATCATTTGGTAATAGTGAATTAAAGAAAGAACGCCGTTCACGTTCAATATCTCCTGATGTAATTCCCATTGTTGCTGAACCAGAAACATTGCTTATAAGTGATAGTTCCGATTTAGAAACTGATAAACCTGATAATCGCGTTAATAATGATGATGAAGGGAAGCAAGAAATAAACAAAAAAGTAAATGAAGTAGATGCTGAAATAGAAGAAGGTGAAATTACAGAAGGTGAAACTGAAAATCCTAAACAAGTTGCAGTAAAAGAAACTCTAAGTTGTACTGAAGATCAGTCAGTAGAGCTTACTACAGCAATTAATCAGAATACAAATCTTATCGTGGATCTACAAACAGTTGTAGATGACGAAATCGACACAGACAAGGTGCAAATCATCGCTGATGAGGAGCCAGAACTTACTAAAAATAATGGTCTAACAGAAAATGATGTTAGAAGTGAACAAAATTATGAAGAATCCATTGCTGAGAAGTCAGCAGAGACAACAAATGAATCATTAGAATATTCAAAATCGTCAAGCAAAAGTTGTAAGATCGAAAATGTTGATACCGATGAAGATGATCAAAATGATGATATTATATCCATAGAGGGTGGCGATTTAGAAACCGAAATGATTGAACATTTAGATGAGGATATAAAACCGCAACTGATATTTGTAAATGATTGTAAATCGGTTGATGTAGACAAATCAAAGGATGAGCAAAAGGATATGGATATAATATCTCTTGATTCAAGTGGTGATGAAAGAGATAAAGGTTCAGAAGAAGTAAGTGCATTCTTTTAGTAAAATAATTTATAAACCATATATATAACCTAAGTGTATATTACAGTCTTGGCACTCACGGTATTTACAAAGTTCCAAAGTCAGTAAAGTGCTTGCTGAATCACGTTTAGGCAAAAGAGTGCGTGACAAAATAAAGAAATCAAAGCGTTCTAAAAGGGATTCCCAAAAAGAAGAGGCTGACAAAACTGTTACAAAGTCAACATTCACGTCGAAACACGAAGATGGGTCGGTAGAGCAATACAAGGAGCTGCTAGAAATACGACAACGTAAGACTTGAGTACAATAAATGAAGTCAATATTTCAAATTGCTTTCGCTGTGCAAAGCAATTTCACTCAAACCATTTTAATGTCGAGCATAAAAAACATTTTCAAAAACTATACTCTATACGATTCATAGAGTTTTGCGTGTGCATTAAACTTTTTTAAAACAATAAAGTACAAAAAATCAAATTTCAACCCCATTTCATTGTTATTTGTAGCAAATCATTTTTGGCTTTATTAAAAACTATAAAAATAAAACGCACAAAAATTTGAATATTTCGTGCTCACAGCAAATTTAAGTTCAGTATTTTAAAAAAAGAAACGCAAATGTTTTACCATTTCCGGAATTCATTTAAATGACATTTGGCTTGAACGTTAGCTAAACTATGACATTGATGTTAATATATTAAAAAAAAATATATTTAATTAAATGGTAGAAAGAGCTCCTTAAAATTTCATTAGAATTTCTTTAATATTCGCTAAATGAGTTGCAAGTCCTATTTTACTTTCTGTATTTTGCCTTGTCATAAACTTTGTTAATTGCAGAATATATTAAATATTTTTGTTTTTTTGGTTCAAATAAATCAATAATTAGTGAAAAATAAAATTTTAAATATATTTTACCATAATTTAGTCAAGCAGCGGTAAAGCCAATTACCTCGTATCTCATTTCTTCCAACAATGTATTAAGAATCTAAAAAGCAACAAAGGGATTAGCCGCAAATAGACAGTTGCATATCTATTAGATACCAGGTCAAGTATGGAAGAAAACGCAATAGTAGATGTTCGATTGGATTTTGAATAAGAATATTATATGCAGAAACCTCTCAAAAATCTACGTTATGATAAAAAATATGAACCGGTGAGTAATGGAGAAATGCTAGCTTAAACACCTGCAAAATGGCAAAAGTTACGATCACATCAAATATCTTTTAAATTAATCTCCTACATTGTCAAAATACGCTTCAAATAATTGTGAGCTTCATGATTTAAAAAGGCGAAAGCTGTTTCAGAGATGGGGCTTCAAGTACTTTTTAGATTCGCTAAAAGCGTTGACATCTTACATGATACTTACTATAAATCTACATACGATTTAATATCATCTAGTATCATTACAGATCAATAGGTATAAGTGTGGCTCATGACCTACCATAAATCTAGATAAAATTTAATATTAACTGGTATCACTACAGACCAATAGATCTATATGTGGCTTATGCAGAGCTAGCTTAATCTGACCGAATTTATTACGTTTCATAATATTTACAATCGATGACAAATTCAATTTAATCAAAGGTTTTCGTCACAAAAATAGAAAAACAAAACTATAATGTGTATTGTTCCTTTATGTGAAATTCATAGGATTGTAACTAGAGACATATACAGAGATCTCATTCAGAGGATGATTGAAAGAAAAAAATCCATTATATCTAGTGTAAAGTATTCCGAAATTTTTTAGAGAGAGAATGAGGTTTTAATCCAAATCGATGCTGCACTGATTGTAATGTATTATTATTATTATATAATGTTCCAAAAGTACTTACAGTTTGATAGTTTATCAGACTGTTCATCGGTGTAGAGGAAAGACCTATTATATTACCTAAAACGGGATGGATTTAGTCTTCACTCTTCTATACTAGGGTTTCTGCAATGAATGTGGTAGCACAACAGCAAAAATCGCTAATTGAGGTACATGGACGTTATCTAATGGACTGTCACCGCAACCAACCAATATACAGTTAGAAATTGATTGCATATCTAAGAACTAACACCCCTATTCTGAATCACATGGGAATGGGAGTTTTTTTCTCTATTTTGCAAAATTTTTCCCAAGCGAATTCTGTAGGAGATAAGTTAAAAGAGAGTTAAAAAGAGTTTAATTTAATATGTAAGTAACTTATAATGATGAGATTTTTCAATATATTTTAATAAAATTATCATAATAAAATTATTATTATAATAAAATTATTATTATAATAGAATTAATATTTTTAAATTTTTATTTTTTTATTTTATCCACAAGAGTTGATCAATTTTTCGAACATATTTTAATAAAATTATTATAATAAATTTAATATATTTAATTTTTAATTAAATATATTTTATTAAATGTGTTAACTTTTCAAAAATGTTGTTTTTAAGATTTTATTTTCACCGATATTTCGACAATAATCTATAGTCATCGTCATTGATGCCCTTGAAAACACAAAATTATTTAGAAAATTTTTGATCATTAAAATAAAAAATTACTAATATAATTTTATAATATTTTTATTTTTTTTTTATCCATACGGGTTTTTTCCACAAATTAAAGCGTTAACTATTGTTATTTAAAACAATAGAATAATAAAAGGAACCCAAATTCTACAATGAATGGGACTCCCTGAATAAGTTAAAACAATCTTTTGTAATTATGCGCAGGTATTGAAGCTATCGTTTTTCTTGTACCATCTGCTCACATCATAAACTATTATAACAGTTAATTATTTGAAGGACATTTTTATCCTAATTATATATTTAATTAATTTAGGTCGATACTTAGAAATAGAGGAACTCAAACGTCAGTTAAAACATTGATAATTGCAATTAATAAATAAAATATTTTAAATTTTTGGGAATTCAATAAAACACATTTGAAAATTTTATTGTTCCCAAAACAGCTTTCTCCCAAGCAATCCAGAATAAGGGAGTTCTATTCGATGGAATAACGACGGAAGAGGGATACTTATTCTCTGGGAGTATTTAGAATAGGGATGTTAGTCTTTCTACAAAAAATTTCCAGTTGTCTCTATTCCGTACCATGAATCTAGGCGCGTTAAACAATTTGGATGAATACTGTTCACCTCCATGTTGTCTTTGAACATCGTCCTCTTGTTCCAACCAGGTTTCATTCTAAGGTCGAAGAAGCTATACTCCCCGTGATAATCATGTATAGCTTTAATTATTATATAGTTAGACATTTCAAATATTTTTGAATATATTTTCAGATGCTGTTGGTGCGTCTTGGTAATGCTAATGCAGTATATATTAACCTATTAACTTTAAAAAAAAAACATGAATCTCAATAACTGGATCTTTCGATAGTTTTAGTTTTTTTACTTAAAGGCAATGAATGAAATGAAAAAAATATTGCTATAATCATCCTATTATTTTTATTAGTTAACTATTACAGTGTTCTGCAGTTAATGGATTAAATTGTAAACTTGATCTTCACCAAAATATTAAAGATTTCAATTGAAAAGATACAGTTTCTGATAAACGTGCGAATGAAAAATAATTGCTTCAAATAAACATTGAATATTGAATTTATACATAAAACTAGATACTGATAATGACTACATTCCTCTATCCTCTATATATTCGCCTACTCCAATGATTCGCTCACACATGATTTGCTAGCAAAGACATAACTAGATGTAAACTTAGAGAATGGGGCTTTGGTATATCTACTCATGTATGACAGAAACAGTTACTTTAGCATGAGCTCTTTAGTTTCCTCATCAATTATTGCTTATATTCAAACTGCTACTATACCAGTTAAGTATTAATAATAGACTTATAACAAAAAGTGTTTTAATGTTAATTTTTTTTTGTCAAGAGTGATGCGTCTTTATGACAAAAAGAAACTATTTAAAAGTTTGACAGATTCGAATAGCAAAGAAAAGACTTGGACAAAAATTTATTTAATTTATTAAAATTTAGCTGACCATACAACGCTGTTTCGAGTATTGCCAAGTATCTATTGTCAGTTGTCTTAGAATACATTCGAATTTCTTAAATAGTTTATAGTTTATACGGACTATATACAGAAATGAATAAATACAATTTTAATTTTATTGGCAATTCATTTAATAAAAAGGCAATTTCATTCAAATTTTCAATATCAAATCAAATTCAAATGAAATTTCATTCTGTTATAGAATTAAATACTTGCCCGATGTATTTAATCCATTTTTCTAATGTATTGATCTCCAAAAATATGTTTATACCAAATAATTAGTTAAATACCTAAAATATAAGTACATGATTAGAGTATATATAAATTTTATATCAGTACAAATTACGTTTCGTCTCTTGTTTACTCATTTCCAATCATTAGTGATATGGTTCTTCTCTATTTCAATATAAATACCAGTCTAAATTATGCCATAACCTGGGTATATATTTGTCTATTTTATTAATATCTTTCCTCCTAAAGTTTGTTACGTTCCGTAAAAATCGTTTCTTACAGGAAGACAAATGTCATGATTGCATGCGAGAATAATTAGAGATTTTTAACTGCGTTTCTTTTTCAGAGACCTTTCGCTATGAATAGAAAATTATCCACTCTCATAACATTTTTCTTTTTCTTTTACGAATCATTTTTGAACTTTACGGGTTAATCCTAGAAACCATCGTGTATGTTAATGCTTCTATATATGTTTTCAAAGGTTTTTTTTTGTTAAATTTAATTAATTTCAAGTTTTTTAAAAAAAAAAACCAATTTGAAACAGCCATAATATAAGCAAATATCACAACCTACCTGGTTTATGTGTACTAGCTAATTTCCTTCTTCAAAATGAGCTAAGCTATAATTTTGGAACAGCGGTATTTGAGTTTACTGCAGACTTTACACATGCATACGGTATTCACATCTGAATTATAGCTCTCATTTGTTTGTTTCATACCCTCATAATAAAGTCCACGTATAATCTGTGTTCCCAAAAATAAAAATAAGCCAAATATACCCAATATTAGCAGATACGGAGCTGTTATAGTTTCGTTAGGAAAATCAAACATTTTCGAATTCCTTTAATTTTATATTATCTACACACGATATGAATTTTGATAATTTTGAGTAAAGAAGCCGGATTTATTATTTTTACTTTAAAATTTTTTTAATATATTAAAATTTGATTTTATTTTTATATGTATATTATTTTATGTAGCAAAATTTAAATACTCAATGCTGATGTTATTCTTTTCTATTTATGAATAAATACAAACACGTTGGTTGAAATAGCTAGAATTGGTTATTGATTAGCTTATCACGGGTATTATATAGATTCCTAGACATATGGTGGCCCATTTAGTTGCTATTTCGAAATCTTATAACATAATCCTAACACATAAAACGTAAGACGCTCCGCAAGAGAATCTTTAATAAAACCTAAGATGCTCTTTAAAAGAAGCTCTATCAGCTGACTAGAAGTTCTATATAAAGTAAATCGCTAGCATATATAACATACTTTGTGTATGTGCTGCATAATAATTAATCAGAAATAAAACACTTTTCTCATATCCTCCACAGCTACAACGAGGGACTATTAAATCTCATTTTGGACTGCCCTGATTTAAATGTTTCGAATATATTCCAAAGGTAGCTTATTTGCTTAACTTATCTATTTTGTAATCACCTCCAATATAGCTGTAAATTAAAACATAGAGAAAATATATATTGAGCAGTACATTTTGTGATAGTAGATAACCTGATTATTCAGATGTTGCAAATATATTTTAAATGCAGCTTATCTGTTTAAGTTATCTACTCTGTATACGCCTACGATATATCTGTAACTGTGAACACAGAGTAGATAAACATTATACCACTTTGCGATCTAAAGTGGTCAAAAATCATCCTTGAAAGTAGCTAAAATGTTTCTTATCCATATTAAGGCATGTCAGATAATAAAAATTAGACTAATCTTATTTTTAAAGTTGATCAAGCAAGCAAAATTCTATATGAAACTAAATTAACCATCGCGTTTTGCACAGCACACAGCAAATTTAATACATTTTATAAATTATTAAGTTCTTACTTTCTTTTTTAAAATGTATCCTCTATCGTCTCTGGGATCATATGATCTTAAAAATCCCCTTTATGCATAATTATTTTAGAGCTATAATTTATCTGTCGTTTCATAAATATAGTCAGCAAATATGGATACAATTTCAGCAACTACTCTAGATTTTATTATAATTATATTTAACAACAACATCGCCACAATAAAATTAAGTTATTAAATGTTATTAATATTGAATTTTTAATGTGGCCCAGTCGTTGATTTCCAACCTACCAACGTAGCAAGGTCGGTAACGCTGATTCCCAGTCTACCAATTTTGCCAAGTCGGTAACGTTAGATACCCTTCATAACACTAATCGGGTTTTCCTATTTCAGGAATTATATTATTTTTAATATTTATAATTGTGATTAATTTTGTTAGTTAATAAGTCATAAATATATTGTAAAAATAAAAGTAAGTAATAAATAAATTAAACTAAAAATTGTCGGTCTTTGAAATTTATATTACGAGAAGATTCAGGGTTACAAAGAAATATTCTTGTAACAACCCTGGGGGACAGTGAGCTATCCCAGCTATCAACGGCCGCGAATAGGTTCATTACAGACCATTGGGTCAGTATAAATAATGAAGAAGGGATGTAAATTTGTTGAATTCCCGAAAAGTTATTTAAAACATGTGTTGATAGTACATAGTACCTTCATGCATATTTATTTTAGAGTTATAATATATTGTTGTTTCATATATAGTTAGCAAATATGGATACATATTACTCTAGATTTTAAGCCCAATAAGGTCAACATGAAGAGTACAAGAGAAGGGACGTAAATTTGTTGAATTCTCGAAGTTATGTAGAACATATGTTCATAGTACATCATCATAGTATAAGCCATACAAGATTCTTGATCGACAGTTTTGGTTTAATTTGAATTATTTTCAGATTTTAGTCATATTTTGGAGCCTTATTTTCTTTAAGTGATTTTGAGTTTATAATAATATTGGTTGTGGATTTGTATGCAAACACCAATTATGATACTTTTAAATTTTACCATCATATATTTTAGATTTTTTAGTAATCTAATAAGTGCTATAATAGCACTATTAAAGTGTTATAATGATTAAGGTGTTTATTATTTAAAACCTTTTAAGTTAATAATTATGAAAAATAATTACTGATCGAACATTAGACTTCTTAATAATCTTTTTCTAGTCACTTCTATTTTTGTTTATGGTTATTTTTTTCATGTGAAATATATATATATATATATAACTTAAATGTATCATATAGCAACAGTTTTATACACATATATTGAATAGAGAATATCTAATAACTGATAGAGATTATTTCGAAATTTGTTATAATATTTATTTTATCACAAGTACGGAAGTTACTTTTCTTAAAAAGAACTTTACTCGTAAAGTGGTCTCTAGTCCAAATTTACATAGCCGGAAAGCAACAATCATGCACAGTAATTCATTACAATTTGTCAATCAAAACTGATTTCAATATAATAAATTATATTCCTACACATATACACACTTACACATACAAGTGTACACATTTATAATAAGTGAAGTTGATTTACTTCTAAGGGGTAACTTTTGTTGGTAGTAAACATTAACTGTGAATTATTTCCTCTCTGAAGTTAATGTATGCGCATGGACTTTGCCTTTCAGATCTCTTTTCCTCTTTTCCGGAAAGAGGGTTTATTTATTTGTTTTGTTTTTTGAGAGAAAGAAAAATTTTTTAGATATTATTTCTATTATCATCAAGTGTTTGTAAATAATATTAAAAATGTTACAGTGGTGTAGATTATATACTTATAATATGGGTTTTACTTATAATATGGTTAACATATATTCGAAACATTTATTTAAAAGAAACATTTATGTAGTTCTTAAATAAATATAATAAAAAATAAACAATAAAAAAGATATAGAATAATTATATTCTATATATAGAATAATATAGATATAATAATATAGATATAGAATAGAATAATTATTCTTATGTTTTGACTACAATTCCCAGTAGAATTCGTATTTCTTATTTTATTAAATATTATTATATATTATTATGCGATATATATGTATAGTAATATATTAACTATATTTTCAGTTGTGTAATTTGAATTTTAATAATAAAATAATTATTAAACTTTGCAATATGTTTAGACGTCGCATGAGATACAACTACGTGATAGAACGGCTATCTGAACAACAAATTTATGAAGAAGCAGAGATTAAGTCGAGTTGGACATGTGATAAAAATGCTGGATATGAGATTACAGTTTAAGATTTATGAGAACGAAAAAGAACCAGCAGAAGTAGAGGGCGGCCAAGAAAACGATGAAAAACAGTGTGCAGTAGGACTTAGAAGAAATTAACATAAGAAATTGGAAAACAAAAGCAAAAGACAGAGAAGAATGGAAGACAGTTATTAAACAGGCTTAAGTTCTACATGGACTGTATAGTCACGGATGATGATGATATGTTTAGACGCGATGTATGAGGCGCATCGATATTTCGAAATAACCTCTATTAAATAATAGATGTTCTCTATTAAATATATATATATTTAATTGTTGCTATATGCTATCATTAATATTATATACTATATATATTAAAATAAAATAAAAAAAAAATATAATCACAATATTTATAATTATATATTTATAACTTATTTATCTCTATATTTTAAGAGATCGAGATAATGAGTTAAAATATTTGAAATGACCAGTAAACTGACTCCCATCACAGTGGAAATTTGCAACTATATAGTAGCAGATCTCTTTTGTTACAGTTGAAAGTGGTTATGGCGATATTGGGGAAATGGATTCAATCCGATATCCGAATGCTGTTATAAGCGGTTATATAAAATAAAGGAAAAAAAAAATTATTGTCATATATATAAGTGTTTATATAAATCATTAAATTTTAAATATTATTATATTATTTATTTCATTTATTTATTACTTGTCTGCAGACAAATTATTTCCCCATCGGAATGTAATATCAGTGGAGAAAATTATAATCGATCATTTTTGTTTTTAACACCATTTTGATTATATACTTTCACTTTAACATTCTGAATAAATAATGTCATATATATAAACTATTGCAGCGTATGGACATGTTTCAACTAAGAACGATTACTTGAAACTTATATTTAAATCATTATCATCTATTTCAAGTTGAGCGATCAATAACTGTGCTTGAAGTACAAGATTGAAGAGGGCACCACGAATCAGAGGCATCTGAAAAGTAATGCTGTGTCAATCCAGAACGCGTCAACGGGTTATTATGGACATTTAAGTAAGTAAGTAAATAAGAAAAAAGTGACGAAGTAACCGGAATCCAGTGGCGTAACTACAGGGAAGCAACTGGAAGCAACGCTTTCGGGCCCCCGAATTTAGGGGGCCCCACTATAAATTTTTGTATTCATTGTATTTCTTTTTAATAAATTCTCAAAAGTGGGACGAAACGTTTTTTGTTGGAATAACTTCATATTGCATTTTATAAAAGATACGTAAATTTTAAATTTAAAGTACATAATATGTCAATGTACAATATGTATGTACTTCAAATAAAATATTAAACCTATTTATGAAATAAAAAAGTTTTTCTAAGAAAAATATGTGTCTTGATCGAGAGTTTATATGGAAGCTATATCTAAATTTAAACCCATTTGAAAATAATTTTGTACGTTGTCTTTTGCAAATATCAGTACTGTATACACCATATTCCATTTGAATACCTTTATTAAAAACGGAGAAACCTCATATCCGATTGTTAAGTTTATATCACAGCTACAAGAAATAGACGTCCAATTTCAATCAAATCAAATGGTGAACAGGGTGCGCTCCCGAAAAGTATGTGTATAAAGTTTTATTCGAAGAGTTCAAAAGCTGAGAGAGTAGTTTGAACTGTAAAAATATATATATATTGTACTGATATATACTTAATAGTATTTCCGACGTTTCCTTTAATGCGTTACGAAAATCTTGACAAACTTTATATATCCTTTTCAAATTTTTTCGTGTAAAGAGTATAAAAAGAGGGGCCCCTTAGTATGTTGGTAGGGGCCCCTTAGTTAGAATTTGCTTACAGGCCTAAAAAATGTAGTTACGCCACTGCCGGAATCAAAATTTTATTAAAATGGGTCGTAATAACCATATCGTGGAGAATTTGACTTCATGAAATGGTGCTTATATTCCGGTTGGTGGTTGTATCATATGTCGTTATCAATGATTTCTACCATATATAATGATGCTTGGGATAATAATATATAATTGTTATGTAAGTAATCAATTATCAATCTGGAAAATATATTAGATCTAACCGCTAATGAATGGTACCAAGACTATACAATGTTTTATACAAGTTTTATAAATAAATAAAACACAGCATTGCTTTGACTAGTTTTATAAGGTGGTGACTTTTTGATCCTAAATGGAATGGTATCGGAAGTTACGAGTATTTGTGCTGATATAACAATTGATTAAAGGGTTCAAAACTTTGTCTCAATGTATATCTTCTTTTTTAATTTTTTTTTAATTTATATTTTAACAAATAAGTAACACTAATATATTTAGCAAATTTAAAATAAAATTCAGTAAGTCTATAGATTACAAAAAATTTACGTCTTCTGCAATTATAAAAGTAATAGTTTTAAAGTATTTATTTTCTTCATTTCTGATAGCTATCGTAATTTGCCCTACAACCTGGGGGCAGTTTTTAAAGAAAATCAGGCTGTGGGTTTATTTTTCTTTATATTATTAAAAGAGATGCTTATTAAGTACAAACGCAGCATACTTATTTTTTACAGACTCTGACATATGTACCATCCGGCATGTGACTAAATTGATAGAATACTTAGGAAAAATAGGATATTTAAAATTTGAATGAATTACGGTATCGAGGGAAAGAATATTGGATAATACTTGTGAATAAAATCTCATTGGTAATCCAAAGCAAATTAATCCCATTCTTCAATGGAAGTGAAAAATGAGAGATGAAAACACGAGAAAAATAACAGGATTCAGATAGCTATTTATTATTATATATTTTATAATAAATCATAGGGTATAAAAAACAAAATTGGGATAATATTACCATAGTTGTTTTTTTGTGATCCATCTGTCCTTGCTAAATAGAAAGGATCTGCTCTTGAAGAGATTCTATTAAGAGAAAGGACAACAGTTCTCGATCTAGCATAAGGACAGCCAAGTCACACAAAAACATAACTAGATATTTTATTTTATTTAAAATAGAGCTAAGCATTTTAAGATTTCTTTTATAAATACGTTAACGAGGTAAAAATAATTATAAATTGTCTTAATATTATATCAAATAGGTTTAAGTTATTTAATAAAACAGAAGAAAGTCATAGTTTTGAATATATTTAATATAATAAATATTTTTTTAGACGTATTATAATAAAAGAAGAACCTAAAACAATAATCATTGTTTATATTATATGATAATTATTATTATCAAATTTCAATTTTCTGAAAAATATGTCTGTTAAGCCTATCTTATTATTGTGATGTTTATTATTCCTACATGAACCTCAAAGGTTGTACCTATAAGTCATATTAAGCACAAGTCAAATGGCGACATCACGCATTTAACCACATAGATTATCTATAGAATCAATAAGAAGTCTACGGTTTATCTAAGGACTTTATATCGTAAGGAGTACAAATTTTTGTGGAAGAAAGCAATTCTTTTGCCTTGGCAACAATTTTTATCCAATTTGTTCAGAAGACAATAATATTAAGAAAAGTATATCCCTTACATATGACTTGATATCTTCATTTTTAAATTTCAAAATGAACACAGCATAAAAATAATATTATTATTAAATATGTAATATACGTATATATTATGTTAATAATACTATTATATTTTATATATTTATACTTATTATATTAAAGAAAACTGATATACAGTCATATAATTAGACCAGCACTACTCTATGGGTGTGTCGCATATAGCAAAGCTGCCGACTCTACTATCCAGAATACTATTATATTTTATATACATATTTATAATTATTATATTACAGAAAGCTGATATACAGCCATATAATTAGACCAGCACTACTCTATGGATGTGTAGCGTATAGCAAAGCTGCCGACTCTACTATCCAGACGCTACAAGTTGTTCAAAGTCAGGCTCTCCGAAAACTCTTCAAAGTGCTATGGTACATGCGCACGAATGACATGCTAAGAGACCTTAAAATAGATCCGATCAAAAAATACATAAGGGACAGAGCCCTGAAGCTATATGCGAAAACCGACAGGTTACCCTGCTTAGTATTATCTAATCTCAGTGTAATCACTAAACGCACGGGACGGTACACAGATCATATATCATTCATTGAATAATAACGAAGCTTATGAAGAATACACAATTTAATCAGTGAGATGAGTGGGACTCTGGAGAAACCCCCCAGCTATCAAAGAGTAAAAGTGCCGAGATGCATTAACCCGGAAAAGGCTCAACATCATATAATAATATTACAATGTTTTATAATATTTTTAATATTATGTCTACGTATTTTAAATTTAAATTACAATAATTTATACAATTTATTTCAAATAAATTAAAAAAATGTTATACTTTTATTATTATTGTATAAATTTCTGTATTTAATTTTGCGGGCTTATTTTTAAAAAAAAAACAAAAAATTATGAGTATCCTTTCGTCCAATTTCGAGAGTAAAAGTAAACAAAATTAACAAGCAACAGAGCAGCTTTTCTTATTGTTGTATTGATGTAGTTGTAGTTGTTGCGGTGGTGTTAACAATGTTAGTAGCACGAGCGGCGGTGGTGGCGAAAAAACACACTTGTGCAATGCACATGTGTGTGGGTGTTGTAGAAAATAAAAGCAAAACAAAGAAAATGAAATGCAAAAAAAGTTCTCTCGCATCCTTCGAGCATGTTTTCGTTTTGGTTTATATGTCGAAAGGCGGAAAACTCAATTCAGTCTACAGAAAACGCGTTCGTGAACAGAAGTGGCCGCGCAAGGCTACACTTTCGGCGTGTAATCTTTGTCGGTATGATAAATAAGTGATACACCCTGTAAAAGTTCTGTAAGTTGGAAAATTAACTGCCACATGATTCTCTCTTCCATTTTTTTTATATTTGTAATTAATGTTGTTGGTGTGTTATTTTTATACTAAAATTAATTAAAAGAATAAAAAAGGAAACAACAAAATATATGAAAATTATTCCAAACTAAATCTATATATGTGTATATATCTATATACATATATATATATATACAATATATTTATATATGTACATGTACGAGTTTATTAAAATGGACCAATAAATGGATAAATGGAACATATGTGGGAATATGTGGGAAAATGCTGTAAGCACTCAAAGGATGTATAAAACACAATCAAAAAAAATATATAATGAAAAATAAAAAAAAAATAAGATGAATAGAAACAAAGAATTTAAATGTATTGAGAAAAATTTAAAACACAAGTCCTTTTTAATGAAAAAAAGTGAACTATTTTTGTTAAGTGTTTGATAAATTTAATATGCAAAACATGAATTTAAAAATATGTGTTGTCAAAAACGGTTTTTTATTATTTTCAAACGCTAAGACTAAATGGGCAAATCCTGCCTAAAGGCATTGTGAGTCTTTTTGCTATTATGCCATTAATATATACCTAGCATTTATCCAAAATAACCCCCAATACCCAATTAAAACCATAATTTTTTTCAAAATCATATAAATTGGACATATTATATATTAAGAGCTTCAGCAAAATTTTAACTAATTGGACTTGTATTTTATATAGAATAAAAACAATTACAAAAAAATGTTTTGATTTTATTTATATACATACTTATATATATACTATATATGCATAATGTAAATACATATACACAAATTTTATAATTTGCATAATTGCTTTTAAAGTGCTTTTAATATTTACAAAAAAATATAAATACGTGTATCAATATATAATAAATAAAAATCCACCGATAAATATATATATAATCTAACTTAAATTTGTTGATTTCACATGAAAATGTTATTTTTAGTTAGTTGTAAAAATAGTGCTTAAATGTAGCTTAACACTGCTTGTTGCTATTACGTTAACTTTGTATTTATTTTTGTTTCTGTTGAATTGCTTTAAATATTAATTTAATTTTGATTAAGTTGAATTCAATAATTTTATTATTAAACATATGCAAATTTATACTTGAAATATATATAAAATATTTTTCATACTGGATACAAATAAATAATAAAATAATATAAATAAATACGTATATAAAAAATATTAAAAATTTGATTGGTAGTACTGCATATTATTTGCTGTATATATATATGTATATATATATATATATATTTATATATATACATACATATATATGTATAGATATATAAATATTTTACGTTTTAGGGATAAATAAATAAGAAAAATAATAATATATATATAAGAGAATAAAAAAATATAATGAACCTGATTTGAAGGACTGCCTAAATTTGTACTCTTTGATTGTTCTGTAAAACGGCGTATAGGGAATGTATGCATAAAAATATTTAATATACAAAAAACAAATAAATAATAAAATAATATAAATATATTAATAAATAAAGTAATAAGCTTAATTGGATTTACACTTACCCTTTTCTACCTTTTAAGCAGGAAATAGTCTTCTCGATTTGGTGTTTAAAATATTCAATAGGTAATATTAGGTATTTTAGGTGAAAAGCTGATCAAAAGTATTGCTTAATCTTTAAATTGCTTTGCATATATCTTACAAACTTTAAATAATCTCCCAAAAAATATTTTTTAACTTGTTTTTTATAAAACCATTTTGGATCAAAAAAAAATCAATTTTTAGATATTAACTGTCCGAAATAAACCAAAATTAATTTATATCAATTAATCCGTATTCACTACATATGTATTAATTATTATTTAACAAATTTTAAGTAAACGTACAGAAATATCACTTTTTTGAATACATATTAGTTTTTAAACAAAGGAATTAATGAGGAGACAAAATATATGATAACTTCAATTGATCTCCATGATCGTGATGAGATGTTACAATCTAATCATAATCGCACGTTATGAGTTAAGCTTCAATTAGCTATTGATCTGGATTGAGTTATTGCTTTTGTCTATGTGGTTTAGTCTTTAGAAAGAAATTTTCATTTTCTTTTTTGAGATCCTCTGCGATCAGGTAGTAGTTTTGAAATATTCTTATGTGACCACTTCAACAACAAATCCGTTAAAATTTATTGGTAAGGAACTGAGTTTTTACTAAAGCCAAAGGGTTTGAACTTCTTACTTATTTTGAAAACTTCAATCTTTAAAAAAACAAAAAAAAAATTTTATTAATTGTAATAACCTTTATACATATACCTTTTATACATATTTATATATATGGAATATATAAACCATTACCATTAATATAATAGTTATTTTTATTGATTCATGAATAATTATTGTAGCTTCTATCCGGTCACACAAATCATATTGCCTTTTTGTGTGGAATTCCATTGGGTAACATATCTGATTTAACGGATGTCTTAATTAAACTATATTCTATGCATTAACGAAACATATACCAATTTTCATCCATCGAGTTAACTGTAGGTATCATCCGATTTAAACTTCTTAAGCCATTTTACAGGTAGACTTTGGTTTTTTCGCCAAACAGATGATTGGGATCGTGAAATAACTAGGCTAGTTCCCAACATTCGTCGAAGTGGGATAGCATAATATAGCGAATATATTTAATATTTTAGATATTAATTTTATGTATGAAAAACTAGAAAAAAAGAGAATTAAAAAAATGGATAAAAATATTAATTAATTATTAATCAATATAATATTATTATTTTAAATTAGAATTTGTTTTTAAATTTTTTACAGATATATGCGCTAAGTTCAATTTTTTCTTTTTAACCATAAAATAGTCAAAATTTTTAATTAATGTATACAATCTTTTATTCATTTTAGATATTTAAAAATTTGATTTATTTTCTTAAAACAGAATAAGTTGTCAATGTTTAATTTTCATTTTTTAGTAAATTTTATTGAAGACTTCTAATTATATCACAAACCATCATTTTCTTTCAACATAATTTGAGGTACATTTTAAAAAAAAATTTATGTAAGGTTCGGTTCACTATAAGGCTGCATCTGCGAATGATTTCGGAGAGCATATTTCACTCCTTTTTCTAGAGTACTTTTTATAATATTTTTTCCAATCATATATAATATATATGATGATATAATATCGTAAATAGTGAGGGTTGCATCTGAAAATCACTAGCATCGCTTCACCTTATTTGTTAGAGAAATTTGTGAGCCTTTTGATATTAATTTTTGATAGCCCTAGTTTGTAGGTCCTCGAAGATAAGTTTTCGTGACATCGTGATACTGGTTTAGGTTTTAGCTAAGTTTATTAGCTTTTTAGTTTAAATTAGATTAGATTTGTTTAACACATAAAATTTCACTTTCTGAAGAATACAAAACAATTACATAGAATAGATTTATAAAATTACATAGAATCACAGGTACTAATTGGAATATGGATACTAACGGAATACTATGCAAATTTATGGTATCCAAATTTTATGATGTTAATGAGAACGGAGAGTTTGCATCACCATATATAATAACAAAAATATAGGTTGCTGATCTCAAATCCTATCGCATTAATTTATTTGATGAAGATAAACACAGATCTCGTAACTCCCAATCAAAGTGGTGCAATGAAAAAAATTTGCAGCATATGAATTTTCATGAATAATAAGAGTAAATTCTTATCGTTTTTATAAAATAAAAGATATATACTTGTTATATAATTATGTTTTTATTTTCTTAAAAATATCGAAATTTCTTAAAATATAATGCCATATTGATTGCATTTAATATAGAAAATGCCAGCGCAATCCTTCCTGTCCTCAATTCAAGTTGTCGGACAGCCTCCTCGTGACATTGTACTGTACTATATAGACGATAGAACAAAGAGGATAACGTATCGTAATCCTGATGATGATTCTCAAGGCGAATCGAAATATAAAGTATAATAAAAAATAGTAAACGTTCATTTATTTTGCAAAAAGGGGCATGGAGTCAGATTAAAAATATATAAAATACCATTTTAATAAACAGGTCGAAAAATAAATTTAAGAAATTTTATAGTATAAAAAGATATTTTATATACTTATGAATATTTTAAAAATAATTAATCATTCCGATGTATCAATGGGGAGGATCTAGGTATTTCAGGTTCTCTACGACCTACGTATCATTGATGAAAACTTTTTTGAAAGACCTAAAACCGCTTCGACCGATGAATTTTTTTTAAATTGTTTTCGGATAGGTCTTCGAACAAAAACTGCATTATTGCATTTAGAAAATTTTACTTGTAGATTGAGATTTAAGTGAGCCTTTCATCCAATTGATTACTGTTTTAGTTTTCTAGAGTAAACATTTTATCTGAGTGTAGAAATATTCGTATTTTTGTTCAATAGAGACTTTATTTTCTATATTTTAAAAATTGTGATGGTGCGTACAATTGAATGGGGTTAAGAATAAACTATGATAAAGAATAATTCAAGACAATATTAAACAACGTTTCTTTCTTTGTTAGGTTAGGTTATGCGGGCGATCCCTGGTGGATCTACTAAGGCCTATTGACCCATTCTGTTACTGTATATGTAGGAAAAACTCAGGATTGAAAACCACCTAGAACCATTGACGAAGTCTAAAATGTTATTTTTTCTATGTTATATATACGCGTATATACTCGTACATACGTCATTTTAGTAGTACTTTTAGCTGCGATTTATTTTCTAATTTCTATCGAAAAATATAAAATGGTTTTTTTTCGTCATTTATCGTATCAATTTTGATTTATATAGCTTTCAGCTCTATCTAATATATATTCTAAGACAGGGAAATAAGGATTCCTTATCGTTGTTTATTCTATATATTGTTGAATGGTGGCCTATCATTCCCCAGTATCCCCATTAACAATAATTTTTCGTTTATCAGCAATAAATTTTGAACTGCTATCAAAATTAATAATAAAAAAAAAACAAAAAATATAAAAATTGCGATAAAAAAATTTTTTTTTTCATTGCTTTTTTTTTTTTGATATCTGGTCGATTTAATTCTTTATAATATTTGAATTAATGGGGGTGGTGGCATGGGGTTGGTTTGTGTGAGTGTTTGTGTGCATGGTGAACAGATTAAATAATTTTAATATTACTGCAATAAAAAAGAAAAGCAAATAATAAATAAGTATCTGCGTGTGTTTGACTTGAGCGAAATGTTGGCAGCCAGCAAAAATTAAAATGGAAAAATGTGTATAAAATTATAATGACTTTTTTGGTGTGTAAAAATCAATAATATTATTATTATATTTACAATTTTGTGCGCGGTAACTGAGGCTTTCTTGTTGATGCTCGTTATTAATATAGGATATACGAGTATAATTTTTTTTTTTTTGTATTTTGCTTCATACTTTTAACAACGTTCCACATCACACCATTTCAATTTTGTTTGCTATAGTCTTCACATGCTGTGAACTCTTATTGCAAACATAATTTTCTGCTTTTTTAATACAAAATACATTTTTGTTTATTTATTTTCTCATATTATTTTTGCCATCCAGAAGTTGAGAACTTGAGGAATTTACTTTTTGTACTTTGTACTTTACGAAAATATTCCTCCCACAGCCCACACATTTTTAAGTGTTTTCCTAGTACCTTTTATTTTTATTTTTTTTCTATATTTTCATTTTGTAGCTTAATATTATATTTGCTTTTAAATATTTTGATATACAACCCAGTCGAGGCTTATAACTTTGCTGCACATACTTCTGCATAAAGCATAGTTTAACATACAATCATATAATAGATAGCATACATATTCATACATATACATGAGCATGCAGTCTTAGTGGCTCTTTTTCCTAAAAGTTGGCATAAAAATTGAGGCAATAGCGGCGAAAAGAAACAAGTAAGCAAAAAGCCGAAAAGAAAGTTTTTTCATTTTATTTTATTTCATATAAATTTTTTTTTTTTTTGTGTATTTCTTCGTTTCTTCGAAAGGATGTGCCTGCCTGCCTGCCTTGGAGACCAACAAGCGCCGCGCCGTAGTGTAACTGGAAAATAATATTTTTTTCTTTTGAGTGTCAGAAATGGAAAAGAAAATAATTTGATGGTTTCATAAAATCATCTGAGGGGTGTTGGGCAGGGAATTAGGAAGTGTGGGTGTTATATGTGCAACTTATGCTAAAAGAGAAAAGGCGCTAAGGAAGCAAAGAAAAGCTAACAAACGAGCGAAAAGTACAAAAAAAAAACTTTACACAGCACAAGAAATTTTTGGGAAATTTTTTCGTATTTTTCTGAAAAATTTTTGAGATTTTTTTTTATACTTTTCATAGTAGGTAGCTGATATGTGTAGTGCGGCATGAGGGGGGATGATAATAGTTGAGATAGTACTAGTAGTGGTAGTGGTAGTGGTAATGGTATATTTCATAGTAGTATGAAAATAAATACTTTCTGTTCGTTTTCAAAAATGAAGATAAAAATTCTGCAAGTGACGATGATCAGCTAGCAAATATGCCCTTGTAGTGTGTTGTGTTAGTTTGTGCAATGGAAGGGGGTCAATTTGATAGGAAGGGGGTACACATTATAAAGGACTTAACGCTGCCAGTCAAATACAGGCTTTCATTATTATTATTATAAAAATATATGTAAGTTATTTTTTCATTATTAATTTTTTCCGTTACTTGGAAAATTTTGATATCGCCAACGTCGTCGTTCACGTCGCCACACGCGCTCGGGGGGGTTATAAGCACAAGCACTCATATATGATATACAAACAAAAACGTATTCACGTACATATCCACATAAAATGCGAATTGTTTACGAGTTTTAGAGCAAAGACAGGCAGGCAGGCAGGCAAGCAAGAAAAAAATTATATAAATTAAATATGAAAAAATATAAAAAATAAATTAGTGTTAGAAAGAGAAAAGGCTAAGAATGAGGAGAAATAGAAAAAATTTGTTAATAAATGAATGCAAAAAAAAATATGAAATAAAATTAATTTTTCAGTGGGAGATGAAAGTAAAATAAGAATAATAAAATGGGAAATTTTATGGCTTGTAGACACATACATATACACGTGCTTACAGACGCACATACATAAATTGTATAAGAAAAGTTTGTATAAATTTTTTTTTTTAGCAAGCGGAGTTGGGTTTTCTGCATATACTTTAGGCTTATGGGTGGCGAAAATGAGAAAGAAATAAATTTTTTTAATAATTTTTCAATACATTCAAGCACTTTTTGGCAATAATAACTTTGTTTTTGGTGTATGTGTAATATTATTAATTAAAGTATAAAGAAAAGTAAAAGGAAAATAAATTGTTGTCGAAAATAAAATTAAAAAACTGAAATATAATGATATTAAAATTTTTATACTTTACAGACTTGTAAGAATTTAATACAGAGATTTGTTCTGAAGAAGTCGTTGGTTGGTTAGTTGCTTGCAGTGGCAGGCCATTAGATAACTTCCAAGTGCCTCAATTAGCGATTTTTCTCCGTTTTGCTACCACATTTCTCACAAGTACCCAAGCATAGAAAAGTAAAGCCTAATTCCATTCCCCCGTATTTAAATTATTTAATAGCTCTTTCGTCTTCACCGATGAACAGTCTGATAAACTATCAAAGAAGTGTCTTCCTAAGAAGTCGTACAAAAAAAGTATTTATATAAAAGTTTTATTCAGAAACGTATTCCAGTTCTAACGGAAAATTTATTTAGCAATAGTATTAATATAAGGTTGATATGAACCGGTGTATGCCACCATCCCCATTCATATGCAAAAACTATGTACAAAATAAAAACCAAATTTGCAAGAACAACGATGTTGTTTTCTGTACTTAAAAAGATTGTTTGTACCATATGTATAAAACTGATTTAAATGATTATTGTAAAATTGTGAACTATTTATTGCAAATGAATTATTGAAATCAAGAAATTTCAATAAGTGTGAAGTATATTAATATAAAACCAGTAAATAATTACACATATCTAATATAATTTTAATTATTTTAGTAAGTGATTTACGCTTAGTAATTTGATGTGTACTAGACATCATTTCTTAGATAAGTTACCGAATTATGTGACATTTATAGTTTAATTACATAATAGTAATTACATTTCTTTAGAGAAATAGAAATAAATTTCTCCTTCTCCTTCTATTGTTTGAGATTTCTACACTTGACATCATATTTTTCCGGTATAAAATTATACGATCTGATTGCATTAATTGCAATTGCAAAAGAATTCATTACTTTTTCCCTTAATAAATATATTTTTGGTATTATGATAAATTATAAATGGGTATTTAGTAATAAAGGGTAATATTTTGGTTTGAAAAATAAACCTTAGTGTTAACTGTTTTGTTGTATGAGTTTATAGTTCT
Organism: Teleopsis dalmanni; assembly: GCF_002237135.1. Classification (NCBI taxonomy): domain Eukaryota; kingdom Metazoa; phylum Arthropoda; class Insecta; order Diptera; family Diopsidae; genus Teleopsis; species Teleopsis dalmanni. Next base: position 53,991,588 of record NC_051846.1, on the reverse strand, counting down.
GTTTGGGATTAAAAATAGGTAATATAATAGACTAGTTTGTCATGTTGAATGCCTCATGTAATCAGTTTCCACCAGTTTTAAATGCTTTTGCTAAATGCTACTTTTCAGAGATTATAAGGTTTTTAAAGTGTGTATTCGTTGTTTCACAGTATTCAGTGATGTCACCTTTTGCAATCTAAATTTGAGTTTTCGATCAGTAAAAGTTTTTATGAATTTTTCAGCTCCTTCACTGGTCAGGTTTCGTTTCAATCATTCCATTTATTTTTATTAACAAACTAAAACTGCACGTTCCTTACTTGGCTAGCTCTATATAGTTTGGTTCTACATCGATGTATCTCTATTAACTTATCTTAAATATTTGTGGCAGTTGATGACTAATTTTTCATTCAACTTTTGATTTCATTGATATTTGTCTGAATTAATTACTATAAGTACAGTTAAAATCATGATCACATTATTTTTCAGTGACTCAACGGCTCTCTCCTTAGAAGGCACTACAGAAATTCGAAAGTTAAAAATGTGTGAACATCATTAATTTTTTATTGCGTTATGTATATTATTGATATATGTTAAAAAAATATATATTTTTAATATTTTATTTAAATATTTTTGAACGCGCTCATTGATCAATGTTAAATAATACACAACATTCCAAATTAGTTTCAAAAAATATGCTTTAACCCTTACGGAAGTGAAGTAAGTGACAATAAGACTCTGTAAAGTAGGTTCTGCCATACTTTCTATTAACGCAACAGGGCTTACCGACGTACTCTAAACCCAGAAGGAGGCACAATAGATCCGACGGTCATCCTTAACAATAATAATAATATAGTTAAAGATATATAAAATAAATATATATTAATATTGTTCTTATATTAAACACGTTTTTCACTTAACAACACTGCTTTCTACTCTAGCAAAAAAAGGTAAAAAATCCACTTTATTCCCACTTCCTATTTCATCTACATTTTTCTACATTCTACATATGCCATTTTCTTTTGTATAACGACGGGTCCATATGTGTTTTCAAAATCAGAGTAGTTTTCGAATAAAAAAAAAAAAAAAATCTCTATTTGTATTAATAAAATCCTATTTAATTTAAATTACTTATGCAAAGTCCTTTTTGTTACAAATTGCATAGAAAACCTTTGTACAATATCAATCAGGATTTTGTGTCAATTTTTAAATTTGCCCATTAATTGAAATTCTATATAGATTTTTTCGCCTTTAATGGACAAGATGATGGACAGGAAATTGCATAGAAATCATAAATGGAAATTAGAATGCGAGTAATTGAAATCACAAGTGTATGTGTTTCTCGTCATTTGTATATGTAGAACTTGAACGTGTAGAGGGTGTCTGCATGTAAATGTCATGTTCGTCAAATGTTATGCATGAAAGTGTGCCATATGTGCATCGGACCCATTTTCCAAGTACTAAACAGTCCAATCAAGCATCAATCATATTTTAAAAAGAAAACGAAAAAAGGTGAAACTGAAAACAATACAAATTCATAATTACTATAAAATGTTATCAAGCACGCATGAGGAGGGTTGCGGGTTTTCCGTGCACGTAATCTTATGTGTACTTGCGTTGACATTGAGGGGGACGCACTTTTCAACACTTTCAGGAAAACTAAAATGTATCTGCGTTTAAATTTGTTGATGACTTTTTTTGGTGGTATAAATTGTAGGCGTTTGGTTGTCTACGTCAAAAGTGTTATAAAATTTAAGTTTTTTTTTAAGATTAGTAATTTTATTAAATTAATTTTTAAGGGTAGTTTTACTATCTTTTAAAAATATACTATACATAGGCCGTGTGCAAGTTCGAGTAAATTGAGGTAAAGTAAATTGAAATTTCCTAGTGATTTTTTGCACTGCACTTATGTAAATATCTATTTATTTATTTATAAAACATCTTATAAAATCTTCACAATGATAACACCTAATTTACCTAATTTTTATCTAATTTACCCTACTCGGAATTCTGGTAAATACCAACATCGCTGCCATACCGACATAATTTACTACTTCCCTCAATGTACCATCAATTTACTCGAACTCGCACACGGCCATAGTATATAAGTATATTATATTCACTGAATTTATTACTAAAATTGCAATTACTAAACAAAGATTTCTATATAGTATTTCACTTTTCTATTTCTATTTTGCACAAACAATCTCATTATTTTTGTTTACTTTTCAAATATCCTCGAGAGACGAAATTCAAGGATGTTGGTTGGTGTGCACGCGAAGCTTAACAATTTCGCATGGAAGCGATTTCATTGTTATTTGCAAGTTCAACGTGAAGTTCAAAATATGAAATTGAAAGTAAAATCTGAGCGCAAATGGCGTTGAAAGTGAAAGTCAATAGGAAACCTTGACCATTTACTGACCAATGATTTCAAATGGATCCATTTTATGCGTATGTGTAGTGCCAACCGGCGATTTCTGTTGTTGATTGTAGAATAACACATACCAACTCATGAACTTCAATTGTGTAAATACTGAGAGTCAATGGATGTAGTGCCTTCTGCGCAGAATCCCTACAAAAATGAAAGTTACAATTTGAACGTGTTACTCGCATGTTTAGAAAATTCCGTTCTTCGTAATTGCAATAGTGACGTGTGTGAGCTTGAATTTATTTTTCTTTTGAATGAACGATTACGCACATACAGGGTGTGCTGCTCAATGCTGTTGGCCAGTTTCGGAAAATTTCGCTTTCGCTTTACAAATTTTTAAGTAAGCTCAATATCTTCAATTTTATTCCTAGATTAGGTTCTATACATAAGAAAGAATATAAAACTCATGCAACAAATAATGCCTCTACAAACAGAATAGTATTGAAATTGTCATCGAACAATTAAAAATAAAACAATAATTAATTAATTCAATTATTCTACAGCTGATTTATGATTTTGTTCTAATATAAATACAGCAAGTGAATTTTTTAATAAAAGCTTTGGGTCAATTGGTTAAGGAGTGCGGACTCTGAGCTTCAAATTTGGCAGGGCACGAGTTTGATTCCTGGTAGTTGCAGTCTTAAAAAATTATTTACGAATAATTAAATACAAGAATTATTTTCAAGTCCACTGATGATGAGTATTTGGCAATACTCGCAACAACTGTATAGTCAGCCTAAAATTGAATCAATTAAAATAATATAAAATAAATTTTTGTTGTTATAGTTCACTACTGTTCAAATATTTTTATTTTAATATTTTTATTTTAAAAATCTGATACTGTAAATTTACTCAAATGAGAATAAATATAAAAATTTTTAATACATTTCGAAAAATATTTTTAATATATTTCATATATTTTTAAATGAGCTAATTGGTCAATTCTTTAACAAATACACAATTTACTGAAATATTGTTAAAAAAATATATTATTTGTCACCAATATTTCGGCTATAATCTATAGTCAAATTCAAGCTACCCTGATTTTGGTTATTAGAACCATTTGATCATTAAACCAATTAAGTACATTTTTAATGAATCCTCTTCTAATCACAACCTCCTTGTTTAAAAATTTTAAAAGCTGAAATAGATTTGAAAACAAATAATTTGGATTTCAGGAAAGGTTAAGATTTATATGTCAGATCAACTTGTCATCGACACCCTAACCCTATATCTACACAGAAGGACTTTGTCATATACATTGTTTTTTTAATTACAAATAAAATTAGAAAATATTATTTAAAGGTGTTCTAATATAAAAATTTTGGCAAAGTTCAGCTAGTGTAAACACCGAGTAGACATTCTTCATCAAGAAAGCACTACATAAAATTGCATTTGTCTCCAACTAACTTATTGGGCTGATATGTTCATAGAATGATATGTCCAGAACTTTTTAAAAATGGCAAGTTTCAAATGACAATGATACGTGACATTTAAACGATTTCCTATTTAGTTACAGTTGTTTTAATGACACTACTTTTAATTTTTTTCGAACAAATAATTTCAAACTAATTTTCTATCGATATGTCATTGCTTTTTGATGCGAAACGATACCGTGACTTTGCTTCATCGAAACAAATCGCAGGGTAGCCGAAAACGCTGGTCACCCAAAAGAAGTGGTGACACCGGAAAAAACCAAGAGTCTACAAAATTGTTTTTGTCAACCGTAAAATCAAGTTGACACCTTAAAGGTTTTAAAGGAACGCGTTGGCTTTATTTTGCATCAATATTTGTCTATGAGAAAGATCTTTTCAAAGCAGTGTTTAGGCTGTACAGCATTTGCTTCTTTAATTTTGAAGTTCATCGATGCGTAAAATTTTTTTTAATCGATAACCTTAAAAAAGGCTATATCAACAATAGCAATCGCTATATGGCTTAATTGGTGCGTTTGAACTAGCAGCCCTATATAAAGAAGAAAAAGTGCTTCTTTTGCAAAACAATGCTCCATGTCATAAGTCGTTGTCTATCATAGCAAAATTGCACAATTTATAGTTCTAATTGCTTTCGTATCTACCGTATTTACCAGATTTGACCTCCAATAATTTTAAATTATTATCTGTGCGCACACTTCAAAAAAATGTTCCAGTGAAAGAGATTTGGTTCCGATGAAAAGCTCATCGCCGCTCAGAAATAAAAACTTTAAAGGGACTTTTTCCTGCAAGACTTTTTCAAGTTAAAATGATATTCCTCTGGCATAGCATTAGACAGACTCACCAAAAATTGGTGTTAAGTTTGTAGTATACAGACATAAATACAACGAATGATCATTTCAAGTTTCCTGAAATGGTCATGGAAGTGACCATGAAGATATGTTATGCAAAACACATTTGTCAATTGAAGATATTTATATGTATAATAATATATGTCAAAAGGAGGAGAAACAATTTTTAAAACATCACTTTTTATACAAATGCCCAGCATCATTAAGAAGCCAGTTTACAATTGTTTGAGAACCATTTTTCGGAAATTTTGTCGGAAATTGATATCGGTAACCCTAGAAAAATTGTAAAGAATATGTAAATGAATTCAAGTAATTCGGATAACTTTTGAGTCAGGAAATGTACATATTGTAGATATTTTTACTACATATTGTAGATATTTTTTTTTTTGCATTAAATTAAATCGTTTAACGATGTTGAATTTTTTTCATTATTAAAAAGTTAAAAATGTGTAGTTGAAATTGAGTCGTTCTATCATGTCTCTAGCATCCTATCCGCAATTGCTTTTAGAATAAATTTCGGGTCTTTCGGAACTAGTCAAGTGACAACACGTTTCATGTCTAAACAATAATTTAAAATGGTACGAATTGTTTTATGAGACAGCGGCTATATCTCTCAAACGTGCATTTTCAGACATTATATACTATACCGACATTAAGTTTAGTTCAACGTGTTAATGACAGAATATAGTAAGGCAAACCTTCCACCACATCTTGACCGCTTTAAATGCACTCAAATTTCTAATGGCTTCTATATAAACAATGATTATGTTTTTATGAAAAATGAGGTGTTAAAATGGCGTTTAAGTTTTAATTCTTCAGCAAAGTAATTAAACTTATCATCAATTACTGATCAGACTACTTTATGTTTAAATGTACCATTTTTAAACACATAATAACATATTTATTTTATCAGCTTGTATATATTAAGGAAAAAACATTTTTAAATATAATAAACATAATTATTGGATTCTTTTTATAGATCTATTCTCTCTTTAGTCTAATTATTTGGGTACATTTGGCAGATTACATATTAATTTACATATTGATTTATATCATATTGATATATACAGTGGCTCACAGCTTATTTCGTGCAAGCAATATTTTTGTAGATTTAGTCGTGAAAATCCAAAATTTTGTTCAAAATAAAAAATTTTAAATATGCAACTTTAAAGAATGTTTAGTTTTTATTATAAAACAAAAAAAAAATTTAGCAAAAATATCAATATTCAAGAAGTTAAGTGAACAAAAACAAACATACACCAAATTCTGACCTCACAGCTTATTTCGTGCAATACATTTTTTTTTAGAAAATTAATAATTTTTGGCATAAAAAAGTGAATTTTAGTATTTAGTGGGATAGTCCTTTTGTTTAATTACTGCCTCCAACCTTGAACGCATTGAAATAACTAATTTTTGAGTATATTCCACTGACATTTTTTGCCATTCCAATATTAAAGCAGCTTTCATACTTTCCTTGCTATAAATGTTATGTTTTCTTATGTTAGTTTCCAGAATATGCCATAAATTTGCTATGACACTAAAGTCAGGTGATTGTGGAGGTGTTTGGATGATGTGTGGATAATTCCCAACAAGCCAAGTCTGCACAAGACCCGACTTGTGCTTCAGATCGTTATCCTGGTAAAAACAGAAATTGTTAATTATGCCTAAATATTCGGCACTTTTATGCCTATTTTGCTTTAAAATATTAAGATACACTTCTTTATCCATTATTGATTCTATAAATTGTAGATTACCTACTCCTGCCGCTGATTTACACCCCAATACTATCACATGCTTGCCACCGTGTTTAACTGTGCCATATAAATTTTCTTTTTGGAGCTTAGTATGTGATATATTTGGCGTATGTTTAATAGTATTTCACATATGATTTACCATCTGAAGCGTAGAGATTAAATTTACTCTAATTGACAAAAAATACTGCGTTTCAGAAAGAACTATTCTTGTACAGGTGGTGTTTGGTAAACTGCATGCGAAACCGTCGGCAGGCATGTGATAGTATTGGGGTGTAAATCAGCGGCAGGAGTAGGTAATCTACAATTTATAGAATCAATAATGGATAAAGAAGTGTATCTTAATATTTTAAAGCAAAATAGGCATAAAAGTGCCGAATATTTAGGCATAATTAACAATTTCTGTTTTTACCAGGATAACGATCTGAAGCACAAGTCGGGTCTTGTGCAGACTTGGCTTGTTGGGAATTATCCACACATCATCCAAACACCTCCACAATCACCTGACTTTAGTGTCATAGCAAATTTATGGCATATTCTGGAAACTAACATAAGAAAACATAACATTTATAGCAAGGAAAGTATGAAAGCTGCTTTAAAATTGAAATAGCAAAAAATGTCAGTGGAATATACTCAAAAATTAGTTATTTCAATGCGTTCAAGGTTGGAGGCAGTAATTAAACAAAAGGACTATCCCACTAAATACTAAAATTCACTTTTTTATGCCAAAAATTATTAATTTTCTAAAAAAAAAATGTATTGCACGAAATAAGCTGTGAGGTCAGAATTTGGTGTATGTTTGTTTTTGTTCACTTAACTTCTTGAATATTGATATTTTTGCTAAATTTTTTTTTGTTTTATAATAGAAACTAAACATTCTTTAAAGTTGCATATTTAAAATTTTTTATTTTGAACAAAATTTTGGATTTTCACGACTAAATCTATAAAAATATTGCTTGCACGAAATAAGCTGTGAGCCACTGTACATATCAAGTTCCCAAAATAAAAGGATATTGAAACTGTTACACTCCACACTTTGTTTCAAAAACTCCGAACTTTTCGTATGTGTCCTGCTCAATAGATCGATTCCAAACATTTATATTGGTTTGATATATGATCCATATAATAATGACAACTATACCATTACAGGAACGTAAAACAGTCAATTCCGAATGGTATACAACCATTTGTTTACTAGAAGTCTTTAGTGAAAAATGAAAAATAAACAAGCGTTTATTCTCCATATCTATCAAGACAATACGAGTGCTGTAATGAACCTTTTTTTAGGTTCGTTTATAGCTGGGGTTGAACTCAGCCGTCTCCAAGGTCCACACAAGAAATTTATTTGGTGAGACTCTGTCGCTTCCGATTTCCACGCTGACGATCAACAAAATCGCAAACAACGTGACCGAAATTAAATTGAATCGGTGATGAACCGAGCTGAAGATACACGGTGTTGCAAATACTAACTCGCTGGACAGCCGACACGATATAACACAAACACACGTGACTGTTAAAGCTACGTGTGTTGTATTACAGGTCGCAGTTAACACGCCCTTCCCTGTTCACTGTTGAAGCGTCCAGGGGTCGGAGACGTTAGGTTACTGTTGAAAGCCACCATAGAGTTTCCAACACTATGGCATAGATACACGTGACTGTTAAAGTTACGTGTGTTATACCCCGTGCAACCTAGATTTAGTAACTGTTAAAGCCCTGAATCTTGCTTACCTAAACCACTCAACTGTATCACTGTAAAATGGTTTTTTGCAGACTCTTGACTTTATTTGCACCTCTGTTGCGTTCGACTCTAACACTGCTTTCCTTTGTATATATTCCTGTAAATTTCCTGTTACAAATCTTATATTCACATAATCAATTGTATATAGTCGTATTCATTCAAAATTTCATTATTTTTACAAAGTATATACAAATATATATATTTTTTTGGATATATATTGGATATATTTCTATCCAAATCGAGATGTCTCTTTAGCATTATAAGTTTTCACATATATATATTTAAAATTTGATTTTTCACAGTGGCTATTGCACCGCACTGCTTAATGTCCACCAACGAAACAAGAGAAGCTCTTCCTGGTGCACGCACTTTTTATACCGTCAACGATCAACGGAGCCAGCTGTAAACGTGTTAAAGTTCAACGACCGTTGATCGAAGCTGGTTTTCTGATCCCTCTGCAATGCACCAGCGAAAGTCCAGCTTTAGGGCGAATTGTCATTTGTTACTGGTGTGGAAGCTGGAAGTTGTTCTTTGTTTAAGCTTTGCCCTAGTTCCACATCAGTTGTACAATAGCTTTTCTCGTTTGAAAGTTCGTTTGATTTGTTTTGTGTCTTGTTATTCTTATTTTAACAAAATGTTAAAATTCTATTCACTATTAAGTGAAAATTATTTTGGAAGTATTGGAACATTTTGGAAGTATAACATTCAACGATAGCTCAACGTATAATCTCCTTTTACTAGACTATATTCGCATATATGATATCAGTTCATTTCCATGTGATTTTAGAATATTTCCAGTGTACCAATTTTATTGCTGCGGGATTGGGCTTGGGTGAGTTGTTGGACATAATAATATATAATATAAATTAAACGTATTGTCTTACAGATGTCTTCGGTTTTTAATCGACATTTCGTTCTAATAATTAATTAAATGTGAGCTTTCTTTGTGTACATTGTATCGTGTTGTGATTGTTATAAGTGAATTATGGGCTTAGAAAAGTTGTGAGTTAGTGCAATTTGTAGTCATCTGCTTCTGCGGTGTTGTAACGATTAAATTTTTAGTTGATAAAATTTTAGTCGTTACAATGCTCACACACTTCATCTTACAGTTGACTATTTGCACATTTAAAAATATCGAGTTGTTGGCTCATGACTTGGCACCCAATGACTTCTTATTCTTCCCGAACGTCAAGAATACTCGTTAATTGCGTGGACAACGATTTTTGTCAGCGTAAGAAACCCATAGAAATTGTACCATTTAAAAACCATGTTTTGGAGGTGTCAAATAGATTGAAAAAATTGCTTTGACAAATGGTTCGAACTCATGCAAAAGTGTATTATTTATAAAGGAGAATACTTCGAAAAACAGTAAAGCAATTTTAAACAATTTAGTATTCTTTCATCATTAGACTCAAAATATAAATAGTAACACCCTCGTATGAGAGTCACTATTTACATTTTATTTATATTTTATCCTTATTCCTCAGTAAGGATTGTATTTAGTTCCTCTAGTGAAGTTTTTTCGATCAGATTAGAAAAAATAAGTAATAACCCCATAGTATTGTAGATTGCAGACCTTCTCAAGTTGTTGCTAGATGAAACCATCATTCGGGAAACGGAAAATATTTTATGCGAAAAACCTTATAAAAGGGACTTCATTGATAAACATAAACCTAATGAGATTTTTTAAAGAATGATTTCAGCAATTTTGCCACACAACAATTCTACCTTTTGATGTTTGATTATTCAGGAAATAGTTATTCTCTTTGTTGAAATTAGCTGTGATATAAATTTTTCATTATTACGAAATCTTTTTTGACTGTTATCTTTCCATTGATGGAATCATTCAATGAAACTATTTTTATAATAATTGTACATAACAGACCTGTTCCAATGAACTTGTCATACATTATAATTCTGTCAGAATTTGATAAGTGCAAATCCTTTGGGATGCTATTTTATATTGCTTACAAGCATGTTGAGATGTGTGTATTTAGCATAACAGGCATACTTCAAAGTGAATATCAAGTATCTGAGGGGTGATAAGTTGACAGAAAGTGGAATAAACGCAACAAATTTCACAAATTTGCGAAAGTACAATAACCTCCCGGGAGCCTTCTGTCGAAGAAGAGTAGTGAAATGCATTTGCATAATGTTTTGCTACATCTTATATATTCTATATACGTATATGTGTATGTGTTGTGCCGAGTGTGTCTCTAAGTGTGTTTCTATGTGTGCTTATGAGTTTCTATCGTAAGTTATAAATATAAAGTTAAGTTTAATTGTTACTACACAAATGTGTTAGGAAAACATTGATTAAATGATATTGCAGTGGCTATATACCATAGATGTGAGTATAGTACTTTACAAACAATTACGAGAGATACGCGATAGTTTAGAAAGTTTTCGTCTAACTGAATTATGTCAAAAAATAATGTAAAGTCACCCCTAAAATCATCGAAGCAACTGCAACAATAACAAAGCAAAGCAGAGTAAAATAATAAATAATTTTTTGTCATTCGATCGTTGCAACATCAATGAATTGAAAATGTATCGAACTGAAGTTAAAAAATGTGTAAAATAAAAAAAAAAATTGTTAATAGTAGAAATTTTCAGAGAAGGGGCGGAGCTTGTTGGTTTTCCTGCATAATAGTTATGAAAAGAAATTGATTGCACTTTCGATGATTTTTTTTTTGAGGGAAATTTTGTGATTTTTGATATTTTAGGGTGTTTTATGGTGTTTTTGTGTTGTTTTTCTTTTTTAATCAATAGAAAATTTTGTGAAAAATGTTAAAATTTTTTTGAAAATTTTGTATGACAATAAAAGTGCAACGCGCATTACATGAACGAGGCGAGGGGTGTTCGCTCAAATTTCGATTTAAGGTTGATAAGTGTGGTTGGCGCTATACAACCGCAGTGTGCATTATAGTTAAGTAACTAAAAAATTTAAGTAAAAAATAAATAAATAAGTAAATGGAAAAAAATTAAATTTTTGTGCAGTGATTTTTTTGCTGAATCATTCAGCCAGTATAAATCGACACGTTCCAAAGGATACACAAACGCGCATGTCAAAATAGTTCAAGTGCATTTTAATATAACTTTTCAAATTTTCAAATTAATTTTTTAATTATAATTGCATTAATGTTTTTGTGAAACGTGTGCAAGTTAAAAAAATAGAAAATTAATGATTTTGTTCAATTTACATAACTAAATAAAAAAAGTTTAAATTTGTAATTTTATGTGTGATTAATAAAAAGGAAATTTTTTTATATGTGTACGTAAAAGTTCAATAATATTAATATATTAATAATTAGTAATTATTATTAATAATTATTAATTGATAAATTTGAATTTAACTATATAAAAAAAATTATTTTTTAAATAAATTTAAATAATTTAACTCTTAAGGAAGCAAAATAAATTACGGATTTTTATTTGTTTTTTTTTTTTAAATAAAAAGTAAATTAAATTTTATGAAGTCAGTAACGCTCTTAAGTGGGCTTTACACAAGCTCTTATATTACACAGATTCATTATATATAAAGATACGTATAAACATAATTACTTGCAAATTTCATCTTCTTGCTTTACTTGTTTTGCACAACAACAACAACAACAACAACAACAATAATAATAATAATAACAACATCAAAAAGAAGAACAAGAACAAAAACAAAAACAGTAACAGCACGGGAAGCAATCTTACCCGTACAATTATTTTATGCTGTCAGCTAGAAGGATACCTTGTTTACACTGTTGCCATTTTCATTTAGTCAATTTTTTTCATTTTTTCTTAATACTTTTCGACTTTATTTTATTTTATTTGAGTACAAGCTCATCGAGAAGGAAAAAAAAATATAACTAAAATATAATCAAACTACCTTAGGCTTTACAAAAATTCCACAACCCAACTCCACCCAATCAGAAATTTACAAGCACACAGAAACACACACAACACACATACTCAACTGAATATTAACAGTTTTTCAAGCTAACTTTGTGTGCCCCCACTCTCTCCCACAACTCAGTCAACGTCAGGCAAAGCAATTGCAACCAACAAGCAGCAAGCAGCAAGTAAGCAAACCAAAGCCAACTCAACCAATTTCAACCATGGAAACTTAATTTATGTATGCAGCATAGTTGAGAATATATTTCTTCGTCTTACTTTCAAAAAAAAAAAAAACTAAATAATGAAAACCAAAAAAAAAAATATAAATAAAAACTAAAAAAAAAATATATATACAAAAAATTATACATAATATAAAATTTTTTCACTTTTTTCTTAAGAATCAAATTTATTTTACCAAGTCATGTTGAAGAAAATTTTTATAAGTTTTATGCATTGGGAGTGAGTCAATGGAGCGATTGAGTTTTGTACTGTGGAGAACAACAGATGGAGGAGGAAAGTGATGTGGTTTGGCAGGAGTGAGTGCGAAATAAGGAAAATTTGTATTCCTTAAATCGGATGACTTTGTATAAATTTGTGTGTAGTACAGCGAATAAAGCTGCTGTAGGCAGGAAAAAAAAATAAAATAAAATAAAAATTACAAACAAAAAAAAAAAATTACTGAAGAAAATTGTCTGAAATAAATAGTGTAGGCAACGGGGGGAAGGCTTACTAGGTTCTATTGCCAAAGAAGGTATACAAAATTTATGGGCGAGTATAATCAGCAAGTTTTCATAGAATTTGCAGAAAAATAATAATAGGAAAAATAAATTTCGGAAAATGGAAAACTATAAAATATATTTTAGTCACTTTCAACTATGTATGTACATAATGAAGGGAAATAATTTTTAGCAATATAATGGACTTCTTCTTTTAAACTTGCTAAAATAGATGATTATAGACTATAGTCGTATATATTATATATTTTTTAAATTAATATTTAATATATTAAATATAAAGTGTTTAATTATTAGTCAACTAATTAGCCCATTTTAAAATGTGTAAATTTGTGAAAATAATTAAAATTTATGTTAAATATCATCATAGTTTAAAGTTTATAATTTTTTATAACTTTCAAATATAAGCTGAGCCCTATATCACTGATAAAAAAAATAATCAGATTTACTCACTTATTGTAAAAAAACTGAAACTGTCTTTTCGCTTGACAGTCTATAGTATACCAATACTATTTAAACCACTCCTCTTCATCATTCTATAACCATTATTTTACTTCTATCTTGTATTTCAAGCGTTTTTATATCGTTGAATATTAAATCTTTGTGTCACCTATTAGGCACACTAATAAAAACTTATTTCATTGTTCCTTTAACATGCATACTTATTACATGTCCTAACCATGGCTAAGACTGGTCTTTTATTATTGGTTTTTCTATATCATAGTTGTTACAAATTCGTTGTAACCAAAAGGTAATATAAAGGTTGTAAAAGGTAATATATTTTTCACAAGATCTTTAGTTCATACATTGAAAAGTCGCATCATTACTTTTTAGTGTACAATATTCACATCCCTATGTAAGAATGGATCTATGAGATTTTGTAAGTGCATATATATTGAATATATAGAAATTGATAAATGTACATAGTAAGTTCTATACATATGTATATATGTATTTCTTTTTGAATTAGCACACTGAATCAAATGTATACATGCTTTTTTACAAAAATTTTTCATAAAATTTTTCATAAAATTTAAGAAACGTTACTCAGAATATATGAAACTTTTCGCAAATGTTTCTCTAATTTTATGAAACATGTTGTTGTAAAGCTTTTAATGTAATATTTCATTGTATCATAAATCTTATACGTTTGATAATACAATCTAATTGTTTTTCTCATCCTTAATTGTTTTTCTTATACGCTTTTTTCTGACTGCACCTACCTTAGGGTTAAGTGTCTTCTTTTTATTAACTTTTTTGATCATTCACGGATTATTAGCTACAATAAACACATCTTTGAGGTCTTCCTATATTTGAGCGCATCGTACATTTTGTTTTGGAATAGTTGAATTCGAATACTGAGCCTTTTATTTTCTATAGGCTATTTCTAAAGCTTGTCTGCTATTGGAAATCAGTGTGTTATCGTCAACGTAGGCTGAAATTTATATGTTACTATTAAAATCATTTGTTTTTGCGGTTTCAGATGCATTTCAACATATTAAACTTTAGCTTACTTAAAGATCTGCAAACGAAAAAAAATTGACCGTTTCTCGTTTGCGGTAAACGAAATATTTTTTTGAGTGTACATTCAGAGACATATTTCAATGCAGCTCAGTAAACACAGTTTCGAAGAACCTAAAAATACAATTAAATATTAATTAAATATTAATATTAAAGTATATTCCTCAATAATTTTTTGAGTGTACATTGAGAGACATGATTTGATATGTTTCAGTAAGAACAATTTTTAAGAACTTAAAAATACAACTAAATAAATAAATAATGAAAAAAAAATTAAAAATTAATAATAAAGGTCCTTAATAAACAAAGTTGTGGTTGCAAAGCTGTTCTCTTATTCTTCGTAACTCAATTTAACATTAATCAGAGGGCGAGAAGGAGAAAAAAAATAAAAATAAGAAACTAATAACGCCTGCAAGTTAATGTCAAGTCAATGTTGGCGAATAAATTTACCGTTAGGTTTGAATATTACTGTAGAAAACCCCTACAAAAAAAAATTAATAATAATAAATAACATAATATAATTGATTTATATTCAAAATCTAAAAAAAAATTGAACTTATTGTTTGTAATTTTTTTCTAAGTAATTTGAAATATAGTTTAATGTAATAGATTAGAAGCCTAAAATTCATTTATATTGGGTTTTCGCAGTTCGCAAAATAAAATATTTTTATACTATATAAATTAATAAGTTCTTCTTATTAGACCTATACTTTGCATGGTTTTTTTTAATTAAAAAATTTATTTAAAAATAAAAACTTTATGTATATGTATATAAAAATGTGTAAATTCTATTTTATACTTGCATGTATTTTAAATATTTTTTATATTATTTATATAAATTTCGAAAATTTGTTACATTATTATTAGCTTTGCAATACACTGCACCCTAAATTTTTTTGAATTAGCCACAAAAAAAGTTGATTAAATATTTTCATTAATTATAAATTAATTAATCAAGCTTTTGTATTGAATTTTTTTTCTTTTGTAGTAATAACAAATATGGCCGCATCGATTTATGCCACCCCACCGCCAGATTTAAGTAGTGAAGACACAGCACTTTCGGACGTATCGAATTCATCATCGCTGAATAATCGCAGTAACAACAGCAACAGTAACAGTAACAGTAACAACAACAACAACAACAACAATACAACAGATGATGCCGCTGCTACAGAAACACACACTACAACAACAAATAACAAAAAACCAAAGCGTACCATAGCAGATGTTTTAATGGATAACACAAGTCAGCCGCTACAACAACTTAAATCAAGTAATCTAAAACCCGCAAATACACTTGCAGATATGGGCAGCAGTGCAAATACAATATTGGCCACAAACGTCACTAATACCGACCTCACGTCCACACAGAATGCTACAGCAGCAATGGCTGCTGTTGCTGCAGCCGCTAATGCTGCTATGCAATTAAAACTATTGGAGGCTATCAGTGATGCTGCCAAAAAGAGACGTAAACAAAATAATCCTAGCCGCTTGGACGCGCTTAATGTAAGTGGTGAAGCGGCGGAAGGAAATGAAATAACAGATTGTACAGAGACGATGGATGAAAATTCGACAGATGATTTGAATGCCTCAACACTACCGATTGACTATGAGGAGCAATTGTCAAAAATGTTTTTACCAAAATCCATGGAACAACTTAAGGAAACATTTCACCTGTTACAACAGCAACAACAACAGCAACTACAGCAGCAACAACAACAACTTGAACAAATTAGGTCAGATAAACAAGCAAACATATCACCAATTCAGACTTTAAGTAGTAACCCTAAAGAAAAAACTGCCACTGAGGATAGTTTACATTTCTCACTCGTTAATGATGTTATGAAGAATCCTTATCAAACATATTGTAAGGAGTGTGGTGAGAATTTTGAAAATGAATTAAAACTAGGCGTGCATATGATACAAGAACATGGCACCATGAGCAATGAAAATGCTAATGGCATGCATTTGCGACAAAAAAACGATACGGGAACTTTTGACGCTTTACAACCGGTCAGTGTGAAAATAGAACGTCCTGATTTTGACAGTCCTTCGTCGTCACCACAAGCCCATGCATCAAATTCTCAACATGAAAATGCGCATTTAGCTCCCAATGGTAAAGAGCCTTGGATGAATTCATTACCCGGTATGACATTTCCATTTCCACCTGATGCTGCTGCAGCTGCTGCTTTGTCGGCAAGTGGTTATCTTCCATTGCTTGGTGTACCTGGTTTTCCTCCTGTTGATGGTCTCAATCGGCCACCTTTGAGAATATTCAATCCCGAAGCTTATTGCGATCTCTGCAATAAAGAATTTTGTAACAAATATTTTTTAAAGACGCACAAAGCCAACAAACATGGCATTTACGACCCGGCGATTTCCAGTACAAATGATATGGGGATGGGAAATAGTTCGGGCATGAATACAATGAATCCAATGTTTCAATTTCAAATACAACAACAACACATACAACAGCAACAACAAATCCAACAACATTTGCAGCAAAAACAACATTTGAATTTAGAAGTACAACAACAACAACAGCAGCAGCAACAACAGCAACAGCAGCAGCAACAACAACAGCAACAGCAGCAGCCACAGAATTTAATAGAAAATCCAACCAAATCAAACAATCAAAACAGTTCTTCATCACAAGCTCAAACCTCGCTTAATATACCTCAACAAATAACGCCACCGGCTCCTCCAACTATATATTGTGATCTTTGCTCAAAACGTTTCACTAATATTTTTGCCATGCGACGCCATCGCGCCAAGGCGCATGAGCAATCACTAACACAACGCAACAGTCCAAATGAACAACCACAGCAGTCCCCAGAAGCCACCGAAAAAGTACAAGACATAAAATCTGATACAACTGGGAATAGTTCCAGTTCAGAAACTAACATAAAACAATTCCAGATGCCAGAAGATTTTAGGCAAGATTTTACTCTAGAACAGGAAGAAGTATCGTTTACTCCACAACCACGTAAACTATCGCCACAATCGCAGCAACAGGCACGTGAGGCAAATTTTGCCCACGATAAACTTAAACGTTTAGGAGTGCTTAATCCAGAGGCATTCTGTGAGTTATGCTGCAAGGAATACTGCAATAAATACTTCCTACGCACACACAAGTGGAAAAGACATGGAATTTTCGTGCCTCCTGATGAACTCAAAGAAGACCAACTGCAATTAGCACAAAAATTTCCATGGGCATTAATGAATATGCCGGGTATGCCTCTGAATTTTATGATGGCGAGTGAAAAAGCTGTTATGGCACAACGTATGTTAGCTGCAGCTGCTGCAGCAAATAACTCTAATGATAGCATTCCGCATATGAGTAAGCGTATCAAGCTAGAATTGAATGATGACATTACTGATGAAAATCAAGACAACAAATCGGAAACTAATCGCGCACAAAGCGAACTGCAACAGCAAATGTCAGCAGTTAATATGACAACTATACAGGAATCGCAAAAAATACTCGGTGACACAAATCTTCCAGCGAGCCCTGAAGCGGCTATGGGTTTACAAAAGCTTCAAACTATGATACAGCAATGGAGTGATATGAATGGAAAACGTGCACTAAGTTGTCATATATGCGGTCGAGAGTTAGAGAATCAGTACGCTTTGCATGCTCACATGATGACAGAACATGCTGGTGGCATGGATGGTAACAATGCCATGCCATTGAGTTTCCAGCAACACATTTTTCAGCAACAACAAGCGCTAAAACTTTCACCCACAGGTTCTCCAGGCAGCCTGCCTTTAGGTAGTGACTTACGTTGCAATCAATGCGATCGAGATTTCAACACTTTGCAGGAATTTAAACAGCATTTCGCTGAAGTACATTTACTACCTGGCAGTCCACTTCGAGACGGTTTTGTAACACCTGAACGTCCTATCAATCCTAATTCTGCAGGTGGTACACGACCACTCTACACTATAACACCCACCAGCAGTTATTGTGAAATATGCAATAAGGAGCTCTGTAACAAATATTTCATGAAAACTCATATGCAACGTATGCACGGTATCGAAATTGAAAACGGCGCACAAATTGGTGGCGTGGTTTGCAACATCTGCAACAAGGAACTTTGCAGTAAATATTTTCTTAAAGTACACAAACAGAATACGCATGGTATTATGGAAGAGGGCTCTCCGTTGCCGCAACCCCGTCAGAATGGACTAGGTTTTGAGACACAACAACAACAACAGCAAATAATGGAAACCGAACTTGGACGTGGTGTAAGTTTAAGTCCATTTGGTGGTCCTTTAGGTAATATTGAAGTTAAGTCGGAAGCAACAGATGGACGTTATTACAATAATTATTCAGAAATATGTCCAATATGCACAAGACGATTCCGCAATGCAAAATGGTTGCGTGCGCATTTGCTGAGTGATCATGGAACAGCAGGTGTGGAGAAAGTACGCGAACTTGACCAACAAATGGAACAACTTAGTAAGCCGTCGAGTCCAACACTTAAAATACCAAATGGTGCAAGTTCTGGTGGATCGAGTAGTGCCAGTAATCTGGTGCCAAATCCAGCTAGTTTAGCACAAGCACTACAAAATCTAAATACACAACACTTGCTGAGCAATGTGCCAAAGAATGTGCTGCCAGGCATGTTCGGCAATGTTGCTGACCAAGCACAAACATATCAATGTTCAATGTGTCCCTTCACAACTCCCTATTATGCATTTCTATTCATACATGAACGTTCGCATTCGATACTAAATACAGGTGAAAATCCAAATATACAACAGGAAACGAATGCCAATGCGGAAAATGGTGATGAGAGTGCAACAATAAGTGAAATAAAAGAGAAAGAAGCAACAGAAACTGCGATTCCTTTATTGCAAGAAAAAACTGAAATGACCACAAAAACCAAAACTGAGGTTGAGAATATGGAAAACAGTACCGCAATCACAGAAATTAGAGATAAATTGGAAAATATGGTCGCGGAAATTGCTACAGAACCAAAAAATCTTTCTATACGTACAACTACACCTTTGGTTACTGAAATTGAGAATACAACAACTGCAGCAACAATTCAACCAACAGTGAAGGAAAAGGAAGTGGAGGTCAATGTTGCTGAGACATTAAACATAAAAACTGAAGAAGAGGATGGGTTGGTGGTAAATATGAGTTCACCAAATACCGTGAAAAATGCTAAACAACAGTCCGCCAATTTACGTTCAGCAGCAACTTCACCGGTAGTTGTTACACAAAATACTTTGCTACAGGAACACATGTTGCAGGACATTGCCAATGCAACAGGTAAGATAGCTTGTTTTGCTCTACCAAAAGGTATGGCTAACGCGGAGAAGCAACAAATGCAACCCTTTGTCATAGAATCCGTGCAACATGGCAGTGTAAACAAAAACGAAGCCAAGGACTCGGGTGAGCATGCAAATAATGACAGGTTTGTGCCAGCTATTATTTATTTACCAGTTAAGGAACGTGTAACAGGACCAATAACAGTGTCCTTTAACTTGACACCAGCTTAAAACACAAATAGTTTGCTAGTTGTATGTAAAAAGTATAGAAAGAAGCAAAATTTCGAGCACAAAATGTTGCCATTTCATTAATATGAGTATATTTTGTTAAATTGTGTATAATAGATTTGGTTATTCCTCTGTTATTTATTGTTTATATATTTTTGTTTTTGTTTAATTTATTCACTTTATTAATTATTTGTGTGCTTATTTGACAAAAAAAATTATATATATAAACTACAAAAGACTGAGTGCATAAATTAAACTAAAATATATTTATTTCATTAATTTTTGCTTTTTAAAATAAAAAATTTTTTTCAATTTATTCTTTGTAGTTGGCAACGCTGTGTGCTTTAAATTTAAACTTTTTTCGTTCATGTAATCTTAAGTGTTAAAACATCAAAGTTCCTACAACAAAATAAATCAAAATAATTTTTAAATTTATTATTATGATAAGTAACTAATAATATATACATATAAAAGAAATACGTATAAAGATTTACCGAAAATAAATAGCAAAAAATTAAGTAAAATCAATTAGGACAAGGGTGTACACTTGCGTAAAGTAGTAAAGCGCAAAAATTAAAAATCTTATATATATATTTATAAATATTTATATTTAAATATATATACATAAAAATATATATTACTCAATTATATATATTTAAACAAAAAATATTATAAATTAATAACGCAACAATTTACGTAGTTAAAAAAAAAATAAATATTAATGGAAAAATTTTATTTGTGTTAAAGAACTTCAAAAGAAGTACATTTTAAGATTTAAAAAAATGCTTTGCTCAAAGAAAGAAAATCAAAATTGATTCCACTAAGAATTTACAATTTCAAGTTAGTTAAGAATTTAAAAAATTTAACAATTTTTTTAGTTTAAATAATTACTTTAATTTACAAATACATTTTTGTTTAATTATATATATTTTCTACATATTTTAAATTAGAGAGTTTGTCTTTACCGACCTATTAAACTAGTTTAATGAGTTTTAATGACGTATGTAACAAGGTTTCATTTCAAAGTTCGTTTCAAGTTCGAAACATATTTAATGCAAAACCATTGTTTTCGAGAATGAAAGTGGTTAAATATACAAACGAATTTCAAATGCAAAGATACATTTAAATTTGTATAAGGCCACTATAACACGATCAAGCTTGTAAACGTTACACATAAATAAAAAAATTCTTCAAAGAGGGCAAAATATTGCCTTAAGAAAACTGGTTAACGCCCCATGGTATGTAAGAGGAGCTGATATCCACAGAGATCTGAGAGTGGATTCAGTTGAAAAATACATTAAAGATCGTGCTCTGAAACTATTCAATACAATTGACAGTCACAATAATCCAACACTCAGTATCCTAAAAATACAGCGAAATTTGATAAACACAGGCAGATACAAAGATATCAGATCCATCATATTATAAAGCCCCGTAAAGCCCCGTATTTAGTGTGACTTAAAATTGTCCACAGATAAAATAGAGTAAAGGTGCTGATTCACCAACTCAGACATCTGAATATCAATCTGAATATCAACTGACGAGTAATACAGAAAAAACTTTTTTTTTCCATCAAATGGACACGTACTTATATCGTATAAGGTTGTAATTCCCATCGTTTAAACGATAAAAATATTTAAGTTAATACACTCGTACCGGATTTTGTAAATAATAATTATTACTAAAGTAATAAATTATTTATATATAAATGTTATAAATTGTAATAAATTACTATTAAAGTTATCTTGGACTTTAAATAAATTAAATAAATATTTAATAACAATATCAATTATTATTCTTTAAAATAAAAATTCCCTTGTTAATGCGAAATATAGGCAAGAATACTACACCCATATTGTATATGGTTCGATGGATAATAGTAACTATGTCAGTAGTACATAGATTTTTTCTTCAATAGTTGGTCTACAAATTTTTTCAACAAATTGTGAATGGAATTATTACGCTACCATTTTAAATTTTGCATTAAAGTATTCATTTTTTATGATGAAATTATATACACATAACAAAAATTATTTACAATCGCTGATTTTTAAATTCGTTTAATCAGTGTGAAAACCACATTTTATTAAAACACTTCAAACAAATTTAAATCAGTTTAATTAAAATACTTTAAACAAATTTAAACCAGTTTAATTAAAACACTTCGAAAAAATTGAAACCAGTTCAATTAAAACACTAAATAAATTTAAACCAGTTTAATAAGTCGATGTGACTATAGCATTTACAATAAATAAACAAATATTTAATTCCTAATAGAATGATGATTTTTACTGTAAAATATACATATTTCCTCTTTAGAACTTAACACATTTTTAATAATTTTATTTTTAGTTTTTAGTATTTTTTTGGATATTTTTTAAATATCATAAAAAGAAATATAAACATTAATGGAAATTTGTATATAAACAAAATAGTGCACACCAACAAGGTACATTTTTTCTATTTAATATATAATAATCATAAAGTAAAAACAAATAAACATAAACTGCAAAATCTCAGGGCTAAAGAGTACAATTACAAATAGTACTTTTTTAGATATAAATTTTTATAATAACAAAGCATAAAAAATACAAATACACGTAATTTTAATAAAAACAAAGAAAATAGTTAAATATGAAAATCATATATATATATAAATATATAAATATATATAACTGCTACCTCAATATAATAAGAAAAACACGAACAATAATTTTTTAAAAATAAAAGAAATATTAGTAGAAAAAATAACAAAGGAATTAAAATATAACACAACTCCAAATAGAGTTTAAATAAAATATTTGTACGTACTTTTATCCCTAATATGATTTTACTTACTAAAAGATTAAAATTGATTTTATCTTTAATCCATTATTATTTTATTTTTAAAACTATTTTGATTAAATTTTTGTTTAAGTTAATTTTTTAAATTAAATTAAAAACAATGCCATTCCATATGAAATAAAAACAAAACGAAGAAAACTATATTAATAATAATTGTTAGTTATTAAAAAAAAAAATAATTAATAATACAACCGAGATCTTCAAAAATGTTTATAAATCTAGTCACTTGAAACCAAAATAGGAGTCTAACCTTTAGATTTCAGTATAATAGTGAATTAATCTAGTCAAAAGAATTTTGATCAGCCTTTAGTTATTAGCTAAGCGAATAACTTAAGGATTACTGAAGTTAAATTTAAAATTACATTCAATAAATATAATTTTAAATAATAAGATATAAAACTAAAACACTCATTCGGATCACTATAGTATATTAAAAAGTAAAATTAATTTGATTTCAATTTTTTTCATATTTTTTGTATATTTTGCTTAGTATTTAAGGTGTTTTAATGTGAATAAAATTAAAATCAAATTAATTTTATTTATAATTTTTTTTAACAAAGGTAAAATGACACGAGTGTTATACATAAATAACAGTGAAATTATTTAATTAGTTAAAGTGAGCAATGCAATTTTTATATAAAATTTATTAAATATTCTACAAAAAGCTGCGTGCCTTTTAATAATTGCAAAGCTCACAAATTTTTTATTTTAAATTTATTAAATAAATTTTAATTAATTTAATATTAATTTTTATAAAATTACTTAAGTTTAATTACTTATAATTTACAATTATAATTTATTTTTTAAGTATTATAATTTAAGCATATTATAAAACAAAAATAATAAAATAATAAATATATTTGTTAAAAGTTTAAAGCGTTTATTTTTTAAATTATTTTTTTATATACTTTAATTCTGGGATATGCCAAAAATAAATTTATTTTGTTTAATTTTCATTTAATTTATAATGGAATATTGTTTTTTTATTGTTATTTGTTTGTTATACAAGATCCAATTTCAATCGTGCATGTTCTTTAAGAGAAACAATAATCCTTATCATTTGAAAAGGATATCTTTAAACATTAAGAATTGTTAGGAAAACAAGAATTTGATATTTTCTTAAGGACATGCGCGTGTTGTACACACTTAAATTTTTTTCTTCACTAATATATCCTTTCTAATAAATAATTATACCCTAAAAAATTATACTCATATAAAATAAATAAAAAAACAATTCTTATTTTTATCTAAATACATATGTGCTTACCCCCCTGCTGTGCAAAAAATAAACAAAACCCAAAGAACACAATATGCCACGTTCAATTGTCAGCGGTTTTTTTAATTTTTTAAAATTTATTATTAATTGATTACTTTTTTTATGTCGTACCCGCTCTAATCTTAAAAATTCAAAAGATAAATATTGTTAGATGTCAAGATACCCTCATTCTTCAATGTAATAACGTCACAAAAGTAATGTCCCCTACTTTACTTTTTTAAGGGTATTTTTTTCTTCATTCTTTTTATTGAAAGAAACTTACACTTATACGGGCTAATAGACTTACTTCCGTGAATGTATCTTTTTATTGTTGAACTGTGTGAGAACTGCTGGTTTAACGCCTCTTAAGTTACAAATTTTATTGATCTTTAATTATTTTACAATTCTTTAAATTTGTTTTTGATATACCCAAAAAAATGTGTGGTTTAAAGTGATTAAATAATTTGATTGATTGAAAAGAGATCAAGATTCGATAAAGATCACAATGTTCACATTAATGCATTTTTAATTAATTAAAAAAAATTTATATATAATATATGTGGAGAAAATAAGGAAGAAAAAATGGTATAAGTTCAATTGTATAAAAGAATTTATTAATAGTAATATCAAAAATATTTTAAAAATATTTTTTTTAATATTTTAATATATTAAAATTATAACAGTTTTTCATCTAAATTCACATATAAAAATTTTTAAACAGTTCTAAATTAAAATTTTTAATAGTAATGAGTCCAAAATCACAAATAACTCTAAATATAGAATTATTATGGAAATAATAATTCATGGAACATTGGGATTCAAGGCTAGGAAAGATAGGTTGTCTTTCGTTAAAGAAATCGGACTTAGAGAAACACTCTAATCCGACTAATAGATAAGATAGATAAGGATAAGGAACAGATAGGGGATAGATAAGTGACAAATACACAGTAGATCTATTAGGTCGCAGTGTATTATCCCTTTTTCTAATAATAATAATAATAGAATTATTATTATCACTAACAAACAGTTTTAGATCGAATTTTTTAATAATCAAAAACATTTTGTTTTCTTTTAAGCATCTCTTCCCTGATTTAAAAAAAACGTATCAACGTCAACTTACACATTATGATTTTATAGATTTTATATCAAATCTTAAAGGTATTATGTTCAGACCACTGCGGTTCATAGATTTCCACAAGTATTTTTTCTTCGAAAATAATGAGCTTATTACAGCTTTAAACCTTGTGTAACATATATTTTAAATTTGGTCTCCTAAAATATTCAGATGACAAATTATTTCGTATATTTAGCTTGTTTTTGACAGTATTTTAATAACCAATGCTCTTTACTTTTTTCCAATCTGATATTATCACTTACATTCATTTAAGCTTATCTTGGCTGCTACATTAACAACATTTTTTTATGAAACCAATGTGTTTTCAGGTTTATCTGTACAACGTCCACCAATGGGCACACTTTTGCCAATTGATTGTAATTTATTCTTTGTTCGAGCCCAGATCTTTCTCTAAAGCTGAGACTTAATGAATTTTTTTTAATTCACCTATTTATTATATAATTAAACTTGCGACTGTAGCTATTCCACTAAGATCTACCTTTCTGTAACACTAAGTCATACCTATATTATTCGTAGACGATATATATAAGTCACATTTGCTAATCTTCCTCTTAGTAACGTTGAGTCATATATTATTGATAAAAGATGTATAATAGTAAAATTCTCTTATATGTCATTGCAGTTATAGTATATACCTATAACATACCACTCAATGTTGAATAAAAAAGTAAAACAAAATCTGATAGTTGATTTAAAAGTTTTTATGGAAACTGTATTCTCAATGCTTTTATTATTTAT
Organism: Teleopsis dalmanni; assembly: GCF_002237135.1. Lineage (NCBI taxonomy): Eukaryota > Metazoa > Arthropoda > Insecta > Diptera > Diopsidae > Teleopsis > Teleopsis dalmanni. The sequence continues at coordinate 53,965,791 of NC_051846.1, read as the reverse complement.
ATATACGAGTATTATACCATATTGTAATTAGGATGCAGTATGTCTAATTTTCAGGTATCCCTAAAAAGTCTCATAACACATTAGATCCAGACTTTAAATACTGATAAGTTATTAAAAAAATCACTGTAACTTTCTAAATAAATGTACTTTCTTAATTTATAACAAATCTTATATCCAGTCAAGTTCTAAACATAGAGCATACATAATGTTAGATCCATAAACTATCTAGTGTATCACTAGTTCAGATATCTATATCACACTCATAATACATGATGTCCAAGTGAATTTGTATAACCCAAAATCTTAAACTCAAGTCAGGCTTTAAACATCGGGCAGCTGTTGAAACGTGGGTACAAAATCAAGCTGGATGCAATATATCACAAGTTCATGCATCCATACGCAGCCGAGTGAATATATGTGAACTATGTTCACTGTAAAATGAGTAGCGTGTGCCGTGGCTACTGCTAATCGAATTTTTAGTAAAAAACTGACATTTTTAACATAAATTTCAATTCATGAAATTATTTTTTACACCCTCATAAATTCTATGCTTCCGGATTAACAATTTTTTTTTTTGTGTAATTAAACTAAATTCTTTGTTATGATATTTTTTATCTTAAATGTTGCATGCATTCACCCGCTGTGATTAAAGGTCATTAAAGTTTCATTTCGAAATGAAAAAAATAGTAAAAAAATACATCTGTACACAAAAAAGTAACTATAACTATAATAAATGAATATATTTTAGAAATGCTTGAAATTACGGAACAAGCAAACGTCCAGCTATGAAGGTTCATGTGAGTTTATCGATACGCTCGAACACACGGTCAGATGCATCCATTCAAATTTAAATTTCGTGTGCAGTGAAATATTCGTACGTGCTTACAATAAAAAATGCAGCTGCTAAAATGTTATTTTTCCCGAAAAGAAGAAAAAATTGGATTGTTGGATATCCAACTGAAATTGAAAAATTTCCAATTAAAAAAATACACATAAAACATGAAAATATCACACTCGAAGAAAATTATTTGCAAAATTAATTTCTTTATCGCGTTCGATGGTCGATGGTTGATGGTTTCGGTGATGGTCATTAAAATAATCTCTGGGCGTAAATGTGGCACTGAATGTATCAATGGAATTATGTATGCAGGGCATCCTGTCGTGGCTTTTGTTTTGTTCTCTAAGCGTTGATTTTCTATTTAACTTTCACTTTCACTGAATTTATTTACTTTTTTCATATATTCATTTATTTATTTAATTTTTTTTTTTTTTGGTAATTTTTCACATACACGCAATATATTTGCGGAAGTGAGAGGCACCCTCCGAAGTCTATTAAACGTTACTTATACGCGGCTATGGTAATTATTTGTCACGTGCCACGCCATTAGTGGCCATGCAAATTTTTCCAACATTTTTCCAACTTTTTCCTTCGTTTTCCTATTGATTGCGCTACGAATTAGAAAATTAATATAAAAAGTTCTACATCCTTCAAGGACATTTGATATCATGTTATGAAAAATATAAATGTAATAATATTTCATTTTTCCATAAAGTCAGACAATTTTCATTATACGATACAACTTGATATACACATCAATATTCGTTTATAAAAATATGGATTTTACCGAAAATCTTTGCTTTATTGCTATAGATTTTCTTTGTTTCAAATATCTTTTTTTTTTATTCAGTTATTTTCTCTTCACTGCTTAGGAAAGTTAACTGCTTAGTCCTTTGCAATGCACCCTCAATGCAAAAATATCGAATAAAATATTTTATACTCTATAACTTTGCAGTGCAGGGGGAAAATTGAAAAAAAAAATATATTACAATTTTTATGGAAATTCATTAAATTTTTGTATTTTGCATTTATGCCAATTTATAATATGCATATACACACATATACTATATATAAATATTTTTTGAAATGATTTTTATGCATTTTAATCCTCATTTTTATTGCAGTCATTTATGTAGGTTTGTGCATACCTTTTTTTGTTTTTTTTTTTGGTTGAAAAATATGCAGTTGACAGTCTAACCGTCGGCATCGTAGGACTTGGGACCCTCACTACTAAATCATATAGGGGTGCATTTTCATATAGTCTTTAGCTCTTTGTATATTTGCATGTTTAAAAAATTTTATGATATTTTCTTTGTCAAAGAAAAGTAAAAATGCAGAAATTTTTGCTATTAAATCCAAGAGCAAATAAGAAAATCAGTGAAAAATGAAAAATTGCAATTTTGTTTTCCGGCACCCTTAAAATGGATATGAAATTTAAATATTATTTCATATTTTTGTTTATATATTCTATACATACATATGTATGCAAATATTTTTATAACATTTGTTATCAAACAAAAAAGAAAAATTGCAAAAAAAATTATCATTTTGTAGTTAAACGTAGCAGATATATATTGATATAATATATTGACATTCTACATACATAGACTCATTTAAGGGGGGTTTTGAACTAAATCAAAGTTCAATTAAAAATATTTAATTAAAGAAAATTCACTATATCCAATGTAAAATGGTCGAAAATATGTTATGTATATATGAATTCCTTCAACTCCTAGGAAAAGCAAATGGCCGGAAATATGTTAGCGTGGCTTAAGCCACAAATACCTCCATGTATAACATAGGCCACTGTCAGACAGTATATTGCAATTTTGTCTTCACAAATATTACATTAGTTTTTTTAGCTCATATTTTTTAACATCTATATTATTTTAATGTTAATATATTTTATAAAAAAGATTTATAAAATTATTCAAATAGAAAATACGTTAAATATATAATTTATTAATATATTTCTATGATTTAATATAGTAATTAAACGAAATTGAAAGGTTTTAGGCCAACAATAATTAAATGAGCGATAAAGATAGCAACATAGAGCTTAACTAAAAATCCACTTCTTATAATCTAACTCAGCGCATATAATTATATTAAGTCCTTGTTTATATCAGTAACCAATGAATGTATTTTCTTATTAAAATGAAATTTTCTAATTAAAATGAAATTTTCTAAATAAAATGAATTAATCAAAATTATGGTAATCCCTTTAAGCTTCTCATATACGTATTATATGTTTCATTATCATCATCATTAGTGGTGCAACGATTCTAGTTAAATCTTGTGCTCCCTTTGAAAATTGTTCCACGTATCTCTGTCGTTTGCTATCATTCTCCAATTTCTTCTTCCAAGCTGTTGCGCTGATCCACATTGTCTATCCAGCGTAAACTCGGACGCACTCTTTTCCTTCTTCCTTCTAGTGCATATTGAAATATTTTTTGTTGGATGCTCATAATTACTTTAGTTTTACTCTCTTGCTTATTGTTGGTTCTCCTAGCACTTTTTGACATTCGTCATTAAATCTTAGCCGATAGATCCCGTGTTCTTCTCTAATTAGACCAAGCATGCGACGTAGGTATAATCTTGCGTTCGAAAATATCTAACTTATTTTCATTAAATTTTTTCATAGTTGAAGTCTTTGCACTATATATTAAGATTGTATGTTTATTATAATTTAAATCTAACTTTTTTATATCACCAGAACATAATACCTATAATATAATATGAAACGATTTACCTTTAACAAGGACCTTATGTCTGTCTATCAATAACAATATTTTGCAATTTGGGTAAGCACATATGTAAGTTCTTATTAAAATCCTATCTATGTTATAACTTAATTGAATCAAATTGAAATGAATAAAAATTTAAAAAATATTCAATTTTTATATATATAACAGAAAATTCTAAAATATGAGCAAAAATCAAAAATTTTTATATTATAAAATATATATACAAACAAACGAACAAAAAAAAAAAGAAAAAAGAAATGAATAAGAAACCAAAAAATTTCCAAAAGTACCTTTAATGAGCAAAAAAATCAAAAGGACTCAATGCGAAACTTTGCATTCCATTGAGCCACAAATCAAAATTAGTTTATAAGCTTTAAAAATTTATAATTGAAAATGAATTAAAGAATAAAAATCAAAATTTACTTAAACACAATTTTTTGGAATTTTTTTGTTTAATAATTTTTATTAGGTGTAAAACTTAGTTCTTAAGCAAATATGAGCAAAAATCAAAATTATTAAAAATACAAATTTTAAAATTATTTAAAATAAATTTACAAGGCAAAAATGAAAAATTTTGTTATGTGAGAAAAAATTTTTACAAGTTTCCAACAAAAAAAATTATATAAAAAAATTATTAATTAATATTAAATTTTAAGAAAAACATATTATCAAAATTAAATTTAACAACAAAAATGTGTGTGTTTAAATAATAATAAAAACAAAAAAAAAAAAATCAAATTATATTAAATTATATATAATTTATAAAACTCTATTCAAAAATTGTAATAAAAAAGTAAATTTTAAAATAATTTCTATTTTGTTTTTAAATTAATATTATTTTACTATAGGCTTTTATTAACAATTA
>NC_051846.1:53949638-53961241 GCF_002237135.1 Teleopsis dalmanni | reverse complement strand
GGTCTAATTATATGGCTGTATAAATATATAAATATATATATAAAATATATATATATTTATATATAATATATATAAATATATATATATATATATGTATATAAATATATAAAATATAATAGTATTATTAACATAATATATACGTATATTACATATTTAATAATAATATTATTGAGGTTCATGTAGGAATAATAAACATCACAATAATAAGATAGGCTTAACAGATATATTTTTCAGAAAATTGAAATTTGATAATAATAATTATCATATAATATAAACAATGATTATTGTTTTAGGTTCTTCTTTTATTATAATACGTCTAAAAAAATGTTTATTATATTAAATATATTCAAAACTATGACTTTCTTCTCTTTTTTTAAATAACTTAAACCTATTTGATATAATATTAAGACAATTTATAATTATTTTTACTTCGTTAACGTATTTATAAAAGAAATGTTAATATGCTTAGCTCTATTTTAAATAAAATAAAATATCTAGTCACGTTTTTGTGTCCTTTCTGTTAATAGGATCTATTCAAGGACAAATCCTTTCTATTTAGTAAGGACATATGGCTCACAAAAAACACCTATGGTAATATTATCCTAATATTGTTTTTTATACCCTATGATTTATTATAAAATATATAATAATAAATAGCTATCTGAATCCTCTTATTTTTCTCTTTTTTCATCTCTCATTTTTCACTTCCATTGAAGCATGGGATTGATTTGCTTTGGATTACCAATGCGATTTTATTCACAAGTATTATCCAATATTCTTTCCCTCTATACCGTAATTCATTCAAATTTAAAATTTCCTATTTTTCCTAAGTATTCTAATTTAGCCACATGCCGGATGGTACATATGTCAGAGTCTGTAAAAAAAAGTATGCTGCGTTTGTACTTAATAAGCATCTCTTTTAATAATATAAAGAAAAATAAACCCACAGCCTGATTTTCTTTAAAAACTGCCCCCAGGTTGTAGGGCAAATTACGATAGCTATCAGAAATGAAGAAAATAAATACTTTAAAACTATTACTTTTATAATTGCAGAAGACGTAAATTTTTTGTAATCTATAGACTTACTGAATTTTATTTTAAATTTGCTAAATTTGCTAAATATTTGCAAATAGTGTTACTTATTTGTTAAAATATAAATTAAAAAAAAATTAAAAAAGAAGATATACATTGAGACAAAGTTTTGAACCCTTTAATCAATTGTTATGCCAGCACAAATACACGTAACTTCCGATACCATTCCATTTAGGATCAAAAAGTCACTACCTTAAAAAACTAGTCAAAGTAATGCTGTGTTTTATTTATTTATAAAACTTGTATAAAACATTGTATAGTTTTGGTACCATTCATTAGCGGTTAGATCTAATATATTTCCCAGATTGATAATTGATTACTTACATAACAATTATATATTATTATCCTAAGCATCATCATATACGGTAGAAATCATTGATAACGACATATGATACAACCACCAATCGGAATATAAGCACCATTTCATGAAGTCAAATTCTCCACGATATGGGTTTTATCACCCATTTTAATAAAATTTTGATTCCGGTTACTGGTTACAACGACGAAATTAAAAAAAAATAATTCGTCACTTTTTTCTTATTTACTTACTTACTTAAATGTCCATAATAACCCGTTGACGCGTTCTGGATTGACACAGCATTACTTTTCAGATGCCTCCGCTTCGTGGTGCCCTCTTCAATCTTGTACTTCAAGCACAGTTATTGATCGCTCAACTTGAAATAGATGATAATGATTTAAATATAACTTTCAAGTAATCGTTCTTAGTTGAAACATGTTCATACGCTGCAATACTTTATACTTATAAATAATATTTATTCAAAATGTTAAAGTGAAAGTATATAATCAAAATGGTGTTAAAAACAAATATGATCGATTATAATTTTCTCCACTGATATTACATTCCGATGGGGAAATAATTTGTCTGCAGACAAATAATAAATAAATAATATAATAATATTTAAAATTTAATGATTTATATAAACACTTATATATATGACAAAAATTTTTTTTTCCTTTATTTTATATAACCGCTTATAACAGCATTCGGATATCGGATTGAATCCATTTCCCCAATATCGTCATAACCACATTCAACTGTAACAAAAGAGATCTGCTACTATATAGTTGCAAATTTCCACTGTCATGGGAGTCAGTTTGCTGGTCATTTCAATTATTTTAACTCATTATCTCGATCTCTTAAAATATAGAGATAAATAAGTTATAAATAAATAATTATAAATATTGTGATTATATTTTTTTTTTATTTTATTTTAATATATATAGTATATAATATTAATGATAGCATATAGCAACAATTAAATATATATATATTTAATAGAGAACATCTACTATTTAATAGAGGTTATTTCGAAATAACGATGCGCCTCATACATCGCGTCTAAACATATCATCATCATCCGTGACTATACAGTCCATGTAGAACTTAAGCCTGTTTAACAACTGTCTTCCATTCTTCTCTGTTTTTTGCTTTTGTTTGCCAATTTCTTATGTTCATTTCTTCTAAGTCCTGCTGCACACTGTTTTTCATCGTTTTCTTGGCCGCCCTCTACTTCTGCTGGTTCTTTTTCGTTCTCATAAATCTTAAGCTGTAATCTCGACTTAATCTCTGCTTCTTCATAAATTTGTTGTTCAGGTAGCCGTTCTATCACGTAGTTGTATCTCATGCGACGTCTAAACATATTGCAAAGTTTAATAATTATTTTATTATTAAAATCCAAATTACACAACTGAAAATATAGTTAATATATTACTATACATATATATCGCATAATAATATATAATAATATTTAATAAAATAAGAAATACGAATTCTACTGGGAATTGTAGTCAAAACATAAAAATAATTATTCTATTCTATATCTATATTATTATATCTATATTATTCTATATATAGAATATAATTATTCTATATCTTTTTTATTGTTTATTTTTTATTATATTTATTTAAGAACTACATAAATGTTTCTTTTAAATAAATGTTTCGAATATATGTTAACCATATTATAAGTAAAACCCATATTATAAGTATATAATCTACACCACTGTAACATTTTTAATATTATTTACAAACACTTGATGATAATAGAAATAATATCTAAAAAATTTTTCTTTCTCTCAAAAAACAAAACAAATAAATAAACCCTCTTTCCGGAAAAGAGGAAAAGAGATCTGAAAGGCAAAGTCCATGCGCATACATTAACTTCAGAGAGGAAATAATTCACAGTTAATGTTTACTACCAACAAAAGTTACCCCTTAGAAGTAAATCAACTTCACTTATTATAAATGTGTACACTTGTATGTGTAAGTGTGTATATGTGTAAGAATATAATTTATTATATTGAAATCAGTTTTGATTGACAAATTGTAATGAATTACTGTGCATGATTGTTGCTTTCCGGCTATGCAAATTTGGACTAGAGACCACTTTACGAGTAAAGTTCTTTTTAAGAAAAGTAACTTCCGTACTTGTGATAAAATAAATATTATAACAAATTTCGAAATAATCTCTATCAGTTATTAGATATTCTCTATTCAATATATGTGTATAAAACTGTTGCTATATGATACATTTAAGTTATATATATATATATATATTTCACATGAAAAAAATAACCATAAACAAAAATAGAAGTGACTAGAAAAAGATTATTAAGAAGTCTAATGTTCGATCAGTAATTATTTTTCATAATTATTAACTTAAAAGGTTTTAAATAATAAACACCTTAATCATTATAACACTTTAATAGTGCTATTATAGCACTTATTAGATTACTAAAAAATCTAAAATATATGATGGTAAAATTTAAAAGTATCATAATTGGTGTTTGCATACAAATCCACAACCAATATTATTATAAACTCAAAATCACTTAAAGAAAATAAGGCTCCAAAATATGACTAAAATCTGAAAATAATTCAAATTAAACCAAAACTGTCGATCAAGAATCTTGTATGGCTTATACTATGATGATGTACTATGAACATATGTTCTACATAACTTCGAGAATTCAACAAATTTACGTCCCTTCTCTTGTACTCTTCATGTTGACCTTATTGGGCTTAAAATCTAGAGTAATATGTATCCATATTTGCTAACTATATATGAAACAACAATATATTATAACTCTAAAATAAATATGCATGAAGGTACTATGTACTATCAACACATGTTTTAAATAACTTTTCGGGAATTCAACAAATTTACATCCCTTCTTCATTATTTATACTGACCCAATGGTCTGTAATGAACCTATTCGCGGCCGTTGATAGCTGGGATAGCTCACTGTCCCCCAGGGTTGTTACAAGAATATTTCTTTGTAACCCTGAATCTTCTCGTAATATAAATTTCAAAGACCGACAATTTTTAGTTTAATTTATTTATTACTTACTTTTATTTTTACAATATATTTATGACTTATTAACTAACAAAATTAATCACAATTATAAATATTAAAAATAATATAATTCCTGAAATAGGAAAACCCGATTAGTGTTATGAAGGGTATCTAACGTTACCGACTTGGCAAAATTGGTAGACTGGGAATCAGCGTTACCGACCTTGCTACGTTGGTAGGTTGGAAATCAACGACTGGGCCACATTAAAAATTCAATATTAATAACATTTAATAACTTAATTTTATTGTGGCGATGTTGTTGTTAAATATAATTATAATAAAATCTAGAGTAGTTGCTGAAATTGTATCCATATTTGCTGACTATATTTATGAAACGACAGATAAATTATAGCTCTAAAATAATTATGCATAAAGGGGATTTTTAAGATCATATGATCCCAGAGACGATAGAGGATACATTTTAAAAAAGAAAGTAAGAACTTAATAATTTATAAAATGTATTAAATTTGCTGTGTGCTGTGCAAAACGCGATGGTTAATTTAGTTTCATATAGAATTTTGCTTGCTTGATCAACTTTAAAAATAAGATTAGTCTAATTTTTATTATCTGACATGCCTTAATATGGATAAGAAACATTTTAGCTACTTTCAAGGATGATTTTTGACCACTTTAGATCGCAAAGTGGTATAATGTTTATCTACTCTGTGTTCACAGTTACAGATATATCGTAGGCGTATACAGAGTAGATAACTTAAACAGATAAGCTGCATTTAAAATATATTTGCCACATCTGAATAATCAGGTTATCTACTATCAAAAAATGTACTGCTCAATATACATCTTCTCTATGTTTTAGTTTACAGCTATATTGAAGGTGATTACAGAATAGATAAGTTAAGCAAATAACATATGTAAGCTACCTTTGGAATATATTCGAAACATTTAAATCAGGGCAGTCCAAAATGAGATTTAATAGTCCCTCGTTGTAGCTGTGGAGGATAAGAGAAAAGTGTTTTATTTCTGATTAATTATTATGCAGCACATACACAAAGTATGTTATATATGCTAGCGATTTACTTTATATAGAACTTCTAGTCAGCTGATAGAGCTTCTTTTGAAGAGCATCTTAGGTTTTATTAACGATTCTCTTGCGGAGCGTCTTACGTTTTATGTGCTAGAATTATGTTATAAGATTTCGAAATAGCAACTAATTGGGCCACCATATGTTTAGGAATCTATATAATACCCGTGATAAGCTAATCAATAACCAATTCTAGCTATTTCAACCAACGTGTTTGTATTTATTCATAAATAGAAAAGAATAACATCAGCATTGAGTATTTAAATTTTGCTACATAAAATAATATACATATAAAAATAAAATCAAATTTTAATATATTAAAAAAATTTTAAAGTAAAAATAATAAATCCGGCTTCTTTACTCAAAATTATCAAAATTCATATCGTGTGTAGATAATATAAAATTAAAGGAATTCGAAAATGTTTGATTTTCCTAACGAAACTATAACAGCTCCGTATCTGCTAATATTGGGTATATTTGGCTTATTTTTATTTTTGGGAACACAGATTATACATGGACTCTATTATGAGGATATGAAACAAACTAATGAGAGCTATAATTCAGATGTGAATACCGTATGCATGTGTAAAGTCTGCAGTAAACTCAAATACCGCTGTTCCAAAATTATAGCTTAGCTCTCTCGGAAGAAGGAAACTAGCTGGTACACATAAACCAGGTAGGTTGTGATATTTGCTTATATTATGGCTGTTTCAAATTGGTTTTTTTTTTGAAAAACTTGAAATTAATTAAATTTAACAAAAAAAAACCTTTGAAAACATATATAGAAGCATTAACATACACGATGGTTTCTAGGATTAACCCGTAAAGTTCAAAACTGATTCGTAAAAGAAAAAGAAAAATGTTATGAGAGTGGATAATTTTCTATTCATAGCGAAAGGTCTCTGAAAAAGAAACGCAGTTAAAAATCTCTCATTATTCCCACATGCAATCATGACATTTGTCTTCCTGTAAGAAACGATTTTTACGGAACGTAACAAACTTTAGGAGGAAAGATATTAATAAAATAGACAAATATATACCCAGGTTATGGCATAATTTGGACTGGTATTTATATTGAAATAGAGAAGAACCATATCACTAATGTTAGGAAATGAGTAAACAAGAGACGAAACGTAATTTGTACTGATATAAAATTTATATATACTCTAATCATGTACTTATATTTTAGGTATTTAATTAATTATTTGGTATAAACATATTTTTGGAGATCAACACATTAGAAAAATGGATTAAATACATCGGGCATGTATTTAATTCTATAACAGAACGAAACTTCATTTGAATTTGATTTGATGTTGAAAATTTGGATGAAATTCCCTTTTTATTAAATAATTTGCCAATAAAATTAAAATTGTATTTATTCATTTCTGTATATAGTCCGTATAAACGATAAACTATTTAAGAAATTCGAATATATTCTAAAACCACTGACAATAGATACTTGGCAATACTCGAAACAGCGTTGTATGGTGAGCTAAATTTTAATAAATTAAATACATTTTTGTCCTTGTCTTTTCTTTGCTATTCGAATCTGTCAAACTTTTAAATAGTTTCTTTTTGTCATAAAGACGCATCACTCTCGACAAAAAAAAATTAACATTAAAAACACTTTTTGTTATAAGTCTATTATTAATACTTAACTGGTATAGTAGCAGTTTGAATATAAGCAATAATTGATGAGGAAACTAAAGAGCTCACACTAAAAAGTAACTGTTTCTAACATACACAAGTGAATATATCCAAACCCCATTCTTTAATTTTACTTCTAATCATTGAAGTCATTGGAGTAGGGGAATATATAGAGGATAGAGGGATGTAGTCATTGTCAGTATCCAGTTTTATGTATAAATTCAATATTCAATATTTATTTGAAGCAAATATTTTTCATTCGCACGTTTATCAGAAACTGTATCTTTTCAATTGAAATCTTTAATATTTTGGTGAAGATCAAGTTTACAATTTAATCTATTAACTGCAGAACACTGTAATAGTTAACTAATAAAAATAATAGGATGATTATAGCAATATTTTTTTCATTTCATTCATTGCCTTTTTAGCGATATGATGAGTTTCTTAACAATTAACAAGAATCTTTAAGTAAAAAAACTAAAACTATCGAAAGATCCAGTTATTGAGATTCATGTTTTTTTTTTAAAGTTACTAGGTTAATATATACTGCATTAGCATTACCAAGACGCACCAACAGCATCTGAAAATATATTCAAAAATATTTGAAATGTCTAACTATATAATAATTAAACCTATACATGATTATCACGGGGAGTATAGCTTCTTCGACCTTAGAATGAAACCTGGCTGGAACAAGAGGACGATGTTCAAAGACAACATGGAGGCGAACAGTATTCATAGAAACATCCAACTGGAAATTTTTTGTAGAGACACTAACATCCCTATTCTAAACCATCTTTCTCCCTCTTTCCTCGTTATCGCCTCGAACAGAACTCCCTTATTCTGAATTGCTTGGGAGACAGCTGTTTTGGGAACAATAAAAATTTCAAATGTGTTTTATTGAATTCCCAAAAATATAAAATATCTTATTTATTAATTGCAATTATCAATGTTTTAACTGACGTTTGAGTTCCTCTATTTCAAATTATCGACCTAATTTAATTAAATATATAATTAGGATAAAAATGTCCTTCAAATAATAAACTGTTATAATAGTTTATGATGTGAACAGATGGTATAAGACAAACGATCGCTTCAATACCTGGGCATAATTACAAAAGATTGTTTTAACTTATTCAAGGAATCCCATTCATTGTAGAATTTGGGTTCCTTTTATTATTCTATTGTTTTAAATAACAATAGTTAACGCTTTAATTTGTGGAAAAAACCCGTATGGATAAAAAAAAAAATAAAAATATTATAAAATTATATTAGTAATTTTTTATTTAAATGATCAAAAATTTTCTAAATAATTTTGTGTTTTCAAGGGCATCAATGACGATGACTATAGATTATTGTCGAAATATCGGTGAAAATAAAATCTTAAAAACAACATTTTTGAAAAGTTAACACATTTAATAAAATATATTTAATTAAAATTTAAATATATTAAATTTATTATAATAATTTTATTAAAATATGTTCGAAAAATTGATCAACTCTTGTGGATAAAATAAAAAAATAAAAATTTAAAAATATTAAATTTATTATAATAATAATTTTATTATGATAATTTTATTAAAATATATTGAAAAATCATATCATTATAAGTTACTTACATATTAAATTAAACTCTTTTTAACTTATCTCCTACAGAATTCGCTTGGGAAAAATTTTGCAAAATAGAGAAAAAAACTCCCATTCCCATGTGATTCAGAATAGGGGTGTTAGTTCTTAGATATGCAATCAATTTCTAACTGTATATTGGTTGGTTGCGGTGACAGTCCATTAGATAACGTCCATGTACCTCAATTAGCGATTTTTGCTGTTGTGCTACCACATTCATTGCAGAAACCCTAGTATAGAAGAGTGAAGACTAAATCCATCCCGTTTTAGGTAATATAATAGGTCTTTCCTCTACACCGATGAACAGTCTGATAAACTATCAAACTGTAAGTACTTTTGGAACATTATATAATAATAATAATACATTACAATCAGTGCAGCATCGATTTGGATTAAAACCTCATTCTCTCTCTAAAAAATTTCGGAATACTTTACACTAGATATAATGGATTTTTTTCTTTCAATCATCCTCTGAATGAGATCTCTGTATATGTCTCTAGTTACAATCCTATGAATTTCACATAAAGGAACAATACACATTATAGTTTTGTTTTTCTATTTTTGTGACGAAAACCTTTGATTAAATTGAATTTGTCATCGATTGTAAATATTATGAAACGTAATAAATTCGGTCAGATTAAGTTAGCTCGTCATAAGCCACATAAAGATCTATTGGTCTGTAGTGATACCAGTTAATCTAGTTTATCTAGATTTATGGTAGGTCATGAGCCACACTTATACCTATTGATCTGTAATGATACTAGATGATATTAAATCGTATGTAAATTTATAGTAAGTATCATGTAAGATGTCAACGCTTTTAAGGAATCTAAAAAGTACATGAAGCCCCATCTCTGAAACAGCTGTCGCCTTTTCAAATCATGAAGCTCACAATTATTTGAAGCGTATTTTGACAATGTAGGAGATTAATTTAAAAGATATTTGATGTGATCGTAACTTTTGCCATTTTGCAGGTGTTTAAGCTACCATTTCACCATTACTCACCGGTTCATATTTTTTATCATAACGTAGATTTTTGAGAGGTTTCTGCATATAATATTCTTATTCAAAATCCAATCGAACATCTACTATTGCGTTTTCTTCAATACTTGATCTAGTATCTAATAGATATGCAACTGTCTATTTGCGGCTAATCCCTTTGTTGCTTTTTAGATTCTTAATACATTGTTGGAAGAAATGAGATACGAGGTAATTGGCTTTACCGCTACTTGACTAAATTATGGTGAAATATATTTAAAATTTTATTTTTCACTAATTATTGATTTATTTGAACCAAAAAAACAAAAATATTTATAATATTCTGCAATTAACAAAGTTTATGACAAGGCAAAATACAGAAAGTAAAATAGGACTTGCAACTTATTTAGCGAATATTAAAGAAATTCTAATGAAATTTTAAGGAGCTCTTTCTACCATTTAATTAAATATATTTTTTTTTAATATATTAACATCAATGTCATAGTTTAGCTAACGTTCAAGCCAAATGTCATTTAAATGAATTCCGGAAATGGTAAAACATTTGCGTTTCTTTTTTTAAAATACTGAACTTAAATTTGCTGTGAGCACGAAATATTCAAATTTTTGTGCGTTTTATTTTTATAGTTTTTAATAAAGCCAAAAATGATTTGCTACAAATAACAATGAAATGGGGTTGAAATTTGATTTTTTGTACTTTATTGTTTTAAAAAAGTTTAATGCACACGCAAAACTCCATGAATCGTATAGAGTATAGTTTTTGAAAATGTTTTTTATGCTCGACATTAAAATGGTTTGAGTGAAATTGCTTTGCACAGCGAAAGCAATTTGAAATATTGACTTCATTTATTGTACTCAAGCCTTACGTTGTCGTATTTCTAGCAGCTCCTTGTATTGCTCTACCGACCCATCTTCGTGTTTCGACGTGAATGTTGACTTTGTAACAGTTTTGTCAGCCTCTTCTTTTTGGGAATCCCTTTTAGAACGCTTTGATTTCTTTATTTTGTCACGCACTCTTTTGCCTAAACGTGATTCAGCAAGCACTTTACTGACTTTGGAACTTTGTAAATACCGTGAGTGCCAAGACTGTAATATACACTTAGGTTATATATATGGTTTATAAATTATTTTACTAAAAGAATGCACTTACTTCTTCTGATCCTTTATCTCTTTCATCACCACTTGAATCAAGAGATATTATATCCATATCCTTTTGCTCATCCTTTGATTTGTCTACATCAACCGATTTACAATCATTTACAAATATCAGTTGTGGTTTTATATCCTCATCTAAATGTTCAATCATTTCGGTTTCTAAATCGC
Organism: Teleopsis dalmanni; assembly: GCF_002237135.1. NCBI lineage: Eukaryota > Metazoa > Arthropoda > Insecta > Diptera > Diopsidae > Teleopsis > Teleopsis dalmanni. The sequence continues at coordinate 53,950,134 of NC_051846.1, read as the reverse complement.
CACCCTCTATGGATATAATATCATCATTTTGATCATCTTCATCGGTATCAACATTTTCGATCTTACAACTTTTGCTTGACGATTTTGAATATTCTAATGATTCATTTGTTGTCTCTGCTGACTTCTCAGCAATGGATTCTTCATAATTTTGTTCACTTCTAACATCATTTTCTGTTAGACCATTATTTTTAGTAAGTTCTGGCTCCTCATCAGCGATGATTTGCACCTTGTCTGTGTCGATTTCGTCATCTACAACTGTTTGTAGATCCACGATAAGATTTGTATTCTGATTAATTGCTGTAGTAAGCTCTACTGACTGATCTTCAGTACAACTTAGAGTTTCTTTTACTGCAACTTGTTTAGGATTTTCAGTTTCACCTTCTGTAATTTCACCTTCTTCTATTTCAGCATCTACTTCATTTACTTTTTTGTTTATTTCTTGCTTCCCTTCATCATCATTATTAACGCGATTATCAGGTTTATCAGTTTCTAAATC
>NC_051846.1:53920902-53949538 GCF_002237135.1 Teleopsis dalmanni | reverse complement strand
TTTGAAAATATTTCATTATTAGGTTCAAATATTAGATGGTTTGTTAATATCATTATAATTATTCATATATTAAATATTAATTAATATGTAGAGTGATATATTCTATTATAAATCTGTTTATGTTAAGAAATCTGCTGTAAAAGTCTTTGAATTTTAATAATTTTATTACTTTATAGAAATCAAATTTTTATATTTAAATAAATTGTAATTTAATTATTCTAATTAATTTCCCTTTTCAATTCAAAAACGTAGTTTTAATCAATTGATATGATTTCAAACACATCAATTAAAAGTAATTGATGTGTAGTGAGTATTAATTACGAATAATTAATTCAGTTTATAAATGTTTAATACTTAATAAATAATTTTAAATCAATAAATTATTAAGAATTCTATATTCAGATTTAATACAAACGTTCTATTAATTTATTGTTTTAATGACCAAAATAGAATATTATAGTACCCTGAAGATGACAATAGAATATAGTCGAAATATTGGTTTGAATTAAATTTTTTAGAAAACAAAAAAAAAATTTTTAAATGAGTTTTATTTAATTATTGACCAATATGTCTTTTTAAAAACAAAATTATTATACATACGTTTTTAATAAATTTAAAATGTATGCCTCTGTGATAATCTTGCAAATGACTAAATAAGCGATGTACCTGGGGGTCTTCGTGATATGTGCAGAACACTAGACAACAGTGTACAACGTACACTAATCTAACTACAATATTAAGCTGCGTACTAAAATAAAAATGTTACTTTTGCCAGCAAAAGTCGGTCCTCACATATGCATCTTACACCCGATTTTTCACAAATTAAAATAATTTAGAAAGAAATATATATGTATTTTTAACCAACGATTTCTATGTTCTATCCCTCTAATGATGAAACGATGGATAGGACTTACGTGCATTAAAGAATATGATAAAATCCCCACAACTAGTGTCTAATATTGACCTCCTTTAAAAAGTCGACTATTCCAAATAATGGATGGATGCCATTTAATTGAGCGGCCCCACGTTCAGGTCATCTTTGCCAAATCTTCACCGCAGACATTGTCTGCCAGTTAGATAGACAATGTGTGTCAAAAAACGTGTTTTAAGCAGACTCTCTACTTTCAAATGAGCTTTATGGCCAGCTAACCGGAGTCTATCGAGATTATTTTCTTCAGAGGATACTTGTAAACTGGGTATATTTGTACGATGCTGATTTTCTACTTTTGAGATTTTCACTACATCTTTTGGTCTTTTAACTGCATTTTTTTTTGGGTAAAAATCTCCAAGATATTGGTTGAAGAGATTGATTAATATAATGACCAATATGCACCAAGGAATCATTTGTACCATTTATGCCGAATATATCGAAAACACTTTGTACCTACAGGTATATACCATATGTATGTAATATTTTAAAAAAAAATTATTAATATGTACTGAAATTAAACTATATCGATATACATATAGCTTAGAGGAAAAATTTGTTCAAAATAGTTTTCTTTATTAAAATCCGTTGTCAAATAGATATGCTCAGAAAATCGTGCCTAGATTTATAACAAAATTATATAGGTGAAGGGTAAAGTAATTTAGATAAGACCAAAGAGAACTCTCTTCTTGGTTTTTAATTATTTAGGTTATCTTGGTTGGTTTTTATTTTTATCTTTTGACAAATTTTTAAATACAATATATGATTTTATGATATTAAGATATACTTAAGATTGAGATATATATATTTTTTTGTATGTAAGTGTATATGTACACCTAAGAAGTAATTACCAATAATCAAATAAATTCATATATTAAGCATAATAAAATTGCAAGGTTACCAATCGAGAACTACTGAAATATTTCTTATATACAATATGTAATATGTGTGTATTTATAAAATTAGATCAATATTATTAATTATTTAAACAGTTGTTGTTTTTTTTTTGTTTGTATTTCCGTTAGTTTCTCAAAGTTAAGAAAGTTTAACAATAATTTCTAAATAATTGCGATAACAGCACTATACATATATATTATATATTAGAAAATAATACATATATATATTATATGAATAAATAAATTTTTTGGGTTAATTGCTTTCCATGAGCAAAAAATTCAATGAAGTCACACAATCATATATATCATATTAACTAAAATGAAGTGACTATAATTAATTACAAAACCAGAAGCAATTGAAATAATGTATTGCTACTGGATATATGTCGTTATGCTATTTTTTTTATTTATTTATTTTTTTTTTTTGATAAGAATACATATACTAATTTTATTCTAGTTCAAAAGTTTTCTAATATTCACGCAAAAGATGTCAAAAATAATAAGTTATAAAGACGATAACGTTGACATATTTCCTCCAAGTTTTATCTTTCAATTTCATTTAGACAACCTAAAAAATTGTGTTTAGTTACTGGGAGAAAAGCTTATGATAAACTTTTTTTGTGTTTTGTAAATAAAGATAATTTTTTTAACAATTTCAGCCGAAAACAACTGTGAAAACAAAAATTGTGCTAACAATGTTGAAATAATAAGAAAACACTTGAATTAATTTTAATTTTGAATAAAATAAAAACAAATTTCTTAGAAAATTAATTCCGCAATAATTTTTATTAAAAAATTCGGAATTAGTAGAAATAAGATTTCAATTTTATAAAATTATAAAATGACAACCACTTTTCAAACACAACAACCTTAGTGCGAAGAACAGAAAACTGATCTATAGCCAGATAATTAGACCAGCATTACTTTATGGATGTGTCGCGTATAGCAAGGCTGCCGACTCTACTATACAAAAGCTACAAGTTGCTTAAAGTCAGGCTCTCCGATGGCTCTTCAAAGTTCCTTGGTACATCCGCACAAACGACATGCTAAGAGACCTTAGAATAGACCCGATCAAAAAATACATAAGAGACAGAGCCCTGAAGTTACGTGCGAAAACTGACAGACTATCCTACTTACCACTATCTAATCTTTGAGTAATCACTCTCCGCACGGGAAGATACGCAGATCTTAGATCAATCACTGAATAGTCATGAAGCTTATAGGGAATACATAAATTAGTCAATAAGATGAGTAGTACCCCCTGTAGTACCCCCAGCTATCAAAGAGTAAAAGTGCCCAGTTGCGCTGACTCGAAAAAAGAACCAACAACAAGCAAGGGAGTAATACTAAAGCAATTACAATGGGTTGGACATATTCAAAGAATGAGGATAGATAGGCCAACAAAAAAGAAAATATTTCAATACTTACCAGAAGAAAGAAGGAAAAGAGCGCGTCCAAGTTTACGCTGGATAAATAATGTGGATCAAACAGTGCCAAAGTTGTAATAAGAAACTGGAAAATTATAACAAACGGCAGAGATAAGTGGAGGAGTTTTTAAGGGAAGCCAAGATTCAACTAGATCGTTGCACCACTAATGAATAAAAAATTGACTTCTCATGAACAAATAATATTTCAATTCTTATTATTTGCCTTCTTAAACGATGTGTGTAAGTAATTTATATAAAATATAGGTATATTCACTCTGTCTGGCAAACTCATTGGGAGCATGATTGCGCGAAGTTACAATGGACAATAACGCACAAAGTTTCTTGCTGCATTCAAACCTAGGTATACCTCAAAACTCTGTTGCTTCTCATGTGGATGTGGTATGCTGCAAAAATAGCTATTTTCTTTGATGCTATAATTCTTGTCGTACTCTTGCAATTTTATTATAGCATTCTTGCACTTCGTGCAACTTGCAATGACCTTACAAGATAGTGTGAATACCCCTTATATGTATTGCAGTCGTAACTCGATTCTTTAACGAATTATGAAGTATTGAGAGCTTTCACTATTGAAAAGTTCCCGCTTTTAGTTCTATATAAAATACAAATAAAAATTCATTTTATATAGGATTTATGTTTAATCTTATTTAAAAAAGATATATCTTTTATGTTTCTGAACTCTTAACTTCAACTTTTTTACAATTTAATTTTTTTTTAAAGTTTGGGCAGATTTTTTTCTTTCTGATTTTGATGTGAATTCTCAGGATTCTTCAATACAGTTTTCTTCCATGAATTAATTTTCCTCGCCATAGTTCTCTTCTTCAATCTAGTGGACAATTTGTTCTACCGAATAATCTTTATCATCCAGTCAATTTAGAACGATTTGTATATAACCCACGATTTCTGGCTTTGAAGACGAATCTTTTCAATATATTTTTTTAGGAATAAGTTATATTGTTAGCGAAAAGACAAATTTATCACCCAATTTATTTAGAATGATTTGTATATACCCCACGATTTCTACCTTTGAAGACGAATCTTTTCAATATATTTTTCCAGGACTGAGTTAAATTGTTAGCGAAAAGACTAATTTATCATCCAGTTAATTTAGAATTAGAATGATTTATATTAAGCCCACGGTTTTTTGCTATAAAAAATGAGTTTAGACTGTAATGAATTGTTTACGCGACTGAAAAGTAGATTGAAAGTACCGAATCGCAGCTGTATTTAAATAAAATTAAACCCATTCCTTTATATCTCCTTTATATTCTGTGATTAAAATACTAATCTTAAAATACATTAAATAATTATAAGCATTCACGGTGCTTGTAGTTAAGTACCATAAAGTTTTTTTAAATCCTAGTTTTATGAGGACTTAACGATGTTTATTACTTTTTTAAGTCAGATATATTGAAAGAGATAGAACTCTTAGTTTGATTTTTTCCCACAAAGTTTAACAAAAGTTCGTGAATAACAATTCTATTTATAAAAATGTAGATATTCTTTATGTAAACGATGTGATTTTATATTATAGTTCTTCATATTTTTAAAGATGTAGCATTCAGATATAGTAAACCAACTAGCTGTGACGCTATTGGGTGAAACTGTGGATATTCAAAGACTTCGAATAGAAATACTCCTTGGATTTCTATTCAGACAATAAGAAAATTAATTACTATTAATAATATTTGAGACGCTCATTTAGAGATTATGGAGGAACTGTTAGCGGATGCCTTCATTTTGAGCTTGTGCTCAAATCGGTGAAGTGCCCTAATACACATCCGATGCAATAATGGTATCAACTTTTTATGAATGCAAAAAAAAAAATTACGATCAAATAAGTAAATGTTGGATACCGACATGTTATTCAATAAATTTAAATAGTTTTAAAATAAGTAAAAACATATTTAAATAGCTTAATGAAGCACCTTAATTAAGTTAACACATAATAAAATTTTTATTGATATTTTCATCTAAATTCTGCTTCCTCTTGGGTGAACAATTTTCTTAAATCCAAAATTTTTAATTATTATTATTTGGACTAAGTTCGCCCATTTTGACCGGAAACTCGTCATGATTAACCAGCATTGATTGATGATGATTATTCATTTAAAATATTATCTATCATTATCTTAAGATAGTTACAGCTGCAGTAGTTTCTTTATTTAGTGTTTAATTTTTTTTTTGATTTATAAATTTACGGGGTGGTTTAAAAATAGATAATAGTTAAAAAAGAACAAAAGCTAATAAAAGTTAGATGTATGTTATATAAAATTAATTTTTAATATACACTATTGTTTTCAATAGAGAGGTATTTCGAACAGTACTAAATCACAACCAAAAAATTTTATTATTTATTAATTAATTGAATTTTTGGTTCCAAGACATGCGTTGAATTTTGTATATTTTGGATTACAATATTATTCAAAGTTCATTATTTTATCTTTTAAACATAATACATATCTTGGTAATGGTTTATGAGTTAGGCTAAGGCCTTTATGCATTGCGACCAGCTGATCTATTTCGATGCATATTAAAAATAAAGCGCCTCCTTCATATGATTCGATGGTAAAACAAGGAACTACCCAGTTCTTTATAATCTTTATTAGAAAAAACCCTAATACGATTGCTCTGTTGTAAGCAACTTTTAACTGAAGAAAGTGAAAATGTATATATAGACCATGTGCGAGTTCGAGTAAATTTAGAAAAATAGTAAATTATGTCGGTATGGCAGCGAATGTTGTTATTTACCAGAATTTGGAGTAGTGTAAATTAGATAAAAATTAGGTAAATTAGGTGTTACCATTGTGAAAATTTAATAAGATGTTTAATTGATAAATAAATAAATTTGAAAACTTTTAACCAAAAATAATAAATAAATGCAAAAATAAATAAATAAATATTTACATAAGTGCAGTGCAAAAAATCCCTAGGAAATTTCAATTTACTTTACGTCAATTGACTCAAACTCGTACACGGCCATTAAATTAAAATAAATTGCCTTTAACTCCTTTAAGGTTCTGACCACTATAAATTGAATGAAAACATTTTATTAAAAATTAATATTATTTAATATTATATTATTTATTAATATTAATAATATTTTTTTCATTTATTATTTAATATTATTAAAAATTTTATACTATTTATATACTATTTATATACTATTATATACTATTTTATACTATTTATGTTATACTATTTAAAAACACTTCATAACTTTAAAAATTTCAACATAATCAATTTCATAATCATAATCATAATGCTGATTAACTTTGTAGTGTGAATAACAATTAAAAATCAATTAATTATTAACTAAAAAATGAAGTTATCATTTATCAACTAAAATGATTGATTTAAAGTTCGTAGAACTTCAATTGAAATAATATTAGTAGAATATTTAAACATTTTGCTTCAGTAAAGCTCATAATGCATTATTCATTTATTTACAAAACAATTGAAAGTATATATTGTAGATAAGATAAATACATTAGCACAGAAAAATAATTATTTAAAACTTAATTAATTTATTTTCTTAATAACTAAATTAAATATAAAGCTTATCTACGACAATTTATGCTCTTTAGTGTAAAATTCGTAGAAATTCTTTCAATCTTTGCTTATATCTAATAAAAATAGCAGATTTATTTGTTTTAACGGATTTTTTATTAAATTATAAATACTAAGAAGTCTCAACATATGCTATTGTAGCCGAAAAACTTACTTTGCAGGTACTTGACTTTAGTACTTGACTTCTTAAAAGATATATGTATGTAAATACGTGTCCGTATGTATCGAAAATTAGGTGTAAAACGAGCATTCACCTTCGACAGTTGTATTTTAGTTTTATTTCTTAATTTATTTTTAACATTATAATAAATTTAAATATAAAAATTATATGAGAAAATATGTTAATTAAACACGATTTAATAAAATAAAGTAAAGATTCCAAAATGCAAATACATCACATTTCTTCACGTGTACTCTACATATACTTTTTTGAAGATATTATAAGTATCTTTAATCACTCTCTTTCAGAAACTATAATAATAATATCTTACTATTTATGTATATTAGTATATATTGTAATATATATATATATATACTTTATTAGGTTTATTTCCGTGTTGGGTTCTGGATACATCACATTTTTTCACGTGTACTTAACACATTCTTTAATGACAGTATAAGTATCTTTTATCACTCTCTTTTAGATAACCCTAGTAATAATGACATCTTACTATTTATATATATATTAGTATATATTGTAATATATATATATATATACTTTATTAGGTTTATTTCCGTGTTGAGTTCAGGAAAATATTGTAACAACGAGTGGGGACGGTTTCAAAAAAATAAATCAAATACATTAAGACCGAAAAGTTTTCGGAAATTCTCATTTAAAATTCGCGCGCTGTATATTTTTCGATATTTTAAGTTTATGTAGTTTGGCAGCACTGTCCTTAATTACTATGCCAAAAATGAGCGCGATCTGTCAGACAGTTCGTTTACGGCAGCTGTTGAAACCAGTTCACCTCAGTAGTGCGTTGCGAAAAAAACAATGGAAAAAAATATTGAACAAAGAGTTTGCATCAAATTTTGTGTTTCGAACGAAATTTCGTGTGCAGAATCGTTGCGAATGCTACAAAAGGCTTATGGGGAATCAGTTTTATCGAAAACTCAAGTTTATGAGTGGTACAAAGCCTTTCAGGACGGTCGTACGACCGTCGAAGACATTTCGCAACGCACTACTGAGGTGAACTGGTTTCAACAGCTGCCGTAAACGAACTGTCTGACAGATCGCGCTCATTTTTGGCATAGTAATTAAGGAAAGTGCTGCCAAACTACATAAACTTAAAATATCGAAAAATATACAGCGCGCGAATTTTAAATGAGAATTTCCGAAAACTTTTCAGTCTTAATGTATACAATAATGGTAGGGTCATTATTAATAGTAATAGATGAAGTAAAAACAAAATCCAATATTTTTGCATGAAATTGAAAGCTTTTTTACCATAATTAGAACGATCCGATTTAAATCAAATAACATATGCGCGTTCAATAATTTGTTGCCATTCTGAACGTAGTTTCATTATACTTCTCTGATCGAAGTCCTCCTTCGCATTCGCAAAAACTTAAGACAGTCGATTTTCACAAGCCTCTTTTGCAGCGAATTTTTCACTACAAAAACCGTACACTAAGAACAGAAACAGATAGTAATCACTTGATGCCAGGTCTGGACTAAAAGGTGGATGCATAAAACCTTCCAAATCAAATTCCCGAAGCTTTTATCGGAACATAATGGAACATAATTTCTCTCCTATTGACTTAATATTTTGAAAAAACAAATATTATATATATTTAATCCTTTAACTCCTAGGAAGAGCATAGGGCCGCAACAAATATCTTCCACTCGGTACGATCGAGTCTATGCAGAGTATGGCCGATCAATTCCCATTTGCGTTTTTTGATTTCGTTTCTTATAGGAGTTTGTTGAGTTAAAATCGACTTTAAAATATTTTTGATGGAACAACTTAAAAATTTAAAAGAAACTTACACAGCTCATAGTAAATGATTCACTGTCAATCCCACAAAAACCCACAGCATAACCTTCCAGGCTTGGTCACTGTTTTTGCTGGCCCACCGCGACACGACTACAATCTTGTTCACTTGTCGTTGTCGTAAGTGATCCACATTTAATCACCAGTCACCAACCGCTTCAGAAATAGGTCACTTTTATAGCGATTCAACAGCGATTCTCAAATGGAAATTCGGCCCAGTTAGTCGGCGACTGTGCGGCATTTTCATCTGTTACTGTTTTTTCTCACCGCACTGTACGAGGCTGAATTCGGCATTTTTGATTTTTCTATAGTGTTACGTTAATTTTGGACTGTTAAGTTAAAAATCTGCCGTATACCCGTTTTCACAGTAATAGTAAAAGTTCAAAAATTAAGTTAAAACCTTAATAGTTAATAAAAAATTATTATATTAATAGATACAAATTTCATTTCTTGAGGAAACTTTTCCCAAACAAATATTTTTGGCTTAGGCAGCCTTTCTCGCATTCTCCTTTTTTTATTTTCTCCGTCTTTATTTGGAAGAAAAAAAAAAAATAAAATAAAAAAATAAAAAAATTAATACTTTAAATTAAAAAACTCTTTTTACTGTTTCGTATCTTAATAATCTTTTTTTTTCACAGAAATTCAAACTCTCTATTGTAAAAAATTAACGTTAAATCATCTGATCCGAAAATCTTACTGTGGTTTGGAGAAAAAATCTAAGTTAAGTTAAAGCGCAGCTTTATGTGGATAAATCTAGAGAGTATAGCGTATAAGATACTCGTTTTTTGCAGATCATACTGCAGCCTTGACCTCACAAACAGTACGTCATACAAATATATCATAATGCAGTATTATTCAAACAAACGTTTCTGCTAAAATTTTTATATACTATTATAATGCTGATAAATTTTTGTTCAAATATTTTTTAAAGATATGTTAGAGTAAATTTGTTAATAAGTTTAAACAATTTTGTTTTAATTTTCATTACAAATATTTAACCAATATTTTTAGAATTTTGAGATAGATTCACTTAATTATGAGCTAAAAATGAAAGTATATAAGATAACAGCAATAAGTAAGCTTAAGAAAGTTCTAAATCACATACTAAATGCTTAATATAACTAAAATTCTGTTATTAAATTATAGAATATAAAATAATATATTAATTATTTTAACATTAACATTAACATATTTGTTAAAAAATATTAATTTTAAAGATAAAAAATTTAATGTAAATAAATTATATTTTAAGTGATTTATAAATTATATACGAATCAATATATCTGTACTTATGTCTGTATATGATATAAATATCATCATCATCATCATCATCAGTTGGACCTATACAGTCCATGTTGGACCTAAGCCTATTTAACAACATCGTTCTATTCTTCTCTGTTTTTTGCTTTTGTTCTCCAATTTCTTCAACATTGTCTTTCCATCGTGTTTTTGATCGCCCTCTTCTTTTGCTACATCACGTTTTCTTTCACGGGGCCGAAAATTTGTCTGAGTATTTTCCTTGCAAACACTGTTATCTTACTCCCTTCAGTTTCAGTTAATCTTCATGTCTCGCAGCCATATGTTACAATTGGACGAATCAATGTTTTTCTTACATTTTTAGTTTTATTTTCTGCGGAATATTATTACTTGTATTTAGTCAGTCTAATCCATAATAAGCTTTATTCCCAGCTTGTACTCTATCTTTTAATGTAGTCATTGTTAGCTTATTCTCGCTAAACACAACACTTAAGTATTTATATTTATTCAATTATATGGTTGTCAATGTTTAGGACATTTTGAGTAATGACATAAATAGACTAAAGAAAAATTAATTCGATCTCCTTTAAATTGTCTGGAACAGATGCTTTGATTCAAAAGTAGTTCAATGGAGCAGTGCAGTCGGTTTCTGTTTTCTCTGGCTAAGACAGGAAAAAAACATGTTAAAATCTTCATTAACATGAACACTAAACCAGACATAATTGTCTGTGCTATTGTCCTCCTATTTATTAATATTATTAAATAATAGGCTATGAATACGCCGTGGTCTAAAAGATCTATTGTGCACCTGAATGCTCAACTAAAACAATTCTAGACGATTTATAAATAGTCTATTTATTTATTTATTAAGATCCCGCTATCTCTTTCTAGTACACCTATATTTTTCATGTAATAATTGAGTGTATTAATTACAAATGAGTCGTTTCTGCTAAGGTTCAGAATTGCGGCAACTTTGACGTGTTTAGTATCAATAAATCTTCTTGACTGTCACATACCTGTTTGGGCTTTCCAGTGTTTAAGTAGACTTCGTTTATCCCATTCACACATTGAGTTTTTTTGTAAAGCTATTTATCTCCCCGCAGAAGGGCTTTACGAATAACAGAGTTTCTCGATGCTAGAGTATTGAAAAGTTGAAAGCATTTCCAGACCAACGTTGATTGGAATGAAGAATTTGTTAAAGATTTTAGAGCTGCATGACTGTCCATGCTGTTCTTATGCATATTCTTAAGATTTTTTTACCGCTGACAAACACCCTAGCATATATTCGCTTTTTTCTATTTCTGCTATTTTTCTATTTTCAGTTTGATTATTTAAAATTCGAGCTAAATAAATAATATTGAATAATATTGAATACTGTGTTTCTAGCAATATTATTGTCCTTGTCCATCTATCTCTCACTGTCCATTATTAGCTTAATTGTCAGACTGCCTAAAATTCAAAGCACTTCATCAAAAGGACATAGTGTTTTGATAGTCTGCCCGAAATATCTATATTCAGATAATGCCCTAAACATTATTGTGTTTTTCGGTCCAGAATGGAAGTATACCTATTCCGAATGACTATAATCAGTAAATGTCTTAATATTAGTCCACTTAGTTCCTAAGTGAGTGTTCGTGTTTTATAAGATGACCTGTTCCTGGTACCTAACTATTAATTATTCTTGAAGCAAACAAAATAGTAACAATTTTTTTATTTGTTGAAAACTAACAAAAAAATATTTTTTAATGTTAATTTTTTCTTGCCGAGAGTGTAAAAAAGAGTTTTTACGACGAAAAGAAACTATTTAAAAGTTAGACGGATTCGAATAGCAAAGAAAAGACAATGACAAAAATTTGTTTCATTCATTGAAATTTAGCTGACCATACAACGCTTTTTCGAGTATTGTCAAGTACTCATCATCAGTGGTCTTAGCAAATATTCTAATTTATTAATTAGTTTAATTAATTAGTGCCAGACTTAGAACTCATGCCCGTCAAATTAGAAGCTGTACTTGTCTTTTCTATGCTATTCGAATCCTTCTAAAAACAATTTTTTTTGTAAATTTTACTCTGTTATTGAATGTTTCAACGAATTTATTTTCTATTATCTATGTTAAAACAAAAAGATAACGTAGTCCAAACCGCCATTGAAGACATTGAAAAATAATAAAAATCAAAATTTTCAGCTCATTACACATTATTGAGAAAAAAAAAATTATTACAAAATAAATAAAACAAAAACTTGTTTCGGAATTTGTACGTACAGATTCAAGATTCTTCCGTTAAATAATTTTAAAGATAATTTAATTACTTTGTGAATGCTGGAAGGTTTGAGAGAACTCAATATCTGTAGATTTTCATACTCAATAGCCAAAATAAAAATACTAAAAATGTTTAGTCATAAAACAAACAAAAAAATCATTGCGCGAAGTGGAAGCATCGTAAACGCGCCATGAGAAGCACCTGAAAACCAAACATTGATCCAACAATCGGCTAACAGGTACTCTCTTCTATGTGGGCTCATAACTCGTCTGTGCGTTGTAGGCAAGTGATTTGTACTTATGTGTAAAAGCGTGAACCTTATAATTTGCTTTACGGAGGCCACCTCCAACATTGTAGCAAGCAACGTCATTTATCTCAACTTTTATTGTGTTTTTACTCTCCGCTGTTTCAGTGATTATAGCTTCTTCTTTCTAATAAAAATTAACAACAAATTTCAGAATTTATAGTCTATGTAATTATGAATTAAACTGTGAAGATACGCCAAATAATACAGCGAAAATTAACTAATAAAGTAATTTATGACGTAACTTTTTTTTTGTACACAATATGACGATTCAAACACCTTCAAAAAATTTATCTTATTTACAAAATAAAATTTTATGACTATAATATGTACATCTGCTAACTTCAATACTATTTTTAGCAATGAAAATTAAAACTATTTTAAAGAGAGAAAGTAATTATTATATTACTGGCTAAACTATTAAAAATAGACAAACAGTCTATTATTATTTATATTGCCCTCAATAGTCTATTAATAGACATAATTTCATAAGAATAGCTTTAAATTGATTTCTAGAAGTAGAATGCACATCTTCTATAGATGTGCATCATATCTATAGAAGATATTGGTTTAAATTAATTTCCAGAATTAGAATGCAGATCTTCTTTAGATGTACATCATTTATAGTAAATGATCATCGTATAAGACATCTTAACTGTACTTTATATTGGCAAGTAGTTAGGAAAGTAATTATTATATTGTAGGCTAAACTTTTAAAAATAGACAAACAATCTATTATTATTTAGATTGCCCTCAATCATCTATTAATAGACATGATTTCATAAAAAATAGGTTTAGATTGATTTCCAGAAGTGGAATGCACATTTTCTATAGATGTGCATCATATAGATGATCATCATAGACAACTTAACTGTGTTTTGGCTTGGCAAGAAATTAGGAAAATAATTATTATTGTCCCAATCTTAATTATCATAAAGGAGTTCAGTTAAATTGATAATATCAATATAAAATATAAAAAACTTGCTTTGAACTAACATTTTACGAAACTCTATTCACGCATCTTCATTGCTGTTTTCACGCATTTGTTATTTTCTATCAAAGTTATTCCAAAATATATCTTTTAAATATAATTGAAGACAGTAGTTTCAGACGTGTAAGATAGTTCACCAAGAGATTTTTTGCATTCCCATAAAAAAAACATGGCAATACTAAAAAATAAGCATTTTCCGAATTATCAGTACAAGCAGTCTTAACGCTATAAACCACTTGTCCAGAACGGATAAAGGGTATGCCAGTATACTGTATCAGATTTACCATCTTCTAGTTGTGTCGATTAAACGTGTTTATACCCAAGTCTGGTTCAGATTGCTGATACTAAATAAATAACTGAATTCAAGGGCTACTCTATCCCGAATGACAGAGTCAGTGGAATCTTTTCTAATAAATTCGATCTTAACTAAATAACCAAGTAGGAGTACTGACCATTCACTATGCAGTAAAGTAGGTCCTGAGCCATATATGTTTATATGAATATCGCAGTCTTCTCGGGCAGCAGTAAAATATGCTGCATTTACTATGCAGTAAAGTAGGTCCTGAGCCATAAATGTTTATATGAATATTGCAATCTTCTCGGGCAGTCAACCTGCAATTAAATACCTGTTAGGTGTTACAGCTGCTTCTCTTTTAGTTCGAAATAAATCAGACAACTGTAAAGCTTTCTAAAATTCACTTTTCTGTTATTGGTATTTCTTGTCGTTCGCCACCTAATAGGTGTCATTGGACACCTATATTATTGACTAAACTGGTAATAATATATTAATACCTAATGTTTCTAAGAAAAATCGTATCAGGTTATCAGAAGATTCTTGTTAAAGCACAAAACTTACCTAATTCTGCCTCAACTAAACTGGAAGAAACTCCGTATTACAATATCGGAATTACAAAACTGATTAATTACCGAGTACAAGGAAGATATGTAATAAATCTTGGTCTACCTTCTAAAGAGTTTTGTAAAGGTTGTGGCTTGGCGAATTCGAAAGAAATTGTACTGCACCTCATGTGTTAGTGCCTATCATTAAATAGGAGAAGGTTCAAAATGTTTGAAGCTCTTCTCTAACTGAACTTTTAAAATTATTATCTTCATCATATTTTAAAATTAGGTATGTCCCTAAGTTTGTGCCAAGTTTATAGACTTGTCAGATTGGTTCCCTTCTCCTTGAATGGGGATGTCGTCTGTTCTTAAAGCATGTGATGAAATACACTTCGAATAGAAGTTAAGCTATTCTTTATTCACAACATCTTAAACGTTGGGACACATGATACGTTCTACGTTAAATAGATGATTAAGTTGGTTTTGATTTATTTTATCTTGACTTCTCAAAAATTAGGATTCAGGACAAATTTAACGATGATCAGAAAATTCAGCTGCTGTTTATTAAAGACCTTTGAAACGTTGGTATTCTAATATTTAGCTGCTCTTGATTCACGAGTTCTCAAACATTGGAATTCAAGAAAAAATTAGCATTGATTAACCTGCTCTTAATTCATGATATCTTCAACATTGGCATTCAAAGCAAATTTTACCTCTATTGAAATATACTTCTGGTCTGGATTCAGAACTTTGTCGAACACGAATTTTACATTCATTAAATGTTGATATAAAAAAAATGAAATTTACTTTAGACTAATTAAGTAATTAGACTGTTCTTAATTCACGATTAAGATTAGGAACGATCTTAGGAACGAATATGGGATTACGAACGAATATGCTAAGGTCACATCCACTGAAGTTTGTTTAAATTGTTGATGTTTGGTTTATTATATTAAAATATTATGTCTTGAAACTATTAGAACTTTATCGTCATTCTTTTGTAATATTTGAATACATTAGTTTTAATCTTTCACTTTTTTGTCTGTTGTGTAGAATGTTCAGAACAATAAAACCTCAGAATATAATTAGAACTTGTATGATTCGCAAGTGTCACTCAACAACATCAGCGAATACAAAAGCAGATAACGTTTCAAATGAGGATGATATATCGCAGGACAATAATCCAGAACTATGGGATGACTTCACCAAAGAATTTATGAAAAATCGAATTGAGTTAACACCACTTCAAAAATTTATACTATGTACTGGATCTTCGCTTGCCGCCATTTTAGATCCTAGAAGGTAACTATTAAATGAAATAAATGACTATTGAAATATATAGTCCATGTGAAAGGTCTCAAAATGGTTTTAAAAAATTATATTTACCTTACATCATTATGTATAATATATCAGGCACGATATGATTGCTTGTCTTGGAGAAACAACTGGAGGATTTGCATTAGAAAACATTTTACAAGAAATGAAGTCCAATGAGGAGGGTCAAAGAATACTCACATTACGACCACGCATCAATACAAAAACCGTTGATCTTGATAAATTACGTTCCCTACCAGAAAATAAATTTGGATATGCCTATGTAAAATTTTTGGATCATAACGTAAAGAAGCATTCTATATGAATAATACAGTACGAAAATATTAAACAATAAATTTTTATAGAATGTAACGCCAGATTCACGAATGGAAGTTCGTTTTATTAATAATCCAGAATTAGCCTATGTAATGACACGATATCGAGAATGCCACGATTTGGTACACGCGATATTAGATATGCCCACAAATATGTTAGGCGAAGTGACAGTAAAATGGATAGAAGCTTTAAATAACAATTTACCAATGTGCTATGCTGGGGCAGTTTTCGGAGCAATGCGTTTAAGGCCCAAGTAAGTACAAAATATATTAAAAAATATATAATATTTATTATGATTAAAAAAATAATTGTTAAAGGCAACGAAAAGAATACGTCAATCGTTATTTACCATGGGCTGTAGAAAATGGCAAAAAAATGAAACCATTAATGCCAATATTTTGGGAGGAACGTTGGGAGCAAAATACAGACGATTTACGTAAAGAATTAAATATAACACCATTAAAATAATATATATACATATATTTTTACAAATTTTGTATGTTATATTTATACTTTATATTAAAAAAATATATTTTTACAAATGTATTCTTATGTTAATATTTGATCAAGTGTATCTGTTAGTAAATTATATAATTTTATTTGAAATATATTTTTTCTTTAATTATTATTATTGATATGGATTGAAATAAATGGGGACATGGTCTTGAATAAATTCTCTATTTATTGAATAAATAGTCAATAAATAGGGTGTTCATATTATTTTTTTTAAATAATTTTATTTTTATTTAAATTTTCTGCTAATATAAATTTTGGGTTCACTGAAAATTAATTATAATGTTTTAAATTACGAGAAACAATTTATCTTCGAAATCTTGTCATGCGCCTACATAAGCGAAAAATATGTAAATAATGAATTTATAACTGGGTGTTTACATTGACTTAATTATGACAAGATTTTTATGTTCAAATATAAATACGTAATACATTAAATTTTTTTGCAAACAAAAATTTCTGTGTATTAGTAAACAAGTAAGAGTGTGAGAAAAATTTCTGCTAAAGTCTAGTCAATGTAAACGCTGGGTAATTTTAATATAATGAAATGGAGTACAAAACGTTATTGTTACTGTTACTATTGAATAGTACGAATATTGTATAAACAAAATTAAATAAGTTTTCAATATATGCGCATTCCCCATTTCTCTTCTGTCTATTATCTTGAAAATCCTCTAAAACTATCGAGGATTTGTCAACTATCGTTTGTTCCGGCTAAAAATAAATTAAATTTATTGTATATTGAATACAATAAAATATATTTGAAACAATATTCCACCTAAGAGAGGAGTCCATGCAATGGAATATATTATATATATAAAGCGAATTTGTTAATTAATTTGCTTTATAAAAGTTATTAACAAGAGTTGGAAAAATGGACTGCAAAAACATATCTGAATATGTAAATTATAATTTTATGTTGATTTAGTTTTTCTTAATAGTTATTCTGTGCAACTATTTTAACTCTTTAGCTCTTTAAGTCTTTTATAGTTATTCTGGTAACTATGCTTCATGGATCTTGATTCATCCAGGAAATTTTTCACCAATCTTACAAACTTATAGAACTTTTAACTGAATATATTAAATCGCTTTATAAAATTTAGTCTCAAAAAATAATTATTTACGAATAATTAAATACAAGAATTATTTTCAAGACCACTGATAATGGGTATTTGGCAATACTCGAAACAGCTGTATGGTCAGCCAAAAATTCAATTACTTAAAATAATATAAAAAATAAAATTTTTGTTGTTATAGTTCACTACTGTTCGAAAAACCTCTTTATAAAATTTATAAATTTGATTTGGAAAAATGAATTGTAAAAACATATTTCATAGCAGATTATACTTTTATGCTAATTTATTTTCTCTTATTCGTTTATGTTATACATGTAAATGAAAGTTCTGAACATCGCTGTATATTTTGTTTTGCTTTGCTTGTTTATCAACAATATTTGCAATATATCATCAGAGAATCGTAATGTAGTGAATTTCAAATTTTATTGAAACTTCATTTTACACAAATTATAATTTAATTTCAACTTTGATTGTCGAATTCTCATACGAAAGCGATTTGTAATTTCATTTAATATTGTAACAAAGTTAATCAAAAGATCCGAACGAAAAAAATTACAATTGCAATGTGCTATGTGAATAGACTTTAAGCAATCAATAATACACGTTTATACAAATCAAATAAAATGTTTTCCTTTTGATATAGAATCAGCACTTAAAAACTTATGAAATAAGAGACATCATTTTCTAATCTTAATTTCCCTTGATCGCACAATTCACATACTATTCAAATGATTTACTTATCAATTTATTGATTAATTTTATGTAAACAGTGATAGATAAAATAATTTTATTTCAATTTCAGATACTTTCAACTATTATGTTTACAATAATATGACTTCAGCAGTTGCTAGAGTAATTATTTTTTTAAAAAATGAGGAAACAAAATCTTATATATTATCATACTAGTAATATTAAATTATTACCCTTTTTATCTAATTTCAGCCATGTTATTATTTTTGTTATTGCTGTTACAAACAAGTTGGCAACGCGAAGTATTTGATGATGTGTTGACATTTACAACAAGAACATATACAGACAGACGAGCGGACGGTGTTTATATTTGCTATAATTTGTTTTGTTTTTATTTAGTTTTTATTTGTTTTAATTAATTTTATAAAATATTTTGCAATTATTTTATGCAAATATTAAACTGATAAAATGTCAGAAAAGTTTAATGGTTTTAGCCAGGATGAAATAAATAAAGTATCTGGCAAAAAATTAAATAAGAATGACGGATGTGAGTAGTAGATAATTTTGATTAAAAATTAATTTATGCTCATTATTATTATTATTTATTAGTAAAGCAAGCATTTCGTGGACCGCACACCGGCATACGTCGAATGCCAGATAAGGTTACTAAGCCCACTATTACAACTAAAAAACAACAGCAAGCTTACAAGAAAACTACTTTAACAAGAAATGATGCAGAAATCGAACAAAATGAGGATGTTGTCAACATAAACAATGTGGAAGATGACACAGATAATATTTCTGCAATGCCCAAAATCTCTAAGGATAACATGTTCTATCCTATAATAAAGTCTGTAGCTGCTCTACATAAAAGAGAAGCACTAAATGGTGTTAAAAGTGAGTCTGCATCTCATCCGAATGATTTGCCTGATGAAAATGTGATAACGTCAACATCCAACGCAGTTGAAAATTGTTCTGAAACAACACCTCCTCTTGTTGTGGAGTCAGCATTCAAAGGAGTGTCATTAAAAGATTTTGAATCTCATAGAAAATTAATTCAAGAACAAAATAATCAGAAAAAGGAACTACTAAGAAAAGCTATAGAACAACAGTCAGTATATATATATATTTAAATGTTTTAAAATTGATTACATTGTTAATTTATTAATATTTATATGTATATTAGTTCACAAAAAACTGCTGCAGAAACTAAAAAAATAGAAGAAATCAAAAGTGAGCTCTCAAAACTCGATAATGATTTAGCTGTGGATGTTGCAATACTACGTAAACAAATTGACAATGCATGTATACATTTTGCTAATGTTGAGTGAGTCGCCGTTATATATAAAAATATTTTATTTAATTGGTTTTTTTTTTTGTTAAATACTACAGAAAGCAGTATATAAAAATTGAGGCTCAATTTTTAAAATCTAAAATTGATTTACATAATGCTGCAGAAAAAAAGGAATTGCTTACGGAACATCTGTGTACGGTGATAGCACATAATGAAGATCGCAAAGCACAAAAACTGTCAGAACTAATGGAAAAAGTTGGTATTACTCCAACTGGTGAATATGAGCCAACTTCAACCACTAATGATATTGATAAGTAATTAGTAATTACGAATTTATTCTGTTTTTAAATAAATTGATGGTTTAAATTTTATTGTACTATGACATCAATTTCTAAACAGAACCTTTCTAATATTCTTTTTAATCACTTGAATTGTACTTCAAGTACATATAGACTACTTAATGTATTTTCTTGCTATCGAATAATTAATGTGACTAAATAATATCCATATTATTTTAAATATTTTTATCTCGAAATAATAGTTTATTGTAGCATACCATCGGATTCTCGTATGAAATCAGATTGTAATTTTACTTGATTTTGTAACAAAATGAATCAAAAGATCTGAATGAAAAACTACTTGACAATATTAAAAGCTTTACCATAATTTTTCCAATAAGTTTTAAAGTATATCAAAAATTAATAAATATTATGTATATTAAATACAGTGCTCAAACGAAAGTGTGAACTAATCAAGTCCCAAATATTTGTTTACATTTAAGAACTTCCATGTCTTAGAGTAGTTAATGTAGAGAAAATTGTGTTCACGTAATCCATGTATGCCAATGTTCACGTTTTTGAGCGAACACTGTATGTTTACTGCAAATACATGTGACCTGCAATATATTTTTAAATAAATATTTCAAAATTAGTTTTACTAATAAAATTGTTTTTTTAAAATTGTAAAATATAATTTTTGTAATAATAAATAATCAGCTTTTTGTAATGAAAACTATAGTATTGTTATGATAATTACTACTTAAAAAATTGAAAAATACTGCTTGAATAAATTACACTAATTATCGAAATGTAAAATAAAATTTTATTAGTCATAAAAATCATATATGTAATTTTTTTCAATGCGAGATTATTATTTATCGCTTTTTATGAATAATACTACCCATTTTGAAAATTTAATAGGCATTTATACGTGTTTGTATTGTGCTTGGTTGAGATTTAATAATAACAAGTCCAATATTATTATGATATCTATAACTAGACGTTTAAACACATTAAAAATAATTTTTATAAATCTGCCATTAATGTATTAATATAACTAAATGTTATTGTTAATATATAGGATAAAATTATACATACATGCACAAATATTTATTTCTAGTTTATAATAAAACGAAATAAATACATATTAAGAGATATGTTTTAAAATTAATAAATTTTATTTAAATCAACAAAAATACTTTGAATAAATTGTTATTACGACCAATATTCGATACGTTTTTTAATTATTACCGGGCTTCGGTTGTTAATTTAACAATAATAAATTAAAAATACTTTTTTAAATAAAAATGTGTTAGGTATTTAATTATATTTTAATTTTTATAAAAAGTTATTTATATTACAAACATCGGTTTATTTATTTATTTCGGTTTACTTTATACTTTATTTCGTAAGAGTGCTTTTTATTTCTAAAGATAACAGTTTCAGTTTTTATGTGGTAAATTAATAATGTAATAACACCAGTAAAAATTAAAAAAACAAAAATATTTTGTATAAAAAAATCAAAATTTTTGAGACTGGCAATACTAATTGCGGTGTTTAGAAGTTTTTTGACGTTTCAAATTTGACTAGTGCCTTGCAATAAAAACGTTGTAGCTAAAATTTCAAAATTTGATTTATCACCAAAATATTATGGCTGGTAGAGGACGTGGTGGCAAAACTGGTACATTAACCCAGGACCAAATAAATAAAATGGGTATTGGTACAGAAATGCCTATTCAAACTGCTCCACCACCAACATATCCACAACTACTATCGAAGCCAGTGACAATGGAAGTAAATATATGCGTAATAAATATTTATCCCATTACTGAGAAATATATATTTATTTAGATAACATCTGCGCAAAGTTATCAAATATTGTGGAAGGAAGACTTTCTAAATCACATGCGTGATTCACCTTACTTTTTATTACCAAAAGTAAACACAAAACTGAACATGCAACGACAGGTGGATCAGCTGGTGGTATGTAGGCAATCTGTAATTAATTAAAATTAATACAAGATTTCTGACACATATAGGCAGCACTTGAGGATTCCAAAATGAAAACAAAACCAGATTTTAATTGGCAATTATTGCCACCTGAATTACATCTTACGGGAAAAAGACGTATAGCTTCTGCTGACAAAAATGTACCAACTAAAAAACTAAAAACAGAAAATATTGAAGATCGTCTAAAATTACTCGAAGAAAAAGAGCGTACTGAAGGTGATAAAGATTTGTTAGACAAAGCTAACTCTGAATCAGAAGTGGAAGATGAAGAGGTAATCATGTTTCGATTTTTTATATATGTTTATAAATTTTTTTTACGTTTTTAGGAGGTTGCTGCAGATGAAGAAATGGATGATGAAAACGACTATGGAAATAGTTATTTTGATAATGGAGAAGCATACAATGAAGAGGACGATAATTTAGATGATGGACCTGTCTATTAAGTACGTAATAGTTTATAAAGTAATATATAAGTAAAAACTCTATAACTAGAAAAATTTTAAAAATGCATATTTATTACTTCTATAACTGCAATTTTTAATATATATATATTTAAATATATATATATTTAAAATTCAGTATACTACTTTGTGATTCGGCTAAGTACAAAGTAGAACACTCCGTGTATATTTTCTCTGATGGTTACATATTAGGTTTCTATAACTAAATACGAAGACCTGCTGTCGGATATCTAAATTTTAAAAATGAAAAGGATTATAGCACAATGAATGACATGTTAGTGATAGCATAATAATTCTATACTGTTTGTTACCTTATTTACAATTATTGTTCTAAATAAAAGTATGCCTTTACCAAGGGACAAATCCGGATTTTGCACGTACGCTATCTTTCACAGCTACCTGGATGGATTCGTTTGTATAATTTCAACTTCGTTTTCGTTGATGTTAGCTAATCACAGACTGGATTTGTATTTAATAAGATTTCAATATCTCTGCAGGCTTAATTAAATGTGATATTCGTAAAATTTTTGGAATCGCCACATAATGTCTTGACTTACTATGTTTTGCTCTTAAAATGCTTGATGTTAAGTGTTCAATTGTGTAGAACACAAGGTTAAGGTTTAATTATTTAATTATTATAAATTAATTTGGTAAAAAATAAATTTGACCGGATTAGCCAATAATCCAAGTATAATCTAACATAAACTGAAGTTGTTAACGGGTTTCATGATAGGTCATTATGATCTGAAATATTACCTTCATAAACTACGGTTATCTGCTAATTCGGAATGTAGATTATGCTCGAAAATGAGGAAACTACTATGCATATTATTCGTGACTGTTCAGGTTTAATAACGCACACAAGAAACTTGTTTCATATGGAATTTCTGTCACCAAAATATATTAAGCACTTTTCCCTAGATTTAGTTCTGGACTTTGTTCAAAAAGCTTGGCTTTGTGAAATCAATAGTGAATTTGGTACAGAACTCTTCTGGTCGTAGTACCGGCTGCTGCACGTCAAAGCTTTAATAATAACATAAACTGAACGTTAGAAACAATATATAAAATAATCGATTTTTGAAAGTTACCATACTTTTAGATATTTAGGCTCATATTCAACCACAATTGTTTATAGTTGATTAATTAAACATAAAATTTAAAGTATTAATTAATTTAAATCTCTGACTCCTTTCCATTTAATTGATTTGTTCATATTCAGTTCTTAAAATTCTTATTGTCTTGATGCAACATAAAAAAATTTCATAATTGGAAATCAATTTATTTGTTTATTTTCTTAACGAACATTTTTTTCTGCATCTTACACTTAATACATACAATTTATTTATATTAAATCACTTAATGTGTTGTTAATATGCAAAATTCAAATCTATTTAATCCAATGACTTTGGTGGTGCGTAGTTAAGTTCAATAAGACCTGAAGTCTTAGCCTTTGTATATATAAGAAAAAACATGAAAATAAGAAAATTTTATTATATTAGGAAATTAATGTTAAATACAAATAAATACAATAATATACTTACGATACTTATGGTACCAACTAAAGTCAAAACACCTAGTATCAACACTGCATTGTACTTGGAGTTTTGACGAGAGTACTGCTCCTGCCAGTCTCCGGAAGGAATTGGCAAATCATTCATAGTCGAAGGTTTAAGTCCACCATCGTGATATGCAGCACGCGTAATGGCGGCAGCTAAAATATAATTATATTAATAAATTGATTATAGCAATAATAAAAATAATTTAGACATAGACAACATTTTGCAGAAGTGAGTTATGTAATTGAGGTTAAAATATTTAAAGATTGTACACAGATTTTCAAAAGAAACTTACCATTTCTGAACAAAAGTCCTTGTTTCACGAGTTGTTTAACCAACATTTTTTCAACCTTCAATGAAAACTAAATATATATTAAAAATTTTATTTGGGTAATCTCAATCCTCTACGGCTGCTCACCTGCTGAATATGACAGAATCAAACGAAATGCTTCATCTTTCTGTGCAGAGAATATTCACAATAAAATTGTCAAATTCTATTACAAAACTGTAAGTAAGAAGCAGTAACGTTAATTTTACCAATATTCACAATAACATTTGAATTTATGTATGCATATGTAATGCGTCCAATCCGAAAGATTTATTATAATAAATACTATACATTTAAAAAAAAGGTAAATAACTTAAGGTAGCTCCACACCAAAGCGAACGTTTGCGAACGAACAAACTTTTGCAGTTACGATTACCTGCGAATATTAATCTCAAATATATATTAATAAAGTAATCATGTAGAAAATCACAGATATGAACCATTTATTCACAGATCACAACTAATTTGTAATTTTTTGTTTAATACTGCATTCACGGTAGCACTCAAAATTGATTCAATTTTCATTATCTCTATTTCGAGCGTAATAGAGCACAATTCGCTCCATTCATATATAAAGTAAACGTCAATAACAATAAATTATATGCAATTATTGTTGCAAATTTGAAGATTGAATATACTTAATAAAAGTATTAAACAGACTTTATTATCATTTGACATTTGTTTATTAATAAAATAATATAATATAAGAAAATAATATACATTTAAAAAAACTTTATTGGCATGACCTGATTTATGTATGTGAAGTAGCTTTTATAAGTCAGGAAGTTCTACGAAAGCTTTCCTTTGTTAACATTTCAGTTGTATATAAAGTTTTGTATTGTTAGCAGAAAATATTCAGAAAAAATTCAATATGGAAAAGCAAAAAATGCAAATAATTTAATATATAATGCTTGTAAAATTGTTTACAACATGAATAAAGCAATAGATGCACACAGAAAACAACATGCAATGCATTTGACAAAAATTAATAATTATTAATAAACAATAATTAGCATTACTTTTATCTAAATTTAATTATCAATTTTTAAATATTTATTGCATATTTATTTTATGAAAATAACAAACTTTATTAAATACTAGTACGTACTTCTTTTTGCCATTGAGTTTCTCAATTCTCGTGAAATAAATAAATTTCATTTAATAGTATATCACATGAAAAAATGAATATAGAATCGATATATTATATCAAATATATATATTTTAAATATTCAATTAATAAAAACAAATGCTTTATTTTATACTTACTTTTTCGATATGTTTGTTTACAGCTTAACTTTTGCATGTTTATATATTACATATATAATGTATGACAAATATTTTAAACTTTGATGATTTCCCTTGTGGGAAATTTGTTTTTAAGGGTTATACTCCACATTTTTTACCTTAAATGAGTTGATTTATTTATAATAAGCTTATTTATATAAAAGCTTTTTATATGGTAAATTAGCAGCCTTAATGAGCAAAACTGCGTAAATGAGACCAAAAGAAACATTGTATTACACAAATAATTAATTATTAACTATAATTAATTGTTAATTATTTAATAATTAATTAAATAATTATGCTCACATTAAATCTTGTGTGTTTTTGGCCCAACAACACACACTTAAAATGTATTGTTTTATTCTCTTCAACATATATTATTTAATTTGGTTTAAAAAAATTTATTATGATAGAAATTTACTATCATTGTATTATTATAAAAGGGACTTTCTGGAAATGCTTTCAATATTTAAAACTCCAAATAGTAAAAGATTAAATTATATAACGGATGCAGACAACTGTGCTCAGGTTTATAGAAATATTATAAACAAATGACACAGGATATTGTTTATGTATTTTATAATTTGTATTTTCTTTTTGTTTTTGTAGTTATTATTATTATTGTATTTATTGTTTTTTCCGCTATAACTTTTACATTGCATATTTCGTTAGTTTCCCTGAAAATGACTATCGAAGATAGTCGAAATATTGGAAAATAACTTAATAAAATAATTTGTTTTAAATATAAATAAAAAATTATAATGTTTTTATTTTCATTTAAATGACCAATAAGCGTTTATAAATTATATGATATTTTTGGTCAATATAATATATTGGTCTAACCAATGCGACTCGTTAAGTAACATTAGCATGTCTTTCTCAATTTTACGTTCCTAGATTAGGTTCTATACATAAGAAAGAACAAATCATGCAATAAGTAATGCCTCCACAAACAGAATACTATTGAAATTTAACAATTAAAAAATAAAAATATAATTAATTAATTCAATTATTCTACAGCTGGTTTATAATTTCGTTCTAATATAAACACAACAAGTGAATTTGTTAATAAAACTTTCACAGCAAAGTAAAAAAACTCCAGAGAAATGTGCAAACATAAAAGTCAAGTACGTCTTTGGGTCAGTTGGTTTCTAAGCGCTCAGCTTTAAATTTGGCAGGGCACGAGTTCAATCTCAGGTACTTGCAGTCTCAAAAAATTATTTACAAATAATTAAACACGAGAATTATTTCCAAGACCACTGATGATGGGTATTTGGCAATACTCTAAACAGCTGTATGGTCAGCCAAAAATTCAATTAATTAAAATAATATAAATTTAATTTTTGTTGTAGTTCTTTGCTGTTCCAAAATAAACTCTTTCTGTAAATTTCTATCTAAATTATTTTTCGTGTTGTTGAGTTGACAAAAATATTCCAAATGATATTTGTCGTCTGTTGGGTACAATCACACCCTTATAGTGTGAATAACAGAATAAATTAAATTTTAGGCTTGGCAACCCATCCCCTTATTATTTTTTTATTTCTATTAATGTTTTTTTTTTTTTTTGAAAATAAAAGAGAATATGTTTATCATAAATTCTCTGTTTTTATATTGAACTTTGAATACATATATTGCCAGTGTTTTAAGATTATGATAATAGTTCAAATTTAGCAAAATGTACGAAGGTTGTGCTGAAGTTCTTGTGGAAAAGCAGGACAAAATTTTGATTATAAAATTCAATAACCCAAGAAAGAAAAATAGTCTCAATCAAAATGCGTATTCAGCAATTGGACGAATCTTTCGGCAAGCGGCAAATGATGAAACTTTGACGACGATTGTTGTCACAGGTACTGGAGATTATTTTTCTTCAGGTAATGATCTGTCGCAAAGTCCAGATATAACCGATGTAGATGAGCATGTTACCAAAACTACGAAAAATCTTGCGGATATGTTGAGTGCTGTAATAGATTGTCCCAAGATTATAATAGCACTAGTTAATGGTCCAAGTATTGGCATAGGTGCTACGTTGACTGGGTTATGTGATATTGCTTGGTGTACAGAGAATGTAAGTTCATTTAATGCAGTCTAAATTAAATTTAATTATATACAATATTTCAAGGCTTATTTTCTAACACCATTTACGCAATTGGGTATTGTACCAGAAGCTGCTTCTTCTTATTTATTTCCACATCTATTGGGTCGATCTAAAGCATCAGAGATGTTGCTGTGCTCAGAAAAAATGACGGCTAGTGAAGCATACCATTTTGGCTTTGTGTCAAAAATTTTTAAATCTGAAGAATTGGATAGTATTGCATGGCCCAAAATTAGACAATTTTCTGAACTTCCACCAGAATCAGTTAGAGTATCAAAACAACTGTTACGTATAAATGAAGTTGATTCCACATATAAAGCTGTTCGCAATGAATGCAATGAATTAAAAAAACGATTTTCGTCTGAAGAGTTCATGAATGCAATAATACAATTTGCCACAAGAAAAAGAAGTTCTAAATTATAATGACAATGAACGTTCGTCACGGAAACAGTTCTGGATTGTCAAGGATTAAGGGATATTATATTCAGTGTGGACTATTTAAAATTGATCAATAAAACATTGTCAAGCTTATTTTAATTTGTTAATATTAGTTCTCCCATATAGTGTAATAATTAGCACTAACGGTAGTGGGTTGTTCTAATTGAGTTGGATTTAGTGGTTGTATTTTTAATTCTCGATTAATAAATATATTTTTTAACTTCTGCATATTATACATTTACAAATATACATGTATATATAAATATCTTGAGAATAAAGTCTCAAACGATAGATTGCAAAAGAAAAAAAAACAAATAAAGTTAAAAAATAATGGAATACTATTATTATTTATTTGTAGTTTTTGCTTAGAAGAATAAGTACTCGTAGCTAATGAAGGTGTATAGTGATAAATGCAATTATTAACAAAGTAAAAAATTTCTGCTGTAGAACTTTTTTTAAAAAATATGTCACTACATAATT
>NC_051846.1:53839310-53920802 GCF_002237135.1 Teleopsis dalmanni | reverse complement strand
TTTCTTGGTGGCAATTGACAGAGCCACCCGCAGTTTTTTTCACTTAATATTCTTTAAATGAATAGTAATTAAACATTCGCTAAATAAGTGCAGACTACAGTCATTTACGCCATAAGTGTATCAATTAGTTCATTTAAAGAAATAAGGACATGTGAAAAGGTTTTTCATCAACAAAATTAGTTTGCAAAGATCTTATTTTAGCATTCATATTAACTCATATAGAGACATAAAATAAAATTGTATCAATATTAATTAACAAATAATAGGTATATGTTTAATGGTATATGTAATATGATGTATAATACTTTTTTCGTAATTTATTTATATAAATTATATTTATTTATATATACTACTCTTATAAATTCTACTCCACAATTTTTTTATATTACAAATATAGACAATACATTATAATATATTACAATACATTGTGACCGAAAAGTTTCCGGAAATTTTAAATAAAACGCAAAATTCTTAATCTTCATCAATATTTATTTTATCTCCTTCAAAATATGCTCCATTAGAAGCGATACACAAATGCCAACGTTTCTTCCAATCATCAAAACATTTTTTATAGGCGCTTTCCGGTATGGCTTTGAGTTTCCTCTGCGAATTCTGTTTTACGTCTTCTATGGATTCAAAACGCGTTCCTCTGAGTGGTAATTTGAGTTTGGGAAACAGGAAAAAGTCACACGGTGCAAGATCAGGTGAATACGGGGGCTGTTCGATGGTATTTATTGAATGTTTGGCCTTAAAATCGTTGATAATGTTGGCTCGGTGCGAGGGAGCATTATCGTCATGAAAAATCCATGAATTATCCTTCCACAATTGAGGCCGTTTACGGCGGATATTTTCACGCAAACGTCTTAAAACAGTCAAATAATAGGCTTTATTGACTGTTTGTCCTTCAGGGACGAATTCATGATGCACCACACCACGAATATCGAAGAAAACAATCAGCATTGCCTTGATTTTCGAGCGACTTTGGCGTGGTTTTTTCGGTTTCGGCTCGTCTTTTCCTCTCCATTCCGATGATTGTTGGCTTGTTTGCATGTCGTACTCGTAGACCCATGTCTCGTCACCCGTTATGATGCGTTCCATGAAAGTTGGATCGGAATTGGCACGATCAAGCATGTCTAACGAGACCTGTCCACGATGGTGTTTTTGGAACAAATTGAGGTGAATCGGAAAAAGCCGAGCGTTGACACGTCGCATACACAAATTGTCCACCAAAATCAAACGAGCCATCTCACGACCGATGCCTAGCTCTCGTGCTATCTCTCTAACACTCACATGAGGATTTTTGAACACGATTTCCTTTGCCTTTTCAATGTTTTCGTCGGTGGTAGAGGTCGAAGGTCGTCCAGAACGCGGCATGTCTTCGACGGTCGTACGACAGTCCTGAAAGGCTTTGTACCACTCATAAACTTGAGTTTTCGATAAAACTGATTCCCCATAAGCCTTTTGTAGCATTCGCAACGATTCTGCACACGAAATTTCGTTCGAAACACAAAATTTGATGCAAACTCTTTGTTCAATATTTTTTTCCATTGTTTTTGTCGCAACGCACTACTGAGGTGAACTGGTTTCAACAGCTGCCGTAAACGAACTGTCTGACAGATCGCGCTCATTTTTGGCATAGTAATTAAGGACAGTGCTGCAAAACTACATAAACTTAAAATATCGAAAAATATACAGCGCGCGAATTTTAAATGAGAATTTCCGAAAACTTTTCGGTCACAATGTACATTGAATGAAACATGACAAGTTCTCATTTTTTATGTTAATCGACTTCGTTCTCTTTAACCTAGTAAGCAAGTACATGGGTTTAACCTTTAATAAAGTTGCGTTATTGATGTAAAATGCAGTCCTTTCCATAAGTGCCATTTTTATCTCTTCTTCAACTAATGGAATTTTGAAATCTCTGTGTATATAAGTGCTTCTAACGTAACAAAGAATTCTAGCTACAAGTCTAAGTCGTCGGTCTGACTAATCCCTAGAGTGAAGCACCATGAAACCATTTGGGTTTAAAGTGTTCATAAATTGGTGGGTTGTTGTGTTGAGAAAGTGTTTTGATATAAAATTTTAAATTATATAAGGTACAGGATCTAATAAATATAATTATAATCTGAATAAAATAAAAAATATATTATCTCAATAATCTGGACTAAACATTTTTTTCATTTTATATTTATTTCATTTTGATATTTCCTTTTTATTTTGTACCTATACCTACACCGATACCTCTACCATTTACCTATAAAATGAAGGTGTTTGACTTCTTAGTGGCTTTTCGCAGTAAACTACCAATAAACATATATACCCATATATTAAATATTTAATAGATAATTTAATTATTTCAAAAAAAATTTTAATGATTTTTTCTTTCTTTTCAGGATCCGTTTAAGGTAAGTTATTGTTAAAAGAATATTTTAATAAAAAAAGCTGTTACGGAAGCGAAATGGTAAATAATAACTAGTAGATCTTAATCATTACTAAGATCTTAATAAGGGCAAGAACTAATAAATAAGAAATATTTTGCATAAAGCATTTTTATAATTCCACATTATTCCTCTTTCAATAACAATAAAATATCATATGTATATGCCGTTAATACAAATATTGATAGAAAAACCTGGTTAGAATATGATGTCACATTATGTTTTGACAAGCAGTATCATTTAGCTAATTACACTAGTGTACGAATAAGTTTTCGAATTTCAAAAACGGGACCCATATTTTCTATAGTGAAATTTTCCATAGAACTCAAAGTTCACAATGATTTTTTTTCCTGTGTACCGTTTTCGAGTGAGTGCGAAAAATCGCTATTTTGATTTTTCTTAAAACATTACCCAGCATATACCCCCAAAACATTTTTTTTTTTTGTTGAGAAGAACGTGATTACTATATGAGTAAACTTTCACTATAGTATTATTATTAATTTCTCAGCAATATTAATACTGTAATTTCATTTTTTAGGCGATTAGAGTGAACAAATCTTTGTTTTTGATCGCAAAATGAAAAAAAAACCAATGCTGTACCCAAAGTGAAGTGAAGAGAAATTGAAACCGATTTAGAATATATAAATGCTACCCACCCAGCAACGCTTGGAATTTATCCAATTAAGTTTAGTGGTTTAAAAATGATCGTACATAAGCTTAAAATGGATCTCTTTAATGTCGTCTAATTCAGTCTGCTAAGCCAGAAATCATCCATAAATGTCACGATATTTTTTGAGCTTGTTGAGATCACAAACGTATTACATTAGTTTTTAAATAATTACTTACGACGAATGAGATACTCTCCAATTAAGAACTGATATTGGGATTATTTTAACGTTATCCAGCACTTGCTTATTACTATAGTTTAATCTAAAAACGAGCGAATAAAATAGCATCGATCAAACGAACTATTGCGTGTAACTATATATAATTTTATGACCCTCTCTTTTTAAATACATGCGCCGTGAAAATATTTTGAAAACTATTTATCAACTTATATTTGCTTTTTTCGCGTTAAAAGTAAATACAAACATATTTATAAAAAACTATATAGGACACAAAACTGGTCCTATATTTTAAGATAAGGACAAGATAAAGGATAACGTAAATCTTAATATTCTTATTTATTACTTTTTCGTGATATTAAGTTAACTAACTTGCTTAAGTATTCACCATAAAATGTAAAAGTGTTTCATAAAACTAATAAAACATCCTTTTAATAAAATAAACTGTTAAATCTTGCCAAAGGCGAGCACATAAGTCATCATTCAATATCTCAATTCTTTGACAATGTCAATAAAATACTTTAACAACTTAATAACAACAATTTCATATCGATCACCTGTTGAAAAGATACAAAAATATGAATGAAAACGGAAGAGTGCTCCGCTATGAACACCTTCCATAAGCATTTTCTACGTTTCATATTATAAAAAATATTTATGCAATTATGCCTTTCCACCTGTCCAAATGGTTATCGCTGCTGCACTAACAGACAAATGAGCCTCCTCTTTCTCTGCAGTAACAAAAACCAATTAAGGATATCGAATATCTCAAAAACACAGCAAAAATATATTAAACTGGGCTCATTACAATAACGTGCCTCAGTCAACTAGGCTCAAACGTGAGCGATTCAATGCAAACTGTTAAACTAAGTTGTAGTGCGAAATTGAGGAAGACGCATGCGCGTGGTTTTCAATGTACGGCAAAAAACAATAAATCATAATCGAAGATATATGCAAGTTTCTAGTTTCTTATCAAATTTAAAAGACAAACTATTATTAAGAAAATATATAAAAATACGAGGATTATATATAAAATAAAAGAATATAAATAATCTTAGCCAAGTAATTCATTCGGAAGCTAATTAGTTGAATTTTAAGTGGGTAAATGCTTGCACCTGCCAACGTTACTGACTCCAAAAAAGTATAAACAAGATTCACCAATTCACTGTCAAAAAAAAAGAAAAAAACCAGACAATGGTTCTTACCGTATTATTAACAATTGGTCGGCATTATTTCGTACACTGAAAGCATAATAACCATGATTAAAGTAAACAAGCTCAATTGTCGGTTAAATGACAACTTTTGACAACTTGTGAAAAAACAACAAGCGTCGCAGAGGGACATCATCAACTCAAACAAACAAAAAACAAAATAATAAAAAAAAAATACTTCAATTTATACAAACATATATTTATACTGAAACACATTCTACAACTACAATCTGACGTGGCCAGCAGACGTGCCTCTTAACGACCTACTTAAATTAATAATCCGCATAATTTGGGGTTTTAACTCACCCGCTTTATGCCGAACCGAGTCAATGCGTGAATATGTATTATGAGTGTTTGTTATGCGCTTAATACGTCATTTAGATTGTTTGCATTTGATAAACACGTCATAAAACTTGTGTCTTTTCTGTTAAATTTGAGTTTTTACTAATTAGCTTAGTTTCCTTTTGAGCGAACGTCATAACTTAGTCTAAATTACTGACGTGCTTTAGAAATAATTGCATTTGCTTCTAGTTTAGATTTCAACAAACAAGAGTGGAAGTCCAATTTCGGAATCATTAAATGTTATCGCTCATGTTAAATACAAAATAATTGATTTCCAAAGTAGGAGTAAACTAGAACTTTGGGAATAAATGAGCACAACTACAGGTGTATTCGATTTCAATCAGCATAAAAATATAGTAATACGGTAAACTTTTTACACAGGAAGTTATTAACGTTTGTTTTATTTCTTTTATTAAAGAGAATCGTAAAAGTAATATAAATAATATTCATATAGAGAATGTTCTTTGATTTTTTAAAACTCAACAGCAGGTTCGCTGCTTAGCTCGGGAAAAAAGTAGATAATTCTGTATTTACCAAGGATATCACAAAAATTGCTTATATAAACCATTAACCTAAATTACATTAAGAATTAAATTACAAACTTAAAATTGATTAATTAAATAATGAAATTTTGTTGTTATAATTAACAGCTGTTCCAAATATCTCTCTATTAAAAACAATAGTTTGTATTAAGAATTTAGTTTCTTTCGTCAAAACGAACGTTAAAAATCAATTTAATTAAGGATTTAAAAAAATAAATAAAAATAATTTAGAAATCATTACAGTAATTTTGACAAGTTAAAGTAGATTGAATTATCACTTAACAGCGCTGAATATTTGTTCTAAAGGTATCTGTAGAATTTACAAGTAAATTAGATCGCCAAATAGTCACTGATTGCATGATCGCAACTAATTCACAAACAAAAGAAGTAGAGAAATCTTGATTAAACACAAACAGCAATTTATTGAAGAAATATAACTTGAAAAAACACTGATAATCCTTGTAGAAGTCACAATAGTTATTTACGGTCACAGTTCAAAATCCACTAACATAATAATAATGACAAAGTCGACAAATATATAGACGTACATTTATTTATATAATTTTAAATGTGAAGTTATAAACATAATCTTAAGGATCCACGGCGACCAATTGGCCAATCGATCTGCCGTAAAAAATTCAGAGTTAAAATTATTCTATAATGAAGCTAAAAATGCTTTTTAAGAGGAGCAGAGTATGTGGATGTAAAGCGCTTTCATCGTCTTTCTCACAGTCATCGTTCATAAAACGGAGCAATGAATTTCGTAATCGTGATTTCTTAATGCAAATTACCCTACCAATTGATATCTCTAGAAACGTAGAGATATCTAAATATCGTTAATCTTTCCCAATTTGTATAAAATTGGTCTATATACATTTGAAACCATTGACAGTTTGAAATTAACTATCAATGGTTTGCAAAATTTAAACGTTTAAAAACATCGATAACACTGAATCCTCTGGGCACTCGAATTCAAAAGTGCAACCAACGAACATTAGCAACCGTTAACGAAAAAATTAATACTTTATATATATCAAAAAGCAGTGTGAACGCTATTTTATAGGAACATTTGGTATAGAATGGAAATAAACAGGGTATCGTCTCCTAACGGAACGGAACACCGCGAAACGGAACAGACCTTTCTGAAATAGGTGTAATGTGTGCTCTTAGGGAACCAAAATCAACGCGTTAATAATTCTGAAAGTTGTTTGAACCTATTGAACTATAATAGACAGGATTGTGTAATTAATAGATAAAACCTAAAAGACACCGTTATCAGAATAGTAATCTGTTGGTGGGCCAAAAACACAGTTTTCGGGAAGTAAAATTATAACCTCTTAATGTTATATATACAAACGGTGCCTCATTTAAAAACTTATTTTATAATTTTAAAGTCTAATATTACTTGAAATATAACACTTCAAGCATAGAACTAAAATGCAAAACTGTATAAAAAAACTACCGTCTAATGCCTAGTAGCGATTTTGCCGTTAGGATAGCAATCAATTATTATATATATAACTTGAACGGGGTAATAAAATGTTTTTAAAAAAATTATTATAACAACACTAAGGCCATTTATAGTAGTAGATTCAAAAACTTAAAAAAACTAAACTTTAACAGCTTTAACGTAGTTCGACTGACTACAGCTCCGCTGTATTACCCTAATTTTTCTATATATAAATACTTTATGCGTTACTTATATTCCTCATCGGTGTTAGATGAGGAATATACATAAGTCACTTCAACCAATTTATATACTTTGAGAAATATGTGAGGCTTCAGATATTAGTTTTTATTAGTTCTTTGTTATCATTCGAGAAGAGATTTGTAAGAATTCTTGTCCAACGCCTATCTAAGGCGTCTCTCTATAATAAGTGAGAGCTTGACAATGCTTTCTCTTCATCTTGGCAAAGATTGCAAAAATTTTCAGTTAGAAATCGAAAAAATGCTTTTTCCCAATAATTTATATAATAATTAATTATAATAATAATAATTTACATAATAATTACAATAATAATAGTTTATACAATAATTAATTATAATAATAATAATAATTTATACAATAATTAATTACAATAATAATAATAATAATAGTTATTAATATAATAATAATTATTATTTATATAATAATAATAATTTATATAATAATAATAATAATTTATATAATAATAATAATAATTATTATTCATATAATAATATTTATTTTTATAATAATAATAAATTCGCTTCTCCTTGACAAAGATCGCAATAATCTTCGGTTGGAAATCCGAAAAATGATTTCTTAACAATAAAAATATATCGCACTTTAAATCAGTCTATACAGTGACAATATATTTATTTCAATTATTAACAATTAAATAATTACTAACTTCTTATTTCTTTTTTATATATCAACAATTAATTGGAAATGGAACTTTTTGTGCACAATCTCAATAAAAAAACAATATAAATTGCAATTATATTGGAACCAATCAACGTACCGTTCTTCTCGATGTACGCCCATCATTTCGAAATCAATTATTGGAAACACTGGACCAATATAAAATTATGTGTGATATCCTATTGCACATTATAAAATGGTGAATTCTGCTGATGACGCCAACGCTTATCCCGTTAATGACTCAAATTATTTTTCTTAATAAATTTAAATTGGATTGGTCTTGAAAATGCATCTATAAATTGTCAACAATTTTTAACAACACAAACTCTACAGGGTGTAAGTATTAAAAATTTAGAAATAATTATATTTAATTAAATTCTCATTAGTTTTGTTGGTTTTTGTAAATATCATTTCATTAAACGATTTAATGACGCAAGTACATTTTATTTTACTTCCCTCAGACTAAAGAGATATGTGACAACTTAAATACATGAATGCGTTACTCTTTGTCATTTTGTCTTAGTAGGAGTTAGAAAATGATCTCTATCTTGAATTTTTGTTTTATGGAAATTTTCATTAGACCACAGAACACTCAATTGTGTCAAACTATAGATCATTAGTGCACTGCAAACTAAACAAATAATGTTTAAGATCATACCAATGCTACAAATAGCATGTTAATGTTATGGGCGTGAAACCGCCGACAGTTGCTGACAGTTAAGAACATTTAACGCCATGCTTCGCTTACTTGCTGAAATATACCCGCAAATGAATGAGCAAAATCTGCAGTGAACGCAATGATTGATGATCGCACAAACCATTGCAGGAGAATTGTTGGAACTGCCATTCTTCCTTTACACATTTGTGCTGCTAGCACAAATTTATTTTTGCTCGAATTCGAAAACAAATGTTCTGGAAGCAGCATGGTTTGTACGCATATGTGGAAGTAGCCAAAGTCCCTCTTTATAGCACAATTCGGTTGACAACCTTACGGCAGCTTCGTTTCAGTTTGTTCGAGCTAAAGTAATAAATTTTCCTTTGCTAATTTGATGCTAATAAATGGTTGACATTTTGACTTTATCATAGATCGATTACCTGAAAAATAGTTTTTTTTTATCTTCTTTCTTATAGAAGGTTTATACCGGCAAAGTAGCCGTATGTAGTTTTTTTTTTGTATTTTGGTTTTTATAATGTTTTATCATTTTTGTTTTAATTATAATTTTAATGATATTTTACTCAACACAATTAAGAACAGAAAGTCTGCTACAAAAGAATGGTAGACTTCATTAAAAACATTCAAAAATTACATCTTCAGTACCTAATGATCGATTAACAGCATACACATATAAAATAGGAATTCCAATAGTAATAAATGTAAGAACCGTAGGTAATTGGAACAAAGAAAGCTTTATAACATACATTATGTTTGCACCCTGCACTGCTTAGTACATGTTCTATATGCTTGAAGGGTTCACTAGTTAGAAAGTTATAAGACATTTTAGAAATACAGAGTTTTCCATAGTTTTCTAATTGACTTTAACCGCCGTTAATTTAAGGTACTCTTAACATTCGTATAAGTAGGTGTAATGCGACAAAAAGCAACTCCATTAATATTTCAAGTAATACCGCCGGTACCAATTAAACCTATACTTTAAAGATATAGGTACCTTCTATAAAGTTACCTACTTCGGAGAGATTTACCCTACGGTCCTTCTAAAACCTCTGATGTTCTTTGTTGCACAGCACCCAGTTGTAAAATGCAACTCCACATTGAATAAAAGTAACAAATAGAATCATTCGAACGACTTAACTTTGAGTTTTTATCACTCGTACCACGATAGTCTCATTAAAGGAGCCAAACTTAATTGGTCAGGACAATCGCAGCTTTGGGTTCTAACCTCTGTGGTACCAGATTTGCACTTACGGTTGGAGAAGTGAAACTCATTTATACTTTAAACAGTATCAGGTGGTGCCTACTGGAATTTAGTCGCATCTTACGACAGGTTTACTTAACCTTGAGAATATTCTAACAACTTTAAGCACTCCTTAGAGTACATAAGATTTAATTCCATATAGTATCACAAAGGATACTACAAGGTTCATGCGTGGCTTATGGTCAGCTAGATCAACTATTCAAACCTATCGATCGATTGTTTAAAAAATACAATTTAAAAAAGTATAGCTTAAAATTTAAGATTAATTTAAGTGTGCAACATACGATGATACTAAACTTCACTAAAAAAATTTTTCGAAATATGTGAGTTAACAATTCGTATCCAAATCACCTGTGCAACAATTATGCCTTCATAACTAAAAAAAGGTGGCAAATTATCTGCATATATCGCAATAAACAAAGCTGAACAGAAACCAGTACCGAAGTGCGAGTAACCAGTAGTGCAGTTGCAGTGCATCTTATCTGCAAATATCAAATTTCGATCAAGAACGCCTCCGAGAAATTTAACAAAGCGTTGACTGACTGACAGCAGCACAAACAACGCCAAGTAACTCTTTCTATCTGCATGTCCTGTATATTTACGTATTACACGTTTGTCAGTAAATTCAAGCGAAAATTATTTAACACAAACTGCAAACTGCGAACTGCGAACTGCAAATAGCAAACAGCTAAACACTAACTTCATGAAAGTCTTCATGCTATATCTTGCAAACGTTGTGGGGCGATTCTGTTGGACGTGCATTTGATATCATATGACCCTCATTATCATACTTAGCACCATTAAGGTAATTTATTTCCGTTGTTGCTACTTATTTAGGTTCTCGCTTTTTATTGAAATTTTTTTATTTCTTCTGCATTCTGCATGAGTATATCTTATTGCTTTACATCGCCGTGGTTACGTTTACTCCTCTGTACTCTGCACTCTGTTACTAACTTATAAATACATTGCAAGGACATTTATTACAAGACATTGCAAATGCGTCACAAACACAGCTGCCGCACTGTGCCGCTCTAAAAATTTCACAAAAACAACAAATGCACTCTGCTTTGAGATGCTTCTTTATAGACCAGCAATTGGTAGTTGGACTGCGCCTTTCAGTTTCTGCTGAAGTATTCACTTGTTTGCGTAATTGGAAGCTAGTTGCATTAACAGATAATTATGAAGCAATCGAAATTGTAGGCCGATACCGAAATGAATATAAACCACGAAATCACCTGCAATAAATAAGCGGCATAAGCAGCTCGTGCCCAGTTTATCCTGGTGAATAAAGGCAGTTATTTGCGTTTTAATCATACTCCCATAATTACGCATTCAGTACTTGTTATCAAGTTTGTTACATTTTCATTAATTGGACTAAGTAGGAAAAATTAAATTTTCTATATCAATTGCCACTAAGTATATGTACATTTACATTAATTATATTTGTATTGTAATTTACAATATAAAGTCATATTTAAGTTAAACATTTTTTATTATTTTATAAAGAATTCATATTTCTACTCTTTAATTTAATTGATGATAACTAAATTATTTTCATAAATTTTATCTTTTCATATCACTTAATGGATGCATCAATAAAAATGGCTTCAAATATTCAAATCGATAACACAGTATGTAAGTAGATAGAATATCTTAAACATTATGCAATTTTAATTTTAACAATTAAATTAGTATCAAACATATTGAATATGGATAAAAGAATTCATATTAAATATGTACTATATATATATTATTTTAAGGGCTTTTAATTTATTATTAAATTGTATATATATTAATATATATAATTTATATGTTATATACAATTTAATTATTAACATATATAATTTATATATTAACATATTTAATTTATTAAATTTTAGAACTATTTACACATACATTACATATACTCACAATTGGCAAAAAATGCTACCTGATTTGGTATAACATATATGTATATCTACACTTCATATAAAGTTTCTTAGCAATCTATCAAAATGAAGGCAACAAATCGTAAACCTAATGACAAACAATCGGTTAAAATCCCACCTTCATTACAACAAGAGATTTGGTTAGTCAACATAAGCCTGTAGAAATATTAAATGCTTGCCGAATACCATATCAAGAGAATACACCATTCCCTTTCACCATCTCGAAGTGTTTTCGGATGTTCCAGGTCCAGGTTGATGATCTAGGTTTAAATGACTTGGTTATATTACAAATATTAGCAATCATCTTGGATACAAAAATAAATCAGCACTATGTGTTTCTTGAATTTTAACCGACATACAAAAATTTGAGCATGTTGGTAGTCTTGTTCAATATTTTTTTCATTTTGAAAATTAAATGTCCTTAATAAAATTATGACAGATGACAAAGACTGCTTCTATAAATACTTGCTTCTAGAGGCAAAGCAACAGTTGATGATATGGATGATATTAATCTATTTCACTAGAAGAGAAGTTGTATCTGTTATTCCTCTGAAGATTGAACAGGCGATAATTGTTTAATGGTCTATTAAAATTACAAGCTTTCGACAATTAGGAAAACTACGAAAAAAAAAAAATAAAACTTCATAAAGAACCATAATTTGTCAGCTCACTCTGCTGATAAAACAAAAAACGTCACCACGCTCTCAATAATTGAAGAAATGTATATAGGACAATACTTCCCAGACCTAGTGTCATGCATTTTCTGGTTGCATAAAAAAATAAATAAATTGAGAGGGATTTTCGGAGACAATCGTAAAAAAAATACATTTAATCGCGATAATGTAATCCTAAAAAAAGTCAAATTTTGAAAACTATTTTAGAAAGCTTGAAAAATATATTGAAATTAGGAAATTAAAAGTTTTTGTGTCAATTTTTTTTGTTTGTAACTAACTAAACGAACTATAGAGTAACCAGAGACCAGACGAGTAATCAGTGCAGATTAGCTGCTGCATACACTTAAGTGCAGATTTAATAAACATGTTTAGGAAATGGGATGTTTTTGGAAGTGAAATCTCAGAATGACTATGAAATATTACAAAGCTGTCATATAAACTAAACAATCAGAAATTATTTTTCTTAACTATGTTTAAAAATATTCAATTAAAATTTAATTTTAGTAACGATTGACATTTTCGTAACCTTTGTGCTGTTCTTAAGTTAATTTGTGGATCGTTCGATTTGTGATAATGATCGGTGTATGTCAACCCGCTTAAGAAAAGAGTTATGTGTTAGTTTACTTATCCTGCGTTTTCTATACTGTAGTAGTAATTGGATGTTGTATCCTTTTTTAAGAAAAGTCGACATATAGAACTGTATCTTGTGGTGGAACCTGTTAGAACCGAAATTTAGATTTAAAAATAGTTCTTTCATAATTTGTAATAATAAATACAAAGTTTTATTTTGGGATTTTCTTTCGTTGTTAAATAAATTTAAAATCACGTAAATATTCATATGATAGAGCAACTATATATACATATATATATAGTCATCTTTCCTGAAGATGACTGTCGAAGACAGTCGAAATATTGAAACAATTATTTTTAATAAAATATAAACTATTTTTAATTATAAATAATAAATTATAATGTTTTTATTTCTATTTAAATTGACCAATTAACCCGTTAATAAATTATTATAGAGCAACTATATAAAAACGATTTATAGAAATTGACTAATGTCTTAGCCAGATCTTTGTCTTTGATATCAAAATAACTACTTTTGAAGCGTTGAAATTACTAACACAAGACACTTTGTTATCGGATATATATAATATATTGTCATCACAAACTTTCGCCAAGAAAATTTAACAACCGCAGTTTTCTTGTCAAAAAAGTAGCTTTATTTTTTAAATAGATTTAAATCTTTAATTTAATTCAATAATTAAAATATTCATATATACAAATTAATTGTTTTCAATTAATAACATAACCCTTACTTTCCAATAGAAAAGATTTTGCATCTGAAAAAATTTTTTGTGTCAATTTCCATAATGAAAAATAATATTTATATATGAATTTAATGATATAAAATTATTTTATTTCTACGACTGCAAATAATTAATTTAAAAATATACTGTCTTTGAGTTAATCATTATTTGCATAAAATTAAATTAATTAATCAAAAAATTTGTCATATCATAAAAACAAATCTGTCAGCAAGACATGAGATTCTGCAAACAAATGAACTACGAACTGCGAAAATTGTCTTGTGCAAAAAGAAAAATATGCCCCAAGAATTTGTAAAACATCAAAACAATTTTGTTTAACATAAAAGCGACAAAAATTTCACAACACTTTGTCATTTTTTAATCTTAGTACAATGCAATGAATTTAAATTTATAGTACATAAATTTCACTTAATTTTATGCCAAAAATTAAAATAAATTATTTTATTTTTTTTTGTTTTGATTGATGATCTAAATTAGGTTTATTGTTTTTTGCAGTTCTTATTTTAAATGAATAAACTAAATACACCAGAGACTCTTACCAAATTATAATAAATAATAATAGTAATCGACAAATATAAAATTGTTATAAAGATGTATTTGAATACACAGTCTATCAAGAAAAAAAATTTTTTTTTTTAAATTATTTTTCTTTTTAATAAGAATCAACATAGAACTAACTACAAGAAAGA
This sequence comes from Teleopsis dalmanni, assembly GCF_002237135.1. Lineage (NCBI taxonomy): Eukaryota > Metazoa > Arthropoda > Insecta > Diptera > Diopsidae > Teleopsis > Teleopsis dalmanni. Next base: position 53,906,482 of record NC_051846.1, on the reverse strand, counting down.
AAATAGATAATTAATTATCCTTAACCAAAACTTCATCCAATCTCAATTCCATGTCGGGCGTTATTTTTGAATAGTCGAGTTTATATAGTTCCTTTTGAGTCACTAGGTTCCAATGCTTTGGATGAAATTCCGTACAAGTGGGTTTAGGTGATTCTTGAATTTGAATATGTATTTTTGTGTGTTGCTAAAATTAATTCTGAGACTATGCTAATTCGAAGATCTCTATGAATATTCATGTTTTAAATATACAAAAGGGAAACCACTATTTGCCAAATGAATTTCTATTGCACTTTTTGGAATTTTTCATTGTTTGATGGAAAAGAAGAGCTCCATTTATGGGTCATAAGAAAAACGCAAAGCATTTATTATTTTAATTGCTCTTTCCAAAGCTCTAGAAACTTTTCTAAATATTTTTTATACTCATGGAAAGGAATTGTCGTTTAAAATTTTCTAGACCAACAGGTTTATATCGAAACGATATCTGTTCAACGTCAATTCTAGTTTTTTGAATTTGAAAAAAATGATATCTGCTTTCAAAAAGTAATATATCATGATGATTTTGTGCGATGAGTGCATTATCGTATAACAAAAACCAACTGTAGATATTCCTGTCGTAGAATTTTTGCACGCGATCGTTGTTAAACTCCCAAATAGTTTTCTATATATCCCGTTTGATATACTGGAACAAATTGACTGTGAAAAATTTTCTTTGAATCGAAATAAACATTGGTCAACACTGTCTTGATTTTGATTTAAAAACGTATTTTCTCTCGTTTTGCTCTTCCGATTACTTTTATATTGTTTTGATTTTGATTTAAATTTGAAACATTGTATTTTATCACCAGGTATAATAGAATAAATCCGTTACGGATTCTTTCGAAAGATTTTTAATATTTTCGGTCATTCATCAGAGTGTGTGGTACGTAGTGCACTTCTATTTGCTCAATTCTTTAGTCAGAATTAAATAATCTATGCTTTTCTTGAATGGAATTCGCAGATATACAGTAGTTATACATTACAATGTAATAGATTGGATAAAACTAATAAAATATATATGAAACACACAAATATTTTTTTTATTATAATATAATTATAATAAAATTATAATTATAATGTATAATTAACAAAAATATCAACTGAATTTTTTAGACTCAATTTTTTTTTTAAACTTGATTATTTTTCAATTATCTTTTATTATTTATGAAATTAATTATTAAAATTTTTTATTTGAGTTTATATTTATATTTATATACTTGTGTATAATTAAGCTATACAATCAAGTTAATTCCATTTCTGCTTTAATTAAATAAATCTCTATAACATACTGAATAAAACTATTTTAGTGTTCATAAATAAATCAGCAACTAAAAAAATATTTTAAAATAAACCAAATTAAAGCAAATGTAAGAATTAAATAAAATTAAAAACATTTAATTTGCAGAGTTAATTCTGTTCTTGTCATGTTCCACACTTGAAATGGTTGATTGCATCGTCTGACGCCTATTTTCCATTCTGATACTTTCATCTTTGCAGAATTCTTTCAGTTTTCTTTACACTGTGTTGTATTTGATTTATACCGATTCCGTTGAAGTAATTATGCATTTAAGAAATCATATTGTGGCGCTCTAAAATTTCAATCTGCCTGTATTTCAGTATTTTTATTGCTAATTTGAATGACTTACTTTATTGCTTGTTAATGTAATTACTATAGACTTCGTTGCAGTTTGAAAGAAATATTTATAGGCCCCTAATATAGAGCAAAATTTTCCTTGAACATAGCTTGTATTTTCTAATGAGTCTATTTATGTAATGATAGATTGAACGCGTGCATATGTATTTTGGAAAAATTTAGATTTATAAATATATCTTAACTTAATAAGAATTGTTCATGGAAGGTATATATATTGGTAATTTATCAAAACATACATTTAGTATAAAATGTAAATCATTTTCAAACCACTGAATATCATTTTCATCTTTAGTGAAACTTTAGAAATCTTTTAATTCTTAATTGTTTACAACACAAGATCATCATATCAATCTTTATAATCTTGCAAAAAAAAATCAATTCCTTACAAAAATATCATATAACATCAATACAGGTTTCCACATATAAACGAATAATTTTTATTGTTTAAAAGCACAGAATTTTAAAATCAATATAAATAAGGTTTATATTAATGCCTATTTTCTCATGCAAAAACTATTTTTAAATATAATTAAATATTATATTATATTTAAATTTAATATTATAATTAATAGAATGAAATAATATAACTTAAAAATATAACAAGGTGTCTGAAGCATGTGAGTCTACATCTCAGAAACTCTTATCTACTATAACAAAGTACCGAGTGTCAGTATTTGTAACTAAAAATATGTCACAGAAGATTTAAAGTTATTCGTGTCATTGCTTTATGTATAGAGATAAGGATTAGAATACTAGCAAATTCAAATATGAATTTCACAAAACTAATAATTCTAAAAATCATTAGAATACACCCTGTACTGTTTTAGAGTATATCTGATTTTCACTAGAACTGACACCCCACTAGAACTGAAATCTGGAACCACGAGATCCAAATGCCCAGAAAGAGTATTAGTTTTCTATGTTTTCATGCTGGTATGTTTCGTATGCTGGTACCCATAGAAAGAGGTTAAGAAGGACTTAGCTCCCCAATTCTTTTTAAAGGGTCATTATCTTAATACGTATGTTGAGATTACAGTAGTGTAAAGCAGCTATATACTTTAAACAACTAAATACTTATAATCAAAAAAGAACGAACAACTGTTCAAGCTTACACAATCACCATATCGACAGAACACTCTAATTGATTTGAAACTCATTTCAACGACTTTTGTGTAAGTTGTGGAATACCTATCACTACCAAAGGTATTAAAGATATTACCTGCTTTAAAAAAGACAAACTGGCTTGGTCTCTTTTACTTTCTACAAGACAGTCTGCTACTTGCACTCTACTATACCTCACTATATATTTTTAGTAAGATCCATCAAATTAATTCTTTTTACTGTTTAAATAAAAACTCATTTACTATAGAATTACTTTTATATGGGATATACGTATATATATAAAAGTATATTTGTTTATTACTTGATGGCAGCTTGAGCAGCATGCCCAGGCCTGTTGGTATTCCATGAGAACAAGTACAAAAATGCATCTCATATTTATGCAAATATTTCGCCAGCAATCGATGCTTATCAGTAACGAACAATCTTTGCCATCGGAGACAAAATAAAAGAATTTAAAAGTGAATTGTTGGGATTTAGAATGATATTAAAGTTTTTCTTATTTTAGTTTATTTTAAGGCTGTGCAAGAATATAAAAGAAGCTTTTAAACAATTCAATATCGGTTGCCCTGCTACCAACTCATATTCCCACCGTAACTGAATGCCACTTACATTTGCACAGAACGTTATCGTTCTATAGCAGAACGTTATAGTTGAGGGTATAAAATGTACCTAAGCTCGCACAGTTTTGCATCCTTTTTCATCACGAATAAATGAACTTTTCGCCACGTTAAACTTAAGGTTTTTATCAGTGAAGCAATAAACAAAAGCTTGGAATGTTTTTGTCACAGGTAAACACAAAGTGACATTTATACGCTTTTTACGAGAACTTCAAATCCTTTTTTCGTCTTGGCGAATACACTTTGTATTTGACAAAATATTTGTGGTATTTTGTATAAAAATAAATAACTTATTTACTTTAACAAATAGCTTAAATGAAACAAATAAGAGTTTCCTTACACAAATTTGCTTTCCACATATTAACATAATTGCAGCACACACAATATTTTATCTAAATTGTTTTTAATTGTGCTGCATATGCGCAACTGCACGCCCGATTTTTTGCTAGCCCTGCGCATGTTTAGCTACTTCACGAATTACTTGTCTGTCTATTTGAGACCCCACAAAAATCACGGGCAAACTTATTGGTAGCATTATTATGTTCGACCACTGTGGGGGCGACCACGATTACGTGCACAGACAACAGCCAGAAATAAATTTTTTTTTTATTGCCCATAGCTTGTCTGTTCCGGAGCATTTTAGTAGGCAACCTTTCTACGTATAATGACTAAATAAGCACAGCCAGAGAAGTCTTCTCTAAAGTTACCTATTTATTTATTTTATTTTATTTTATTTTATTTTATTTTATTTTTTCACAGGAATTGTTAAACACACACTTGACTGTTATGTGACTAGAATTTTACGTTAAATACTTTCATCAGCAATAACGACCGAATTCTTAATTCTGTTAAGCTCATCAATAAGTCAGGATTCACCAATCACGTTTATTTTATTATCATTTTTATTTGATTCATTTTTAAGTACATTCAAATTGTGCCACGTGTGGTCAATTTAAGTTATTATAGAAAAAAAATATGTACTCAAAATTTAATTTAAAGTCGATTTTTTTTTTTAATTTGTAATCTAAAACAATAATGTAACGGAAAAAGATAGTTCGATGCAAAATTATATTTTTAATTTTCTTATTTTTTTCATATTTTCAATTAATATAATCTTTATACCTTAATAACAACTATGAAAATACTTTTTATCACACAGCATAAACATTTTTTAATATAAAAGCCAATATAGACCAGTTTTACAGTGCACACTTAAGCTAAGTGACCCTCAAGTTTTCAATATTGTACGCAAAAAAGTCACTTAAAAATTAAAAAAATATATAAAATGTGTCAAATCGACACTTGAGATTACTTGGACTTGCACCCAATATCCTTCTTCGTTTTTTAGTATGTAATAATTACGGTTCTAGAGCTATCAATGTACAGGTACGTGCTATCATAAACAAAAAACAGACAGTTTAATATATATAATAAACTAGCAAGTACATATCATAGGATACCTTTAAACCTAGGCGAAGGATGGCTAGTCTTTCCAGATGAATTCTGACATTTTTGTTCGAAAGTGTGACATTTTCTAGCATAAATGACATTACAGTTATTGTGTTGTTTACATCGTTTCTAAATTGAGTCTCTGCAAAAAAATGGAACCAAATAATGAAAATATTTGTACAATAATTTTTAACGATTTTCGACGCGGATTAACCAGAAAAGAATATATCGATACATTTAGCTTTCCGCATTCCGCATTGGTGCAAGGAAATGCTTAAAAAATGCGGCCGAGGTGGATAAAAAAACGTCTACGACATCGTGACAGATGATGAATCATGGATTTACGGCTATAAGCTTAAAACAGCTACAAGCCGTTGAGAAATTCAAAACCCAAAAATTGAGAATATTTTGAAAAACAATAAAATCATATTCGCTGCTTAACCAGTTTTCAGAGTTAAGCATAAGACTTAAAAAACAATCCTCGCAATTTATATAGAAATAATGCCTACCTAACTAATTCAATGTATTCCTGATGGAATTATTTGCAATCGGCTTATCAGTCATATGGGATACTAATTACAAATTACAAATTTAAAAAGAACAACATCATGCTATCAACTAATCAAGCTGTATTTCAGACCTTAACTTTAATTACCACAACATCTCACCTAGCGAAACAAAGACATCCTAATGTCAAGGCTAAGGACATCCTAATCGGCTTGACTAAATTAATTTGTAAGCCATAGGATTTTAAGGAGATGAGAAAAAACCAATAAACTAGCAAGTAGAGGATCTACCATGCAAAAGGTCCTACTAAATGTGACTTAAAAAAATTAACAATATAAAATACCTTAAAAAATCGAGCTGGAGTTGGAAGAGTTTTGTAACATGTAAAATTATTAGATCATTATGACATGAATATATTTACAAACAAACATTTAATGCTGACATTTCTGGGCTTACGGAGAACATTCGGCCAATAAACCATAAAAAATGCACTATTTTTATTTTCCCTGTTACAAGATTAGCTACCTTATTTCAACCGTTCCTCAGTAACCTAGGAAAGTTAGTGGAAATAAGCATTATTGAAATTAAATGGATCCTTACTCAAACGTACTGGATCTTATTGAGCTATCTATACAAATTAGAATTGTCAAAATTTTTCCGATTACCGTAGCTTATAGACAAAAAATCTGTCCTAAATATATTGTGCTGCAAAAAGACTTTGAATATACTTCAGCTATTTTAAAAACCAAATATATGAACCTTTTACCAAAAATTCAATTATTACTTGGTTAAAATGGGAAGAGTTGTTATACTTCATTTGAAGTCTTTATTTCTGGATGTACCTTACATAAAAAAAACAGGAACTTCTCAGTATTTGAAACATTGTAGTTTTTAACATATCAGCAGATTAACTTATTTAAGAGTTGAAACATTTATTATTTGGTATGAATTTGTTAGGATCTTGAAGTTTTTGTAAAACATATACAGAATAGTTCTACGTCTACTAAAAAAATGTATTGTCTTAGATTTTTTAGAAATGCAAAAAGTCGTTTAAATGAAAAATCGAAACTCTTAATCTGTGGTATAAAAAATTAATTCATAGCCGTAAAGCTGCTTCGTTTTCATGGAACAACAATCCTCTTTAACATAAATTATCTTAGCCTTTATAATTTAAAAGTTCGCATGACCTACCTATAAATGATGTACGAGTATTACAGCAAATTTATATGAAAGTTTATTATAACACAAATTTTATAATGAAATTAATGTACAAGTGTTGTTGCCTAAATTACCGATAACAAAGTTACTAAATCTTCTTTAAATTTTACACGGTACTCGGTAGCTCAAAACGATTTCTTAACTTGTCTAACAAATTTGCAGTATTTTGTTTGGCTCTTGATGATACCCTTTACCATTTGACTACTGAATTTATGTACTTTGGAAATATTTTTGCAATATCAACGAAAAATCTGCTGAGCGATAAATTGTGCATATTCTGTTGCAGTGCATCAATGGCAGTCGCAAAATATTCAACGTCGTTTTGTTGTGCTTTATCAGCAGCAAAATCGTTTGGTAAATTTGAAATTCTTCGGCGGTCTTTGGTTCAATAACAGAATGCAACATATTACTGCAATAGCAGCGACGAACATTGACGATGATGGTGATGGTGATGATGATGATGATGATCAGTCGGTGCAACTAATGCGCAACTACAGCGGCTATACAATCAAAATGTAGGCAATATGCGCAGTCCATAGATGTGAAGGACAATAGCCTGAGATTAAATGCCGACAACAACAGATTAAGCGATACCATAGAGAGTCGTTGCAAATACAGGTGCTGCCACTACAGTAATCGCAGAATGTAAAGTTGGACATGCCCATAAGCTATGCCATTGCGAGTCACAAACAATAAAGAAATCGATCGATATCGGTGCATTTAGTAAAAACAGACAACAGTAACAATAGGTACAAATTTCGCTTGAAATCAATGAGGCACCCAAACAGCCAAGAAAGCTAATGATTTCATTCCGTATTGGAATCTGGGAATTCAGCTGCTCCTGCTGCTGCTGCTGCTGCTGTTACTGTTGTAACTTAAGTTTTGCATCTTTATTGTAATTTTAGCTTAAATATCTTGTGCATTACGCAACTATAGGAGACAATTCTTAAGAAAAATCAACATTAACGCTATTTACCACTTTGCTCTTGTTGATCTCTTTTAAAACCATAAAGCGCTGTACGCTGCTGTGTTGTGACCGCAGAAATATCTCTGCGCAACAAACCATCGATCGATTGTGTTTCACTAAATTATTATGTTAACATGAAAATAATTGAAACAAGAATTCACTTATCCAAGACAATTTATTTATCTCGCTGCCCGCCTGCCAAACATCGTCTCTTTCTTTGTCGTTATCGTTATCGTTGTCGTCAAGCGCACTTTTGTTACTGGTTCATTTGCTGTTGCTGTTGCTGTTGCTGTTGCTGTTGCTGCTGTTGGTAGCTGTACAGTTGGTGGTTGGTATTTGGCACAGTGGAAATGTTTGTATGGACCGCCAAATGAAATGGCACTTGCAACTCAATTGACGTTTGTGCAAATATGCTGCGAAGTACAACAGTAGGCCCATATACCATTTAGGGCAAAGCTGACAGACACCGCACCAGATCTATTGTTACTAACCTCAACGTACTACAACGTACTACAGCTTTGCTTCTGAGCATTCCACAAACTTTGGATTAAGTTGCACTATAGCAGATTTTACCACAATTACCCCCTATACGCATCCTTTGTAGTCAATTTTTGTTCCTACCTCTGCTCTGCTACTGCTGTTGTTTCAAAGAAAATTTATTTGCTTTTTTTTTTTTTTAATTTTTGGTGTTTGGTAACAAAGCGTTGCATTATTTTGTACAACGATTTGTTTTACTTCTTGTAATTTTTGCTGCTAACACGCATCGAGACACTTTAAAGACGCTTCGATTGGCAACGTTGGGCCTCCTGAGTAGCACTTAAGATACTTCAAGTCGGACTATTTGCCTTTATTATAAGTGCATTTACAGTAGTTTAATGTGAGAGGAATATTAGTTGCTCAGACTTAAATGTCTGGCTTCACAATTGCAAATAAAAATGTCGATATTTTGGACAAATAATAACAAAAAGCAACAAATTTTCAATTGTTTCGGAAAGTGCTACAGATATCCTTACTTGCAAGCTCTCAATTTGTTTTTGTTGTGACAATTAATTATAAATTGAAATTTTAGATAAATAATTTTAAACAAATGTTATAAAGAGTCCTCTCAATGATATTTTATTGAGAAGTCTATACTATTACATATTTATTAAATATTTTTTATGCTATTTCAAAATTGAAACTAGCAAATCCTCGAACGGTATCACAGAACTGCTAGTGGATTTATAATCTAATAAAAAAGCATGGATGACTCGAGAAGTTATAAATGAATGGCTGCATTAGTATAAGAAAATGAGAGTGCAGAGTCGAAAGATTCTTGTTTCTAGATAATGCATCATCTCATTCAAAGGAATTAAACTTAACTTATATTAACATTATTTTTTCGCTTCCAAACACAACGAGGGGCAATCCAAAATTTTTAAACTTTTTACAGGAGCATACTTTTAAAACACTTGTTAAGTAAATTGACAATACAAGGTCTGCATCAGAGCTATTGAAATCTATTAATGTTATTGAAACTGTTTATTTCCTCAAAGTATCTTGGCATAAAGTTCAAACAATAAAACAGGATTTTCAAAAATTTATGAAAGTCTTCACGATTTTAATCCCGAAGATGACATTCCACTCTCAATCTATGCTAAATTTAAGGAAGGATTTAATTTGGCAAATGAATTCGACGGTTTCGACGATATTAAAATTCAATATGAAGAACAAAGCAATATTATGAACATAAATTATAAAGAAGAATCTAATGAAAAAATAACTGAGCCTATAACACCGTACGATATGGTGTTAAAACTTTAACTTTATTCAAAATATTATTTGGGTGCAAATTAAATATAATTTTTTGTGCTCTCATACGCAAACTTATGTGGACCTGTAAGATACAGTAATGAGCCACATTTACTAATTCGAATATTTATTATTATTATGTTGCGGCTAGTTGAGTCAGTGCACCTGAGCACTTTTACTCTCTATTAACTGCGAGGTTTCATCAAAACCCCTCTTTGTGCCTTGACTGGATTATTGTTTATCACTTCATTAGACTAAGCAATAATTGACCTCAGATCTGCATATCTCCCCGTGAAGCCTGTAACCGTTCTGAGATTTGATAACGCGGCGTTAGTAAGTCTGTGAGATTTCGCAAATAATTTCTGGGCTCTATCCTCTATGTATTTTTTGATGGGATCAATCTTGAGTATAAGGATGTCATCCCTGAGGATGTCATTCGTCCTAATGTACCAAGGAACTTTGAAAAGTCTTCTCAGAGCCTGGCTTTGTGCAATTTCTAGCTGGTGAATAGTAGTGTTTGAAGCTTTGCTAAACGCTACACAATCATATAGAAGTGACGGACGAATTATTTGGTTATATATCAGTTTCCTGTTCTTAGCATTAAGGTTTTCATTTCTAAATAGCGGTTGGAGGTAATGAAGAATTTTGGCGCAGCTAATTCTTTTCAGTTGAACATGATTAAGCCATGTGAATCGTTTGTCCAACGTGATACCAAGATATTTAACGCTATCCTCCCAGTTTATCACCATATCATCCACACTCATTCTTGACGGATTCTGTCTCCACTTACGCGTTATAAACAAGTTATAAATCCAAAATATTAACAGTATTATTTAGCTTACTATGATTTATTAGCTACTAAAAAATATATAAAATACATATTTTGACTAAGTTCAAGAATGTTAGAAAAATACTCCAATAAAATACTATCAAAGTAAACGTATACTATAGTCATATTTTGTGCTTAAGAAAATTAGAAAGGCATTCCACAAAAAATCATTAAAGACTAAGTAATTACATCAACTTTCTGTAAACTTTACTCTACAAGACTGATAATGTTATTGTAGACCATTAGCTCTATATACAATATAAATCTGGATAGGGTATATTATAGATATTCTAATTTTATTATCTCTATATGATAAATTTTAATTAAATTATTAAATAGCAAAGAGTTAAAGAACATTAATACTTATTAATAAATAAAAAATTCAATATTATTAGACAGATTCGAATAGCAAAGAAAAGGCAAGGACAAAAATGTATTTAATTTATTGAAATTTGGCTGACCATACAGCACTGTTTCGAGTATTGCCACGTACTCATCATCAGTGGTGATGATGAATTTTTGTCCATGTCTTTTCTTAGCTATTGGAATTCATCTAACTAGCAAGAAAAAAATAACATTATTAAATATTATTATTTTATACCTATTGAAAGGACAGCAGTTAACCGTGTTCTACAGACAATTTAATCATGTTCCCTAGAACATTTAATCTTGTTTTGGGAATTATGATTAAGTAGATATTCAAAAAAAATTCGAATTAGAAATAGTTCTCAACCACGACTTTTATTTCATAATTTATACATATTGTTGCAAAGAGTAGATAAAATGTTTTCTTTTTATGATTTTAGCAATATTTTATTGCTGTGATTCTGTAATTAAACAAACTTTTACTTTTATCGTCGAAATATAACAAACAGTTTATTTTCAAATTAGTCAGACCATACATACATACATTTTACTAGATATCAATAATCATTCTCATCTATAATATTTAAGCTGCGACTAATGTAAATGTAATAAAACCTTACAAGTAATTTGAATATTTTTTGTATTTTTGTAGACTGCGCTACACTGGGCTGCCAAACATGGAAATGAAGACGTCGTCAAGCTGATTGCCGGCACCTACAAGGCGGATGTTAATGCTAGAACGGTTCGTATAAGAAACATTGCAATAGGAATTTAATAAAAATTGTATATTTTTTTTGCCATTTAATTTCATGAATCCTCACAACGAAATTCCTTTGAATGCAAAGAACGGGGTAAGTGCAGTTTGAATTGTTTACAATTTTATTATTAAGTTTCAATAAAACATTTGTCTGCATATGCATTTGCTAGAGCGCCACCGCCTTATTGCCAAGACAACAACTTAATTTTAAATTGAATCTGCGCGTGATGTTCACTGCCAATCCAGATGACTCCGAGTTTGATTATAAAATTTTAACTCAAGATGTGTACCCACTCGACGAAACATTTAATTTGACTTAACATAACGTGTGTTGTCGCCATCTCTCAATATTTTGCATATATGAAGTACGGTGACATCAGCAGGCAATCACTATTAATGCTATTCGCATTCGATGTGAAGCATCAACCCTTTTCCCCTATAGTCGCAGTGGCAACACAGCAAAGTAAAAGGATTTCAAAGTGCAAAAACCATAACAAATCAGCGAATTTGACTATGACAAATTTAAGCAATTTCCAATTGTTTTGTCATACGTAAAATTTATTTCACATTATTTTATTTCATTTTATTTTAAAAATTCAAATTGTGTAAAACCAGGCACATTTGTCGCGACAACAAATGAAATGCTTTCTATCTCAATTTAAAATTATCCTGCCAAATTTCGAAATTGTAGCAAAATGATTGGCACTTTGTGTCGAGTGTGTTCAATTCGACACGCATTTCAAATTTACACTTTTGTCATATAAAATTCTATCAGTGAAACACACAACAATTGAGATACGAAAGTTTTGAATAGTTTCGGTTATTTTGTAATTTTACAAAAAAAAAATATTACGTCCAAAGATTATTTAATTTCACGTTTTAATTATACATTAATTTCAATCTAAATAAAATTTCACATAATATAAAAACTATTCAGTGTATAAATGGTTTTCCGACTTTTTCTTATTAAATGTTTATACATAGATTTTATACAGAAAATTTTTTGAGAACCTATTTTCTTATCCTTTTACCATTTAATTTTTTAATGCTGTAAGTTAGCACTTCGTATGTCATTTATTTGAATACACACACACAACCCAATCATTTTATTTCATTATTATTTTTTTTAAATTGTATTTCAATTGTACTATTTCAAATATAAAAAGATATAAGCAGGTGTAGCACGATCTTTGATTTCCCAATTCGACATCAGACATACTTTTTTTTTTAAACTAGTGGCGTAAATTCGCCCAATAGCCGGTACTGTGGCCAAAAGAGTCCTATTCTTCCACATATCCGACATACTCGTCAATAATCTAAGCCATGAGTAAAATTTAAGCAAAGGGATTCTCTGGCTTAAAAAATACCGAAAATGCTCGTAAAAACGTTGTAGATCACTTAATACTTCTATACAATGGGTTACAAAAAATAATGTACCTTATACCAAAATCATAACAAAACTAAAAATATACAAAACATTGATTCGCCCAGTTGTAACATATGGGTACAAAACATGGAGATTAACTGAAACCGAAGCAAGATAACAGTGTTTGAAAAAAAAATACTCAGAAAAATGTTTGACCCCGTGAAAGAAAACGGGATATATCGCATAAGATACCACCACGACCTAGAACAGCTAGCTAAAGGTGATACAATCAACAAATTTATGAAAAAGCAGCGATTAAGATAGTTTGGACATGTGATAAGAATGCCGGATATAAGAGTACCACTTAAGATTTATGAGAACGAAATAGGAACCAGCAGAAAAAGAAGGCGACCAAGAATTTAATATAAGAAATTGGAAAACAAAAACAAAAAACGGAGAAGAATGGAAGGATGTTCTTAAACAGGTTTAGGTCCTACAAGTACTGTATAGTCACGGATGATGCTGATGATGATACAAAAAACATGATTTTATAAGACCTACTAAGAGAATCGTATAAAATATCAATACAGAACATCAAAAAACAAACAAATTTAAATTTTTTTCGAAAATAACTTCAAAAATCTTAACTGAACAACGAAGCTACTTATCTTTATTTAATGTATACTAAAAATCAGTCGTTAAATTGGAAGTCGATTGCTCTATATATATTACATATTCATTTAAAGATCTTAGTCCAGTGATTATAAAGGTCAAAGTGATTTTTTTTAGAATAAGCTTATACTCCTCATGTACCATTTTCCGATATTATATTATTCAATTCTATTAATTGAACGATATAAACTAAAATAAAACACATTTGCATATCATATTTTTTATCTGCGAGTACTACTATTGTTTGATCTTCCATCAAATTACATACAACACAATCGCGTTTGACTTTAATGATCTAAATTTATTTGACAGATAAATTTAATACATATTAAGTGCTCAGAAAGTTGATTCTATATTTTTTTTTTTATTAAAAGTTAGTTTATTTTTAATAATATAAAACGCAGGACTATTGCAAATCCGAACTAACAATTTAATCTAAATTTCAGGGCTATACACCATTACATTTGGCAATGCAATTTGGACGTGTTAATATCTTTGAGCTGCTCTGCAACACTTATAGTAAGTAATTTACTAATAGAATACAACAACATATTATATATAAAATAAAAAAAAATATTAATTTTATATAATTGCTGTCCCCAACTGGTCCCACAATAAAAACAACTCTAATAAGAATGACAACAATATTCGGAAAAATCAAAGAATAAAAACTTGTGTCATTTGGTATTTGCATTGTTGATAGTTCTTATCACCTGTCAATCAAACTTATTTATCAGCTAATAAGTGGGAGAAATAACACAGACATTCTATGCTATTGATATCAGTTGGAACAGCGAGCAGATGCCGACTCCAACCATTTCTTTGTCGGCACGGGCTTGCATTTACTTTCCATAGTTCGATTGTTTGCTCAGTTGGGTAACAAACAACAATACAAAGAAGTTATTTAGAAGTTAGTCCTTTAATTGCCCAATTATTGATATCAATATTGACATTATCATTGACTTTGATTTTTCATTTTTTCCTACCACTCATACATTCATACAATTTTCTCTTTATCAATTATTTACTTTTCTTCTCCATTAATATACAATCGTAGACACATAATTACTTTAACCTTTTTATTGTTATTGATTTAGTCATAAAATATTGTTTACTCGGAAGTCAATAATGTAATTATTTTCTTTATTATCGTTACTGTGTTCAAACTAGAAGATTTATGGATATTTTATAAATAGTCAATAATGTTATAAAATAATATTAATTAGGTTTAACTCTATTGAAACACTGATTTTACAATTTTTACTTATATTTAGTTTAGTCCATGAGTTCCCAATAAAAAAAACCCTAATACTGAGTTAAATAAATAGGAAGAATTTAACCAAGATTTTTGCAGATCAATCTGCAGTAAGTACACAACTGGAGGTTTGGAGGTTTGAATACTATATGAGAATATATGGTATTATATTATTAGAAAGAAATTGTTTATATTATAATCAATATTATTATTGTTATTTCTGCTTAACAAAGACTATAAATGCTATAAGGCAGAAAACACAAAGAAAATCCAAATAATGAAAATTTAAACATTTTGTCATTTCTTCCCATACATATTGACATTTTTTATAGATAATTCGGATCTATATGATACACTGAGAAGGTGTATATCGTTATTTATTAGTACTATAAAGGTATTGCAGTTAATATTACATTTGCACTACTATAACACGGTTTTAAGTCAATTATATCATATGTATCATGTGTACACTGAGTAGGTTTATATATTTGTTTATTACTACTATAAAGGCATTGCACTTAGTCTTACATTAGCACTACTAATAGGGGTTTGGGTCAACTATGTAATTTGTATGCCGAATATTTGCTACAGATATTGTTCGATTAAACTGTGAAAATAATTTTTTAATTTGTTGACAAAAGCTTTAGTATATAACTGAAATCAACCGAAAAGTATTATCTGTTCTTACTCTCATAATTTTTTAATTTTTTTAATAAATGTTGTTATCGATAGATGTAGAGATCGGTCTTACAAAATTTTTGTAGTTAAATCATAATAGATCATTTCATTTTATATACAAAATATATACATATATAGAGTTTACAAAACAGGGACCTCAAACCAATATGTACGACACTAACAGATGGCTGACAACAAACGTAACGTTATCAACCCAATTGATAAAAACCGTTCCAGGTAGTGAAAACTACCATAAATAATAAAATTTATTAACTAAATAAGTGTTACATCGACTTACATTAGATCAAAACCAATCCCTGTGATCTTTTGCAATCAGTGTTGGAATATTTCGGAGTTAAGCGAGAGAGTTTCTGTGTGAATATTACTGTAGATAAAACATTAAAGCAGTTAAAATTCAGATAAATATGTTTTGAAAAATATATTGTCATCAGCAGGAAACGTTATTGCTTCTATTTTCTATGATGCATATAGCGACGCTTTTATACCACTTCAAAGAAAAAAATTTTCGTTTTCCAAGTCATACTGGAAATTCGTCGGCAATAGAACCGCAATATTAATCGAATTTAGTTAGAAGTGCTACCATATCCACTATACTCACCATATTTAGCTTTATCTAAATTTTTTTTTCACCACAAATTTAAAATAAATCAACAACTAATTAATATTTTCAGGATTCTGGAAGAATCGAATTTTACTAAAGCTAATACATAATTAGCAAATCATAAAGCGTGCATTAAGCACAAAGAAAAATATGTCAAAAAATATATTTGGAAGTGCCAGAGTGAAAATTGAACTTCTTTATTTATTTACCACTGGCTTAAAAAGGTTTCTTTGGAATAGTCAATATTTACTTATTTTTACTGGTTTTGTTAGGTAGTTTTAATTTATTTAACAAGTTTTATAATATTAAAATATATGTTATATACTGTGACGAAATCTATTTTAATTAAATACTTAATTATTTACTTGATATATAATTTTTTACTTGATATATATAGAGGCCAACCGTGATTTAATGGATTGGAGCGGGAACAAGCCATTGGATTATAGTAGACAACGTACTACAGTGTCTGATTCTACATATAGCAGTGAGTATTTTAATAGTTTTTATATGTATATATTTTTCAAGAAACTTTACAATAATGAACACTTTACTGGGCTCTTTGACATGTGGAATGCAAATGGTGGTGGTAGTGGTGGCGGTGGCAAAACTTTCAGTGGCGTATCACGCAATAAAAAACGTGCACATATACCATACGCAACAATTTCGGGAAATCCAATAACACGCACACAATCCTTACTAACAACTGGGACTGTATCACGGCGTCAGAAGAAAGTACCCACATTATCATCATTTTTTGCACAAGATGAGGACTCAATGTCAGATAATAACTCTTCTGCAACTACCAAAACAAACATTAAAAATAATAACACAATTGCACAGTCATCACTAAAAACGGATGAATCAGAAGTGGATGTTAGTACTCTTAGTCCTTTACCGCAAAGTAGCAATTTAAAAAAGGAAAAGAAAAACACACCCCGCCGCAAAGAAAGTTTCTTGCTTAAAACTTTTCGAGCCGCCACCACCTCCAATAAACCAAATCAAGATTTAAATGTTACTAACAAAAAGTTATCGGAGTAATAATTGTAGCAATTCACACATCCTGGGAATTTATTAATCTTTAATATTATTTCTTAATAATGCACGGCCGTTAAATTAAAGCTTTGAAAGCTATTGAAGATATTTATTTATTAATATTTTTTTATATTATTTTTAACTTTATTACAGTTAATTTAATATGATAAACTAAAAATTTGTTATATTTTAATTATTAATTTGTATGTTTTGTTTATAATAAATGCTTGCCTTAATTTGTTATTGTAGCAATTAATTAATTTTCATTTAAATTATTTTCTAAATGCAATATCACATTAATTTCTTATTATATATTTTATAATTAATTACTTTCAATATATGTTAAAAGTTGCTTATATGTAAACATTATAATTAGATTATTATTTTTATATATTAATTAATATAATTAAATGGATTTAATCATTTGTTATTTGAATTTATTTTGAATTATTACTTTTTAGTAGATTGAATTAACTTTATGATTTTAAATTATACTAAATATATATTAAATATTTGCTTTTTATGTATTATTTTATGTTGTACTTTGTTCATAGTTCTTTAAATGAAATTATAGTAAAATTAGGGTACAAATATAATTAACAATCTACCCTCAATAATATAATTTTTTTAAAGGAGCTTTATAAAATCTTCTAAATCTGAGTAAATAGTAGTTTGCACTATACACCGAACACTTTATATTTAATAATAGATAATATAATATCAGTTTATATGTATTTACAAAATTTTTAAAACTTTTTAAGTGGTTAAAAAGTTTAGAAATGTCTACTTTAACATTAATTGTATTCAGCAGGAACCTAGCGATGTATCTAATCATATAACAAAATGTAAGCAATTCTCCTATACTGACAAGTTCTATGTTTTTAGATGCAATAATAATTTTTATATAGGTGTTAAATGGGGTACGATGGCCACGGCTGAGGATGCAGTGTGATACTTCGCACTTAATTTCTACTCTTACGTCTTTATCGTGAACTCAAAGCAAAATCTTATATTTGCTTTATATTATATTTTCATATAATATTATAGTCTCATATTCATTACATATTATAGACACATTTGAAAGAGCATAGAAAAACAAATCAAATGTTCAAAAGTCATCATTTGATCGGTAAAATATCATGTCTTGCAGTTTCTCAACATTTCAAGACTTGAACTCATATTGAGAGCTCTGACATCATTGAATCATATTCAACTCACATTATATACACACTTCAAAATCTTTGAGCAGCTCGAGGTACTCCAATTCGGGCATCTTAATTGAACTTTCTGAGAGGCTAACCTTCTAATACTCAACACCGCCTCAAGGCGGACTTTATATAAATGGCTAACAAAAGTTTATTTGGTTATGTTTTTAATATTTTTTGTTAATGTGAGGAGCTAGATGAAGGGTCAGATCTGTTAACAAATTCCAAATATTGCACTACTCTGTTCCTATTCATATCTATAACTGTGTGATCTAATAATTCACTGCATGTTGAGCAATATAAATATTTTTACAAATAAAAAATCTGGCATTACAAGGTTAAGTTACAGTCGTAACTTAAGTTTCAATTCAGACTTAAACCATCAACCACACTGCTGACTTATATTATGTCTAAGTCAGTTTAAGGGACTTCTAAAACGTTCAAGCTGTTTAAATCTGTTCGAGCTTATCTAGAAAAATTATTTTCTCAATGTTTAAATGTTTTTTTCGTTTTATAGTATGTTATAATAGTATGTACTCGAAAGCATATAGTATTCGAATAAATTTGAGTTGCCAAGTGCTCGAGAATAAGGTTACGTGAATATCAAAATGCTCGAAGCTTCGAATGACTCAAAAAATATTTGCAACTTCATTATATAGGTATTTTCTACCTTAACTACATTTAGTTCATTTTTCTACCAAAAAAACAGTCAATATTTTCTCTGTCAGTCCATAGTTTCTCGGTTTTCTTTGTTCACTAAAAAGATTAATACAACTTAACATATTTAAATTTGTGAAAATATTAAATATTTACGTTTTTTTTAAATATGCATTGTTAGAATAGTGAGCTACTAAATATACTCAACACATTGCAGAAGATCGACCTTAAGTTACTATAAAAATGTTAGATCAATTTACATTGATCTATTATTGGTTTTTCTGTTATTGAGCCTTAGAAGTGTATTATACTCATGGCGGTTTCTTTTAATTTTTCTTAACATAACTCGCACTATGGTACCCATAGAATTTTCATATTGCTTTGACGACCTCTTTTCTTTATTTTAAAAAATAAAAAGGAATCATTGTTAAATCGCAACCCACGCCCTTTTCGAAAAAAGAATGATAGTAATTGAACCCAAAACTCTTCATCAATCGAAAATTAAAATGTTCAATTCATCCAATAAGATGGTATATGTTATTATGAAATCATTAAAGAACTTCATCAATAGTGTTCAATAACAGTAAGGATGATAACCATCTTCCCCTTAATAAAAGAGTAATGGAAGTAACATTTTATAATAAAACAGAGCCCAAATGTAGCCTCCTTCTGGCTTCCTTAGTTAACGTTATCGACTGCAATGATAAAGTCATGAAAGACTATGCATACATTTTTACTTAGCAGCACTTATAAAAGTAACTAAATTTCGATGGACTAAAGATGTTATAGGAGCGTATGAAACTTCTTCTCTCAAATCAGTTATCAAAAGCAAGTGTAAAATTAAAACATAGAGCAATCAATATTGAGAGACTGTAAATACGATTGATCATGTCACAGATGGTCTTGAAACACGATTTTGAAACGACACTAAAACTAAGACTGTTTGACACATTAGGTTATATTGTATAATGCACATAAACGAACGATGATATCACATCATGCAGTTGAATGTATTTTTCACTAAAAATGTGGCAAAATTTGCAGTGCTGAGTACTGATGATCGTGAAGAGTAGCAGTTTTCCTTTAGTCCATAATATATCTCGAATTACAAATTACTTATGTCTTATTTTTAGTACACACTACATAATTATCCTTGTTATTGAATCTAACACTATATAGATAGTGTTTATTTTCATCATAGAGCTCCACTTATGTAGAGGATTAAAGAAGTAAAAACTACACTTGACATACCAACTTAAAAGAGTCTGAATGGTGTGAAAAGAGAATAAATGATAAGATTTGCGATAATTTTGTGTAAGATAATGAGGTAAAGAGGCAATGGAGAGATTAAATCAAATTCATGTCAAGATTTGGAGCAGTTGCGAGGAGAACGAAACCACAGATCAACTGGGGTTGGATTTGTGTACGTAATCGTTTACCATAATGTTAACAACATTCTTCATTATTGTACAGTAATAGTGCTTCATAAATCTAAAATTCTCTTTTACAATGAGTTTGTGGTAATATTTAAAATCCTTTAAAATAACATAAAATAACATAAAATCCTTTAAAACAAATAATAATGTTATCATAAGCATAAAAGTCATTCATATTTTTAACTCAAAATTTTTTAAACTTCGAATGCTAGGATCATAAAAATGACTTTTAAAAAGTTTTTACTTGACAGAAAGAAACTCTTTTCAGTGTTTATAGCATTTGTATAGATTAATTAATACATTACATATTCTATGGATATATTTAAGTTTATAACTATTTTATTATTAATGCATGTATATATTACCACCATCAGTTAATACTCTGATGGGTTATGCTCTGATTATCTTACTGACTTCATTTTGCTACCCAAAGACCGCAATAAAAAATTTATAAAAATATAATTGATTAATATAAAAGGCTAGAAGTCATTATCTAATATAAACTAATGTGGACCTCCATCAGCCTGTTTAAACTACATCCAGAAATGAAACGATTTCAGCATTTGTTACTCGTGCTTGGAGCATGCCATATATAATCAATCCAATAATAATTCATACCTATAAGAACATTACAATCATTCCAAAACAAAGACTAGACATACCCAATATTCACTATGAAATTCTTCATTTACTCTTATTCTATTCTCTAAATCTTAACGTGGAACGAATTCTAGAAATTCAAGCGATGCGTCTACAACTTCTGAGCAACGGATCAACAACATGGAGGCAAGTTAACAATATAAAACGTTTAGATGTTGCTGCAATATTTACCCAAACACTTTGAACGTTAAACGCTGTTGTTTTTATATTTTTATATACATTTTGTTTATTTTATTAATATTATAAATTTTAAGAATATATTAATAAATATTGCAGTTGCTTTTTAAAATCTTTTCTGTTTTTTTTTAAATTTTTGAAACTAGCGAAAATATTTTTTTTTATATTCTCCAAGGACGAAATTCTTAAGAATGTTTGCTTTTTTAAAAAACTTAACTTTTTTAATAGAATTTTGATTACTGCTTTGATTACTGCAAAAATATTGTTTCTGGGGGTAAGTCTTTTTATTTCAAAAAGGATCTTGTTTCCGTTTTGCATTTTACAAGCATGTTTTTTTTTTGTTTTTGTACTACATTGCATACCTATTACAATATATAAGACATATTTTTATATTTAAACATTTTAATTGATTTGCATAAGATTTTTGCAACAATTTCATTTTTACATATAATTTTTCCCCACTACCAACTAACACATTATATTTTCTTTACTCTTTATTTACAGAAATCAAAGCAAAGAAAAAACATTCCGGTAAATATCCTTTTATATACACTTACTATTTCATAACTTCTAACATTTCAATTATTTATTTTATAGAAAAAGATTTGGGCTTCCTACGGATTGGCTCTTTGAATGTGCGAGTGAAGAAAACAACAGAAGCATTCAGCAACTTCTTGGGAGTGGGCAGTGGCAGTGGGAATACAATGGCTCAAATGGTAGCAGCCAACGGTGGCCCAGTTTCGGGAGCAAGTCGCCATCACCAGCGATCTCACCGACACCGTCATCAGCTTCATCAAACTCACAATGGTATGACACGGTTGCGAATGGGGAATACTCAACCGATGAAGACAATGACGATGACTACACCATTAGGGATGAGCAACCAACAGTTGAGCTCGAGAGCAAGTGTACCGATTAGTAATAGTAAATTTGATAAAATTCATAAATCTTGGGGCTCTGCCGATAATATACCACATAATGGTAAAAACACTAACATGTATACTAAGGATTTAATGCCACCACCTAAAAGTGTGGCCGCTGTTAAAAAACGTCAAAAATCTTCGAAACATTCATCTGTGACATCTAGTGCTACAACTGATTCTCCACGTGGTTCTATATCATCATCTAATTCTAGTTCAAATCTTTATTCGGGATACTGTAGCATGCCTACGACTCCAAATCAATTACGAGCTCCAATCGGCATGGCTTCAGCAAACAATATGGGTGATTCAGACTCGGACTCGGCATGTGGATTTGATTCTAATTGGTCATCGGTTAACAGTCGTGGCTCTCTAAGCAGTGGCAACTTACAAACTTCAAGATTTTCATAAATTCAAGTCGAATTTCACAAACTGAAACATTTCATAATAAATTATGTAGATTTTATTTTTTATTGTTTATTATTTTCTACAATACAAATACAAAAATGTATTCAAATTCATAGAATTTATAACAATAAAATGTTTTGGAAAATTATTATTATAGTTTGAATTTACATTATGAAAATATTATCGAGTCGTTTTTCAATAGCGACTAGGCCTTCATTACGTTATCGACTCATCTACAACGATCAAGTGCTGCTCTCTACTGACCTTATTATAATACTCGTAACTAAAATAAAATAATGGTCTTGCTATTCAATAAAAAAATTAAGGAACTTAACTATAATTAACCTAGACCATTAATTTTTCACTACTTCAGACGAGTTAAAGCTTTTTACACAAAGTAGATTTGTATAAAAATCTTCAATCTTTGAAGTACTCCTCATTTAACACGAAGCTCAACTATACAATCACAATTTTTATAAGCAATATCGGTTATCGATTGATAACTGATGATCGACAATCAATCTTAATGCAATCAAATAACAAATCAAATCTACAATTATGTGTTTACCTTCTAGGTTTTCTTTTCAGCCTATGATATTGTTACTAACTAATTTATACTAATTTGAAATATAGTATTTGTTACAAAAATTGTTATTTCTGGTTTGCATCAACGTTGTTAAAAGCAACTTAATACCATGGTCCCACTACAGCGAAATCACCTCATATTACGTATATTAAGATTTAGTCGTTTCCACTGACATAAGTTGATTTATACATGTGAAAGAGGTTTTGTGTATCAGAAAATTCTGTGAAAGTTTTAGGAGAGCTTTTGTTTACATTGTTATATAAACTCATTAATTTATATATTTTAGAGGGTTTTCGAATAGCAAAGAAAGAAAGAACAAACAAAAATTTATTTAATTTTATTGAAATTTGGCTCTACAACTCTGTTTCGAGTATTGCCAAGTACTCATCATCAGTAGTCTTAGGAAAGAATCGAATTTTTAATTAATTTATAGTCCGTTTATAATTTGTTTGGAGTGCAAGTGCACAGGCTTAAAACTCAAAATGTTTAGTCGAATCGGTAAACGTAGTTACGGCTTTTCCAAAAAACAGAGAAACAACTTCAAACCACAAATGAAATGGAAGAATAGAACTAGTAATAACCAGTAATGCAGCAAATTACAACAATAATGAACTTACTCTTCCCCAATCAAAACTAAGAATTGTAACCTTCCAGTCTCCTAAAAATCATATTATGAAACTCAAATAGGCTTTATGAATGCACGGTTTATGAATTAAAGAACTTTTCAAAAGTAACGAAATTGATAATGACCTGGTTTCTGAAACCCAAATCCTCAAGAAAAACAGTTTTAATACTCTGACTATTGACCTAAATTATGCGATACATATACTCAAGTATTTTAATCCAAACTAACATTAAGCGCAGTTATAGAAATCGGAATAGCATTATTTTCATAAAAGCTACAAATACAATTGTTTAAGATTGGAAAGACCCAATAATAATATCTAAGGCCTACAACCCCAATTAAACACGAGACTGCAATCAAACGCTTAGCAATAGTTTCCCAACTGAAGATAATTTTAACGTAAAACACACCTACTGGGTTCTTGTACCGTTACTCTTAAAGGTTATCAACTTTACACAACTATTGGTAGTTTCTCAAAATTTATCCTTGTTTTCGGTTATAGCCACTAGAAATCAAAAGAATTCTGAAATTCACACATATCATATAGTGTTAGTTCAAGAGAGTTATTATGATATATTTGCTGACCCTTTTAGTTTTACTTAGGACGTGTGCGAGTTAGGCTAAGTTGATGCTAAACCAAATGGGAGATTTTTTGGGATTTTTTGCACTGCACACATTTAGCCATTTATCATCACGTATCGACACATCACTACATTATCGGCACAACTTAGAATTTCCCTCATTTAGAACGCAACTTAGCCTAACTCGCACACGACCTTAATACCAATTTTTATTACACTACGTACCAAATGTTATCTTCACAATCGTGAAAGTGATTGGAATTACTTGAGACTCATGACTTAGTTGAAGAGCGATCTAAAGTTAGTTAAAGATATAATAACTGACAAAAAGAAGATATGCTTATAAGTCAAAAAAAGAGAAAGTATACTAATAACCAAATTAGAAAAATAGAGGTTTTTTCCTGTAGGCTTTATAAGTTAATGGAACGCGTTATGTAGTGCTCAAAAAAAAGTAATACAAACAGAAAAGAAATAAAAAAAAAGTGAATAAAATCGTTAAAATACACCTAATACATATTAACTACTGGAAATCATACTATAAGAAATTATATAGAAATTGGCCTACCACAACTACAAATTATTTCAAATATAGATATAAAGCTGTAAACGTAAAATAAGAATTGGAAAGGTCAGTAAAAATGCAAAAGAAGAGAAAAGTCTCACATCTTAATAGTATTGTAAATGAGATACTACAACAAAGCGATGAGTACCTGTACAATAAAGTTGTAGAACTTCTCAGTATTATTAAAAAAAATAAAAGAATACCACTTGGAACATGATCCGCAAAGCTATTGAGAGATAACGCCTTCCAAACCTTTTATAAAAATTTTATTCTCAAAATTCCAATGGTATTGCAATGGTATAAAAGAACGAAAGGAACAGTCATATTTTCGTAAAAATAGTTCCACAATAGACTGTATACTTAATTTACAATAAGTTATGACAAAATGTATAGAGTTGGATGATTCGTTGATATTAAAAAGCTTTAAATCTAGCTAGGATTGGCTAGTTTGAATAGGTCTCATCGACTAACTCTACAGTAAGCTCAACGTTATACGACCAACCAAAGTAGTTTTTAACGACTCTTAGCTTCAGAAATATTAGAAAGATAGAGAGAGAGAGAGAGTAATATACAGTATTATATCATGTTTTTAAAACCCTTTAAGCACAACGACATAATAAGTACCAAATTAAAAGATATTAATGCACTAAAAATTTGTAAGAGATTTGGACCCGCTTTAGAGATATTAATGATCAATTTTACAGTCGTATCTTAAGCCTCAAAACTGAGTGAAGCATAAATTAGCTTGAGGATTTAAGACAGTATTGAAACTCAAGTTACAACTGTGAAACCGGCCCTACATAGACTTCTTGCTTATTTTTATAGTTTCTCTTGACACTCTGTACCTTCCTCTATTTATACAGTTTTTCGACCAAAAAATCACCTTAATTTATATAAGGTATATGTATTAGGTATTATATAAGGTATTATATAAGGTATATAAGGTATATAGGGTAAATAAGGCATACTATAATACAAACTGCCCTGTATATATGATGACAGTTTTCTGCTAATGGTACGAGGATATAGATACTTGGATATATGAAAATTAACTGGAATAAGTCTACAATAAAAGTATAAGAAAAAACAAATAAACATTGTTTCAATACGTTTTTCAGAACTTTAAAAAGTACAGATAGAATAAAATTAGGTTAGGTTAGGCTGAGTGGAAAGAGGAATGAATTTTCATCAATTACCTAAGAAAAATGTTTTCATTCCACATTCCTCGTAATGGTATTTTACCCAATATTACGGATGCATTGATAAAAGTAAGTAGCTAACCAATGCTAATGCTGGAAATAAGTGTTGTAGAATGGGGCGCGCAAAAGCTTAAATCTGGTTCTAGACAAGTTTGGACATGGAAACAACAGGTATTCGGGTGTCTTTTCATCAATTATTATTATTGAAAAATAATTTAATACTGATATTGGATGAAATTAAAAAAAACACTACGGATGGTAGACAAGGCATAGAGTGATCGCTGTTTGAAGACCTGAAATACGCAGACGATCTGTGTCTCTTAACGCATCGACCATCCGATTTGCAATATAAAGTTAAAGAATTAAACATGAATGCAAACATAACTGGGCTAAGCATCAACGTCAAGAAAACTTTAGCAAAATGACTATAACAGAGAGATCTCTTCTCCAGAAGCTATATCGGGTGGTAACAGTATCGTAGAATGCGTTCAAAGCACTGCATATTTAGGATACATTATTACGGACAAAAGAGAAGCTGACGAAAATGGTTTTAAGTGTGTTTCCAAATGAGGATAGCTTTTAACCAACAAGATATGGAGCTTCAGCCAAGTTTCTTTAAAAACAAAGCTTCGCGCGTTTAACTCAAATGTCAAGTCAGTACTTTTCTACGCATGTAAAACATGGAAAAGTTCAAAGAAAATGCAAAACAAGCTGCAAGTGTTTGTCAACAAGTGTCTCTGTCGAATTGTCAAAATCCGCAGGCCAGGAAGAATATCGAAAACCGAATTATGGGAGAGAACAAATCAACCCCTAGTTACAACGGAGATAACAAACGCAAATTATTCTGTATCGGTCAGACGTTTCGACGACCCGCAAGAAGTATAGAAAGGCAAGCATTGCGATGGAACCCACAAAGTAGTCGGCGACCCGATGCATCACCAAAAATTTGACGGAGAACACTTGAAAAAGAATTAAGAGATGACGAATTTACTTGAAATGATGTCACCTGAACAGCTCCTAACAGAATACGATTAAAGTCAATGGTGAAGACCTTATACTCTAGAAGGAGTTTAGGAAATCAGTAGCAGTAGCAGTAATAATTAATAATTCAAAAATTCTCATTAATAATACTTAATAATTATTATTTAGTATATAAAATTATTGTTTTATCGTTTATTTAGGGTTGATTGTTTTAATTATTCTCATGCATATTAAGAATAGGATGTAATGTACTTACCACATAACTTCAAATCCTAAATTAGACATATGAAAGACTTTTTATTATTCATTTGAATGTACATATAGAATATCGTCGATGTTTTTGTTAAATACGATGTCTGAAATAGAAAAAAAAAACATATCTTGATAAATTATTAAGGTTTTAACAAAGCTATCATTAGAATTATTATTAATATAAAACCTACATGATGTACACTATTAAGCTAGTGTACATCTAACAGAAGGAGACTGTGTATTATAGAAAAATGTAGTCTATTGAATAGGTTGTCGATTTTTATAATTAACGAGAGGCACGATGCCGAAAGAAAGTCAGAAAACTTCCAAAAAAAAAAAAAACTCCCAATCACAAAGATACAATTTGATTTGTTTATCATAACATAATAAAAATGAAATTATTATTTTAACAAATAATAGAAAAATGGAACATGGAGCTTAGGGCCATGTTAAGACCACACAGTCATGATCACTTCAAATGTAAAATTGTTATTTTACATTTGAAATTTTTATTAAGTAAATATGTAATTTATATACATAAAGTATATAAATGATTGAATATATCAATTATATATTTAATTTTTTTGTGTTATATATTATTAAATGAAGTTTATAAAAGTTATTTCAGCTGCATAAATGAGCTCATTATAATGTGAACGTTCACTCATTAATATAAATGAGCAAGAGCCTAAATGAGACAGTGTGAATGTATTATAAGAGAGAAATTTCTAATAAACTGTGATCTGTGTGTCGTCATGTTGATCAAAACGTGTTGTTCAGCAATAAATGACAAAAAAATGTACCTTTAAAGAGCAAATTTGAACATTTTTGTTTAGACATACTCACATATCCATACAAAAACAAAGACAATTTTGCATTTGAGGTAATATAAATTATTATGTCTGCATAGCATGGCACTTCATATACTATATATACAAAGCACTATCGAAACACAGATTCCAGTACCAAAAGATTTGTAGATTCTTTATTGACTTAAAATTTTTAAAACATATCTACATCCAGGTCAAGGAGACATTATATTCCCAAAGTTTTGCTGATAGACTTCGTTAATGTATGACAGATTTTCGAAATATTTAATTAAGCAATATAAAATTAATTAAGCAATATAAAATTAATTAAGCATTATAAAAATTTAA
The DNA here is from genome assembly GCF_002237135.1 of Teleopsis dalmanni. Classification (NCBI taxonomy): domain Eukaryota; kingdom Metazoa; phylum Arthropoda; class Insecta; order Diptera; family Diopsidae; genus Teleopsis; species Teleopsis dalmanni. Next base: position 53,878,135 of record NC_051846.1, on the reverse strand, counting down.
GTTTCCCTCCTGCAACGGCCAAGCTAGCAATCAAACTAGCATATCTGAGTAAAGCAAAGCAAACTTAGACAGATGAGCTCTCCTGTCAGGTGTCCGGATCAACTTAGCCTAAACTGAACGAGAAATATACCAGTCCGGTGTTGACGCGTCACTGCACACCAGAAAAATATGTTACGGAACTAGGTCTAACCTTTAATGAGTTTAGGTTATGGCTCTCTTTTTAACATGAGTTTTAGCGTTGCTCGTATGCTGAACACTGTAGTTCTCTTGGGAATATTTCTGGGACACAAAGTCACAACTCCAACGTAACTTAGAAATAACTGTATTCATGTGTTTAAAGGTAAAACAAGTTGCAATGTAAATAAACAAAAATAAAACGTTCACAAACACTTGCTTTTGTTTTCTGCTTAGCTTAGACAAAAACCAGTGGAAGATACGCTATTGGTAATTAAATTACTTCTCAACACTGTTACATACACGTGAAGATTTTGACAGTACAATTGTTTTTAATTATTAATTCACAAGCCGCTTTATTTTAGATAAATTATTTGTTTTAAAAATGGGCAAGAAAGACAAGAATAAGAAAAAAGGCAAAGGTGCTGAAAAAACCGCTATGAAAACAGACAAAAAACTTGCGGCCAAACAGAAACGCATGCTGGAGAAACTTGGTGAAGTAAGTAACCACAGGTTTTTTTTGTTTCGAGAATACATATATAAACAATTCTTGCAGACTGACATTGCAGAAGTTGTTGCAAAATTAGAAGCAGAAGAGTTGCGATTAAAAGAAGTTACAGAAGTGATATGTGCTCCACCCACTCCACGCTCCAACTTTACAATAGTGGCTCATCCAGAAAAAGAGGAGCTTATATTGTTTGGCGGTGAATTTTTTAATGGACAAAAAGTGTGTGTTTACAATGATCTTTACATCTATAATATAACAAAAAACGAATGGAAACAAGTTCGCTCACCTTGCGGACCACCACCACGAAGCGGTCATCAAATGGTATCAATTGCCACAGACGGCGGTCAGTTGTGGGTTTGTATTCATGTTGTTTATATTCAAATTGAAATACTGATTTTTCTCCATTTACAGCTTTTTGGTGGTGAACATGCAAGTCCGTCGCAATTACAATTTTATCACTATAAAGACCTTTGGGTTATGAGTCTGAAAACACGTAAATGGGAAAAAATCACTGCACCCAACGGGCCCAGTGCACGTAGTGGTCATCGTATGGTGGCTGCGAAAAAACGTCTTATAGTCTTTGGTGGCTTCCACGATAATAATCAATCGTATCACTACTATAATGATGTGCATATGTTCTGTTTGCAAACTTACGCTTGGCTCAAAATTGAAGTCACTGGTGCAATAGTACCACAACAACGTTCGGGTTGTTGTATGGCTGCTTGCCCAGACGGTAAAATACTTATATGGGGCGGCTATTCAAAGTCACAAGTCAAGAAAGTTGATCGTGGTGTTACGCACACTGATATGTTTGCTTTAGTTCCAGATAGTAAGTATGAATTTTTCCTTATGACCAAAAAAAACAGCTTTCAAACATAATTTTTTAGAAAATAGCCCAAATGATAAATTTAAATGGAATACAACCAAAGCAAGTGGTTATAAACCATTGCCACGAAGTAGCGTAGGTTGTACGTCTGCACCAAATGGCAAAGTCTATTGTTTCGGTGGAGTTATGGATGTTGATGAAGATGAAGAAGACGTGCGAGGTCAGTTTGGTGATGAATTACTAGCTTTAGACTTATCGAGCCAAGCATGGCGCACTGTAGAAGTTGCAAAAAAATCAAAAACAAGTAAAACCAATACTGCGAGTGACGTAGAGATGAATGAATCTAAAGATGTAAGCAAAACACCAACAGTTACCAGTGATGGCATTTTTACAGTAACAGTGGCAGGTCCTAGCTTATCGCAACCTGTACCCAATATGCCAAGTCTATTTCCAAATCGTCCATCTAAATTTGAACCATCACCACGTATGAATCCTGGTCTTTGTGTCTGTAAAGGTGTACTTTATGTATTTGGAGGAATTTTTGAAGAGGATAACAAACAATTTACTTACAATGATTTCTATGCGCTCGATCTACATAAAGCAAATGAATGGAAGGTCCTTATTGCCAATGATATGAATGTGCATGACTGGATTGATAGTGATGGTAGTAGTTCAGATACAGATGATAGTGAGGACGAAGAGGATGACGATGAAGATTCAGAAATGGAAACCGATTAGTCAATTTCAAAACAATTTATACACGCGTATGTGGATTACAATTTAATAAAAATTACTGTACACTTTATATTTATTGTATATTACAAAACCGACACATAATTACAAATAGTGAATTAATTTGCAAATAGGAATGTAAATTACTTTTAAAATGCGATCAAATACTTTGGTAATGCATATAATTTACAATTCGAAAATTTCTGTCAATATGCGACGTGTATCATGCGGACTTTCCACTTTATGTCCTATAGTTCTTGGGTCTGAATAAATTTCAAAATCATTTCCACCTTTCTCGGTTTTATCACCGAAGAAGTGAATCTCTTTAAACTTATAATGCGCTTCAATATATCTTAACGAATAAGTTTTATCCCAACCATTGGGGAAAACATCGAAACTGATTTGTCCGCCAATACTGTATGTCAAATCGACATCATGGAACTCGCGTTTAAGATCATCAATCATTTTGGCACGTATCTGATGTTGCTGATCATATGCAGCAAACATATTGCGCTCTTCACGTGTGCATTGCCGTCCTATGGGACATACATTTAACATGCCGTTTCGGAATTCAATAAAAGTGCCACGTTTAATTGGCACTGCTAATTCCGATAAATATTTTAGTACAAAATTAATGAAACGTTGAAGTGTCTCTTCACCAAGATGCTTTATTATATTTTGTTTGCCAACTTCTTGTCCGTTTTCAATTTGGACAAGTCCATTTTCGGGAAATATAAAGTCGAACTCATCGAGAATCTTACGCCCGTTCAATTGCTCAAACATTTTCTCTAAATCCGAGCCACCCACAATGCCAATTGTTGCTCTCGGTTTTATGTGCTTGTAAAAAAATTCTTCAAAATCTGGAAGCACAGTATTACGGGGTGGTGTCAATGTGCCATCAACATCAAATAAAAGTAAAATTTCATCACGTTTCAATTCAGACATCTTAATAAATTAAATAAATTTTGAAAATAAATTAAAGGAATATTGCAATTTTCCACCTAATTAAGTCAGCCGGCTGACGAATAAGCAAGCGATAAGGTGTGCTGATAACAAACGGTAGATTTAAGGGTTGCCAATGTGTTGGGAAAAGTAAATTAATTATGTGTCCAGATGCAATGGTTCTTCGAAAAATATCTGTTTTTAATTTTCATTAAAGTTTTGTTATTGATTTTATATATATTATAATTGGTTTTGTTTTATACAAAAAAATACATACAAGTCAAGGCTTTGGGTTATATGGCGTTTACATTGGCAGAAAATGGCTCATTTTGGTCAAAAATTGAAAATGAGTATCGAATGGCTCATTCTTGCATATAAAATTTCAAGCACAAAAATGAGCAATTTTCTCACATTCTGTACGAAAGACGTTCGAATGCATTCCACATATGTTCCAAATGCAAAGGAATCTATTGAACATACCCTAAATGAAAGCTCTTCATGGCATTTTGACAGTTTGAAAAAGCTGCTTTGACATATTTACAAAAAAATATAAACAAATGTTTAGTGGTTGCATTTTCTTTAAAACGATGCACCAATTTTTGGAACTTCTACTTCCCAAAAATAAATAAATCGAATCTAGAAACAAGTTTTCAGTTTATATTGTAAGGTTTGAAGGTATATTTAACCTTCCTGTAACATTTTTTTGGCACAGACCAAAAATTAAATCAACATGCAAGTTGAAAAATCAGCTGTTTGAAATGAGAAAAAATGAAATACAACGAATGTAAACACTTTCAAATGACTCATTCAGAATGAGCCATTTTCAGCCAGTGTAAACGCCATATTACTTAGCTAATCATACGAACTCGAAAAAATTATTCAAAGACCACAGATGATGGTTATTTAGCAATACACGAAACAGCGGTACGGTCAGCCAAAAATTCAATTAAATAATACAATTTTATTGTTGTGATTTACTACTGTTCAAAACAGCAATGGTTTCAAAAAAGAGATATGGTTTCTTGACTTTAAAAATTAAAAATAATTAGCTTGTTTTGTTTTAATATGTTGAAATTACAATAACTTTTAAGTTTTTACGCTTTAACTATATTATTTGCTTTCTATATAGATTAAAATTGTTTACTTCAATAATGTTGTACTGAATTATTTGAATTGGATACTGGTGATGTTATAAAATCATATTCATATCATATTTTTATTATCTTTTTGTAATAAGGTTTATAGTCCTTCGAAAATATTTGACTTCACACTGTGTCCACAGTCTACACTATCTAGACTGTTTTGCATTGAAAACTAGGACCATTTTGTTTGTTGACTTGACTAAAACTAAACTGAAAGTGTACAGCAGAAGCTAACGAATCCATGCCAGTTATGTGAAAACTTGCTTTCTTGTGATAAGTATGGTGGTGTTTGTCATATCTGAGTCGATTTCTATAAAATAACTCATAATCGCAACATTGATCATCAAGTAAATAAAGAATGCTGTATTCAACTTGATTATGATGGTCATAACTGAATCAGCATAAACAGTAATACTAGATTCACACGAGACAGCTTAAATCACAAACAAAACTTTGGTATGAATCCCGTTCGCACATTTTTGCCAGCTGCATATCAATAGAGCAGAAGTAACTAATTACTGCCACCAATGTAGTGACATCAGTTCCATTCCCTGTTTCCAATTCCCTGTTTAAAAAAGTTTGATATTAGCGGTGCATTTAACAACATTCAGTGTCATCAGCACAAGTTCTGCAAGAGTTTATTGTACTGCACATCTGTACCTTTTTTCCGTTCTGTTCTTTACATTTGCTACGTGTACGACAATTAATTCAACCTTTACACTGCAATTATGACTGAAGCCATGTCTGCCGTAGAAATTTATGTTCATGAACTCAAACACTAAAACATTTTTAAGGTGTTTTGGACTTTATTTACAGCAAACCTCTCTATAGTGAATCTTTCTATATCAAATTCCTCTCTATAACGAAGCTTTTTCAGGTATGTAAATAAAACTTTGCATACAAAAAAACCTCTCCATAAAGAATTTATTCAAATGCAAGTTAAATACTCACTTAACACGTTTTAACTTATGATAAACTTCTTTGCAACCTGTATCATAATCGATATGAACTTGTGGATAAGTTATTCAGTTTCTATGAACTTGTTGGAACTGTTTCTTGACAAGGAAAAGGTTAAAATGTCCAAACAAATAAAAAAAAAACCGCCTTGAGTTAAATAAAATAACAAATTATAAAAATTTAAGTTATATATAATAATAAATTAAATAATAATTAATAAAGATAGCTTTTTTTTTAAATACAATCTAATATATGATTAATGTTTTTAATGTTATGTATGCTTATATAAATAAACATGAATTAAATATATATTTAAAGTAAATACGTACATAATTCCCAGTAAATGTATAAAAAAAGCCCAACAAAAGAAAATTGGTTTAACCTCTCTATAATACTACGTACAGACGCACCTTAATTTCGCAAAATATCTTAATTTCATCTTCGTTTCAGCGAAATTAAGTTGTTTTTTCCATACAAAATTCCGTTTTGAGGTTAGAAGGAAATTAAGGAAAATGACCTTAATTTCGTTGAAACGAAGGCTGAAATTAAGGGACTTTTCAAATGCAAATATGCGTAAGATAAATTTTAAACAAAAGATAAAGTTGAGATAACGAAACAGTGAGTTTTAAAAAAAAATGTTATGTATGTTTTACCAACTGTTTTAAAAAAAATGTAAGTGACAGATGGCTTTAATAAAACCCGAAAAAATTTTAAAAGTAGTCCAAATTTTTAAATTTAAATATGGAGAAAGAACTGTAACTGTTATTAAATTAATTAATTTAAAACAGAGTGAAAAATAATAATTCATATACCTGTGATTTCCTTAATTTGGGGCAGTATGAAAACTTTCGACATTAACTTAATTTCATTTTTACAGAATTAAGGAAATTTAGATGTCTGAACATAGTATAACGAGTTTTTTGCAGGTACCAACTACTTCGTTATAGCAATTTTGACTGTAGTTTACTGTTTGTTTAGGGACATGTTATGTATAGCGTCTCGGGAACGACAAAATTAGCTCTTTCGGGCTATGCCGAAATTGCTTGTTATGTTAACTATTACATCAGTACTTTTTGGTTGTGACTAAATTTAAAAGGAAATGTGGATATGCTCATTCAATGTACGACCAAAAATAACCATGAAGAAAATATTCATAGAGACTGTAATAATGTTAATTTATTATTATATTATCTTATAATAATTGTTAACAGTACTTACAAAATTATACAGTAAATGTAATAATTATCCAAAACGTATTGAAATTGTAGTAATTTACTCCTAAAAGGTGCAAATTCTGTAATTTAAAGTAAACAACTCTGCTTTGCCTAAGTACCGAGGCACAACTATGCCAGCTCTCATGCCGGAATTTGAACCAACATATCGTTTTTTCTCTCAATCTCAATTTTATAATTTGTATTGAAAACAATACCAATTTTACTCATGCCGTGGCCGAGACACTCTACATAACATGGCTCTAAGCTACAATTGATCTGGTTATGAAAGAGAACATACAAAGCAAACGGCAAACTGACTGTCCGACAAAGAGCAAATACGTTGTAACAACTAGCAACATATCCATTCATTTATTACTTTATCGTTTTAATAGGAGTATTCAGGATGTCTGTGCATTGTTGCATGTGCAAACTTATTTGATTTTATAAAAACTTATAATTCTCCACTTGATTTGCAAGACAATATTCAAGACCATATTTTCAACACCAATTATCTCTTGCATATTTGATTTTCAAGACTCTATTGTGAATGATACTACGTTTTTTACTGTTCGCTGAGCAATATTTCAGCGAAACTGTTACATTTGTTTTGATTTTGTTATTTTGTAATTTTATGATTTTGTGCAATTGTTTGATTTTTTATTTACTTTACGTCCAACAATGTCTGCTTTTCACTTGTTCTTGGCATTTATTGAAATTATGCATATCGAATCTGAGTTATATTTTACAAGCAAATAAATACGTAAACAAAAATCAGCTGTTCTAAATATTTTCAAGACTAATATGCACAAAGTGTGTTCACGATAATTTGAGTTTGCAATGATGCACATTCAATGATGCACAGACATCCTAAATACCCCTAATGGATTTCATTAATGTGCTCATTTTGCGCATTGGGCAACCCAGTTGGTTTTTGGTTTCTCTTTTGTCTTATTCGTTTCAGCTGTTTTGGTAACTGCCGCATTGCTGGAGTGGCTGTCGTACACATAAATTAGTTTACTTTTTTTGGTTCTGTCGTTTCACATATTATTCATACATTTTAAGTGCGTTGAGTTCCATTGTAAACTTGTCCGCGGTTTGGTTAAATTGAAAACGAAAGGCCAAGCATAAAGTGCAATTTTAAATGAATAATTGGGGAAACTGGTTCCAAATATTTGAATAGTTGCTCACCCGGTTTCAAAAGCTGTTCGTGTGGCAAATTAAATAATTCAGTTAAGGGGTTTTCAATTCAAAAGTTATAAATAAAAGTGAAAACAATCGAAATGTCTATTAATTTACGTACCGTTTACGCCTTCGCAAGGGAAATGTACCCAAAAAAAACCACGGCTAGAATTGAATACGGAACAGCTGGATTTCGTGGCAAGTGAGTACAAATAAAAGTTAAACCTCCCACAACCCCACCACGTCATTATAAAACGCTTTTACTTTTAAACATTGCTGACTTACCACCCAACCCGCGCGTAACTTTTCAAAGAATTCAAAGAAAATTCGAGTGATTAAAATCGAGTAATTCGTCTTCTCTTCGGAGTGTTGATCTCTAAGGTGTTGCCCGAATGTGCTGTGCGCTCTGTAGAATAATTATTTATTTTTAGAATTTATTATTTACATTTCAAAATCTTTGGATTAAAAGTGGACAAAATTAAAATAGCAGCTTTTTCGTGTGCATGGAATAGGAAATAATTATTCATTTCTTAATGACTGCATGCTTTATTAGAGTTAGCGGGTGTATGAACTGGAAAATGTTCTTCAAATAATAAAGAATACATAAATAAATAAATAAGTGAAACACACCCTAAATAAATTGCTAAGATAAAGCATTGAGGCACTTGATATCTTAACATTTAATACATTTTTGCAGTAACATATATGTTATGTTATGTTTGTGGGAATTACGTAAAAAAAAAACTGACATGCTATACTTATATTAATATTAATTACAAGGCAACGTTTGTTGACCTCGCTGTATATAATCCCCAACACGTCTTAAGTGGTGGATACTCTATTCTTTGCCTTCAGCACAAACACTTTTGCTTGGCCCACTTTTTCTAACAGTTTCGTTGTACGTATGATGTAGGCCAACTCAGGTGATTCACCTGTGATTTACTTTCATGTGTCTAAGCAGTTCGTGAAACAATATGTGTTTGAATATAAATAATTGCACATTTATATATACTTTGATTATAATCTTTATTTATTTGAAAATTCAAAAAAAAATTTCACGGAAGTTGTGCTTTCGTCGGTGAGTTAATTTCAGTACATACCTATTAAAGAGAAGATACCGTAGGCCTTTCGTTCTTTCAATACAAAGTCTAATTAATATTTGTATATATTAACATATGAATACATACTCTGTATTTTAACATTGAAGGATATTAAACAGGGACCGCAAATCATAGTTATTTCAAACATTTTAAAGGGATTCTTCGAACAGTATTGAACTACAACAACAAAAATTCTTTTTATATTGAAATAATTGAATTTTTGGCTGACCATACAGCTGTTCATACCCATCATCAGTGGTCTTGGAAATAATTCTTGTATTAAATTATTCGTAAATGATTTATTGAGACTGCAAGTACCTGGGATTGAACTCGTGCCCTGCCCAATTTGAAGCTTAGAGTCAGCGCACATTTTTCTGGAGTGTTTGTTAATTTGCTGTGAAAGTTATAACAAATTCAATTGTTCTGTTTATATTAGAATGAAATCATAAACCAGCTGTAAATTAATTGAATTAATTAATCATATTTTTATTTTTAATTGTTAAGTTTCAATACTATTCTGTTTGTTTTAAGAAAAAGAGCAGCAGCAAAAGGTTGTCTAAATTCTTATTTAAGTATATAGTTATCATTCTAACAACTTTCATTTTTCTTATAATGCATACTTGATATTTATTTGCCTTTTACAATAAAACTTAAAAAAATAATTATTTTTGAGTTTTTTTAATATTAATGCAAGAATAATAATTATTTTTCAATATTAAAATGAAAAGCAGAGTATATGAGTTATTTGTACGTGGAAAAGTATAGTAAAAGGCAAATAATAATAATTATTTTTCAGTATTAAAATAAAATGCAGAGTTTATGAGTTATTTGTACATGTATAAATATAATAAAAGGCAAATAATAACAATTATTTTTCAGTATTAAAATGAAAAGCAGAGTATATGAGTTATTGTTATGTAGAAAAGTATAGTAAAAAGCAAATAATAATAATAATTTTATGAGTTATTTGTATGTAGAAAAGTATAGTAAAAGGCAAATAATAATAATAATTTTATGAGTTATTTGTATGTAGAAAAGTATAGTAAAAGGCAAATAATAATAATAATTTTTGAAAAATATATTACAACACAAAATTAATTACTATTTTTTGTTTTTTTTAAAAATCGCATGATACAACTTATTAATTGTTTTTTTTTAATTAATAACTGTTACAGTTCTTAGTTTTACATAGTCTTATTCAAGATTTTAACATCTTCAAGATTTAAATTTTAGTAGTTTTTACTAGTTTTTAGTAGTTTTTAAATTTCAAATTGTTTAAGTTGACGAAGATGTACGTACAAAAAAAAATAAAAAAAGAGATTTAGTATATATTTGATTACGTTTTTCCTCAATACTAATAAAAATAAGTTATTTGAATTAGACAGAAATTTCGAATTTTTGAATTGTAGATGCTAAAGCCTTCCAAATGAACGAAGAATTTTGAGGAGCTAGAAAAGTTTTCAATTACAGCAGTTCGAACTCTAAATTCTTTTGTAATTCAAATTATAGAGACCAATAGTACGTCTCCACTGGCTTCGTTAGATCAGTTAACTTATTTGAGACTTAAGTAATTCAAGCAATCTTAAGTAAATTAACTCACCTAACGAAGCCAGTGGAAACATACTATAACGCCTTTAAGATGAATGGAACTAAAATAGCGTTGGTTTTGAACTTAAATAAACGATAATACGCGGAATTACTGGAATCCGCGTATTATCGGATCCTTTTGTCCTGCCGTTAAGAAACCCATAAGTTATCTAGAGATAAAAGAAGCTGGGAAAGGACTACAAGACTATATAAATATTGAATTTATTAATGAAAATAATATATTCATTATTAGATTATTTTAAAATATAATTACTATATTACAAAACCTGGCGAAATTTGCTCAATAGGTGGGAAAAGCGATAATAATTTCCTCTTGCAAACCGCACTTTCTTATCTGTTGTCAACACACAATTATCTTTTATTTAAACTTTAATTAAATGCACATATATGTACTGATATGTCAGACATTACTTTTTTCTTATCTGCTTGTAACGTTCTCAGTAAGTTTATCAAAAAATAAATAAAACAAGAATGAAATATAATGCATTTTTTTTGTTTTTTTGGAAAATAAACGACATACTATATTGGTTAATCAGTAGTCTTGAATTTGTGGATAGTCTGGCATAACGAAAATTATTATATTTAGTAAAACAAGTAAAAATGTTATAAGCTTTGCCGAAACTTTAATACCCTTCATAGAGAATTAATAAAAATGTAATATTGAAAAAAAAATTTTAAATAAAAATTAGTAGAAGTATATATCTATACACACATGTATATTAATGCAATATGTTTGTGCTCAAAAACTAACTTATTGTTTTTAATGAAATATTTGCGGTCTATTATTAGAGAGGGATTATAGGTAAAAGCTTTGTTTTTTATATCATGTTTCCACTGCAACTAAAACTACATATATTAATGATATAAGAATTGTTCGTTTCCATTGGCATAAGCAGATTTATGCATGTAAAATAGCTTTCTTTTTTACATTTTATATATTTTTATATGAAAAAATGCATAATATATCTGTCATATGTATATTCAGATGACCGATATTTAAAATTTTGATCATTTCCTTCCTGTTAAATTTATTTTTAAATGTTGCATTCGACACTTGTCTCCTTACATCAGTTTATTTATTGATAATGGGCTCATTTATATCAAAGCTCTTTGTATAGTAAATTATTCTCCTTAGCGGTCTTAATGAGCAAAACTGCTTAAATGAAACCAGTGAAAACAAGTGGTGCTGATGTGACTAAAACGCATATATTTATTTTAAAACAAAAATATCCTTATGCAAAAAACGTAGTAATGATAATTTAATTAATTAAAAACTAATTTTAGTTTATTACCTTATTGATATTGTCTTGTCATAAAAAAAAATTTCAATACAAATTGTTCATGGAAGAGTATGTTAGAAACAATTCGATAATAATAAATGTTAAAAAAAAACCATAATTAAATAAGTAAGGGATAAACATGGAAATTTTGTTTTCAATTTTGTAGTGTTTACACCTTACATTTAGTGGAACTTAATTAGCGTAAATTCCACAGAATACCAATTACAAATTACACAACAATTCAATTAGCAGACAAAGAAAAAAAATTTCCATAAATGCTTAAATAAAATAATAAATGTAAGGCACTATATATTTTTGATATAAAATAAAACATAAGTTTAAAAAAACTTATAATACTTTTCCATTTCCTTACGCCACTTAACTTATTTCAGATTCAAATAATTCAAGCAATCTCAAGTAAGTTAATTGGTCTAACTAAGCCAGTGGAAACACACTAACAATCATTGAACAGTAGTAAGGTATGGTAATATGGTATTTTTAAGTAAGCGTAAACTTTTTTCATATGTAATATATTTTGCTTTATACTCTCTTCTCCTTTCCCTTTATTTTTTAAATATCTAAAAAGACGTATAAATATTTATAATCTGGTATTTAATTCTTAATTTAGCGCCGAAAATCTGGACAGTGTTATGTTTCGAATGGGCGTTTTAGCTACATTACGATCTCGCATACGTGGAGGTGCTGTAATAGGCGTTATGATAACAGCTTCCCACAACCCAGAACCTGATAATGGTGTTAAATTAATTGATCCGAAGGGAGAAATGTTGGAAGCTAGTTGGGAAAGCATAGCGACAGATTTAGCAAACGTTACCGATCAAGAACTAGAAGCACACGTTAAAAAAATAATCAACGAAAATAATATTGATATTGGCTCATCATCCAACGTATTTGTAGGTATGGATAATAGATACCACAGTCCCAGACTACTTAAAGCTGTAGCAGATGGTGTTATCGCGCTGAAAGGAAATGTACGAGAATTTGGAATTGTAACCACACCTATGTTGCATTATTTTGTGGTAGCAGCGAACACTAAAGGCGCTTATGGACAGCCAACCGAAGAAGGATACTACACAAAATTGATAACAGCATTTGAGAAAATCCGCGGTGACAAGTTGGAAAATGGTAACTATCGTAATAAATTAATATTTGATGGTGCAAACGGTGTAGGGGCACGCAAAATGTTACAATTCCTTAAACGTATGAAAAATTCACTAAACGTGGAGGTGTTCAATAAGGGAGATGGAAAAATTAATCATGAATGCGGTGCCGATCACGTTAAAGTGCAGCAACGTATCCCAATTGCTATGCCCATACTAGAACCATATACACGTTGTGTCAGTGTTGATGGTGATGCGGATCGCGTGGTATATTTTTTCTCAGATGAAACGGGTCAATTTAGACTGTTAGATGGCGATCGTATCGCAACGCTAGTTGCAGATTATCTGATGGACTTAGTAAAACGTTGTGAGCTTGATCTGAGTCTGGGTTTAATACAGACTGCTTATGCTAACGGTGCCTCAACAGATTATATTGTGAATGAACTTAAAGTTCCTGTTGCCTGCGTACCAACAGGCGTCAAACACTTACATCATAAAGCACTAGAATATGATATTGGTGTATATTTTGAAGCTAATGGGCATGGTACTGTAGTGTTTAGTGATAATGCGAAAGCTGTTATTACAACAGCTGCAAATAGCAACAACGACGCTAAAACCTTATTAAACGTTATTAATCTTATCAATGAAACAGTCGGTGATGCTATTTCTGATATGCTCTTAGTTGAAACAATTCTCAACCAAAAAGGTTGGGATGTTAAAGATTGGCTTGGTACTTACGATGATCTTCCAAATTTACAATTGAAAATAAAAGTACAAGATCGCAACGTTATTTCAACGACAGATGCGGAAAGAGTTTGCGTTACACCAGTTGGTTTACAAGAAGCTATTGATAAAATCGTTGCGAACTATAAGCGTGGTAGATCTTTTGTTCGCCCTTCAGGCACTGAAGATGTTGTACGTGTATATGCAGAAGCTGCTACAAAAGAGGTATTAAAAATGATAATAATTAAATTTCTGTAAATTGATATATTCTTTTATTTTAGGCGGTTGATAATCTTGCCTATGAAGTTGGCGTTTTAGTACAAAAAATGGCTGGAGGTGTTGGTCCTGAACTTACACATCCCAGCACGCTCATAAACTCACATATATAATTGATTTAATACATTATTTTATAGAAGCAGCGGAAGCTTTCTATGATTTTATTATGTTTTTATATATATTTTTTAATTAACATTCTTACTGCCTTGACAATTATTATTGATTTATATAATTATTCGCTAGAAAAGTAGCTTTCGATTTGTATTTTATTTTGAAATTATACGATTCACGTAAGTTAAAAATTCTCATTTTGCAATATGTTTATCGCTAAGCCAAATAATCAATTTTATTTTTATTGTTAACGTTATTCATTGGTAACATTAAAAATCAACAATAATAAAGATTGAAACTTAAAAATTATTTAGAAAAAATATTTGTTTTGAAAGAAGTTGCAAGATGTATCATTATAACATTCTACTAAAAATTTAATTATAACCAAAAAAACAACTGTTGGTACGGATGTGTTACATATAACAAAGCCTCAAATACTACCTTACGGCAATTACAGATTGCACAAAACCTGGCTTTAAGAAAACTGTTTAAGATTCCATGGTATATTAGATCAACAGACATACATAGAGATCTTTGGATTGACTCAGTGAAAAAATATATCAGAGATAGAGCTCTAAAATTATTCACTAAAGTTGATACGCTACTTAACCCCGATCCAACAATCCTCAAGTCCACTTCTGGACTCTCAGGAAGATATGCTGATTTAAGGTCCGTTATCAACTAAGAGACAAATAAATGATATGATTTCTTAGCCTAGTTAAAGCCTAGTGTGGGGTAGAGATAAGCCCCCCAGCCATTATAGAGTAAAAGTGCGTAATAGCACTAACTCAAGAATAATCAAGAACTGTTGGTTTGATTTTTATGAAGTTTTTATCATTACTATAGCGACGAGATACATATAAGATGAAAGCCCCCACCCGGAAGTTGTGTCCAAAAAAATATTTCATTACAAAAATAGGGTCCATGACGTAAACTTACACTTTTACGTGGTTACTCGGAATCTAAGTTCATTACTCAATATCGTAAATACCGCTATAGTTATTACAGATCAATTATATTTGTGGTCTCCATCTTAATATATTGAGTAATATAAAAAATATCCACAATTTGTCAAGAGATGATGTTTGTACCCACATATCTGGCAAACTGATTCGATTATGTCAAAGGAACACATATTTGTTTTTGTAAAGGTACGGGTGTGATTTATCACTTATGTAAAAAGTTATACTGATTTGAAAATGAGTAAAATATCTCAAAAAATACGCTATGTAATGCTTTATTACTGTCAAAAAACTGAAAGTGCACCAAAAATATGATCAAAAAGTGTGTGCAGTTTACGGTGAGTAAACGTCGAATACAAGTGCGATTTGCTCAATCCCGTTCCAAAAATTTCGATATCAAAAATACACCTTGTTGTAGTCGGCCAATGGCTAAAAAATTCAATGAAATTTTATTACTAATATAGCAAGACCGACACGCAAGCTGTCAGACGATAACGGAAATACGAGATATCAACAACATGATAGTTGGAACCAATTAAAAAGAATCGCTCGATGTTTGGGTATTACAAGAATTAACGCAATCAACTTTAATTGACTAAATTACCATCAGTAAAACCTTGCTGAAACGTAATTAAAGCAAAGCATTATAATTCAAAAATGAATTAAATAAGAAAATATTCTACGCAAGTGATCATGGTCAAAGGATTGTGATTCTCCACCAACGATTTCTAAGCCGAAATTGAAGGTTATGTTGAGTGTAGAGTGAGGGTGAAAAAACTATCCAATACGAGCTAATCCAGCCTCGTACAACGATTAATTTGGCAAACTATTGCTTGAATGAGACTATAATGGAAAGCCGACCATAATTTGTCAACAGAAGCAAGTTTTTATTTCATCATGACGCCGGGCCACACATATCCTTCATGACTTCAAACAAATTGAGAGATTGGTGATGCATCCACCGCATAAACAGGACATTGCACCGTTTGCCTCCCATTTGTTTCGGCCTCTGCAAATTCCCTTGCAGTAATTTGATAATTACTTTCCTAAGTTTTTCACTGATAAACATTTGCTCAAAAATGTACCAAAAAACCTCAAGTTATCATCATTTTCTTGATGATTGAAATAAATTCGATCAATTTTTTGTATAATTGTTAAAGTTTTTAATTAAAAAAACTTATTAATTGTTGACCATAATTTAGAAATCATGAATTTTGTTAATAAGTAATAAAATACTAAGCGTTTTTTTTATGATCAGTATCTACCATCGTTCAAGCCGTATGCTTACCTATAAAGAGTATCAATTTCTAAGAGTTAATAATGTGAGGCATTTTTAAAATATTAGATCTGTTCCAAGAGCTACTCGTAGTAAAACACAAGTAAAGTAAAAACTGAGAGCGTAACACAAATAAAGTACCAAATTACGTTCTTTACACAGATTTTCATGGAACAGCTATGTGTAAAGTCTGGGAAGAACACCAGTGTCGCGCACCAAAACATCTGATTCACACATCATACAAATTTCACTTGAAATAAAACGTACGAGTAAAGTCTGTGCAACATTTTTAAACATCAACAGGGATGTTACGTTCTCTCATGTGCTCTCATTTACTCGAAAATAGCGCTGGTAAACGCACTTGTGTATACACAGTGTTACTCAAAGTTACTACGAGTAGTTCGCGGAACAGATCTATTGTATAACCTATAATACTAATTACCAAGTATCTTCAGATTTTTAAACAAGACGATTGCAATAACATTTTACATTAAAAATGACAAGGTTACTGATTTATTTGCTTTTTAAGTTAGTATAAAATTCTTAAACTACAAGTCTAAGGCTTAAAACTTTAAGCTTGTGAATTAGAAACAACGCCTACGCATCTTTTTTTAACAAAAAGAGCCAAAACTGTCGAAATTTTGCTGTTTAAATTTCAAGTTTATTTGTTGCTTTTTTCTGATTATTAGAAGTAATCGTTGATTGTTATTTTGCGCATTCAGCTCGTTCGACTTATAACCTGTTCAGACTTGCATAGATTTATTGGGATAAATAGAAGTATCACAATTAATCTTAAAATGGGTGTTTAACCTGATTCTTTTGATTATTTGTAATTAACCAACAGGCAAATTTTGTATATTTGCTTAAACTCTGAAATTTAAAAAAATTCTTTCAAAAATATAGCAATTTGTTGAAAAAGTAAGAAATGTAAAATGTTTAAAAATGTTTAATGTATATAAATAATATGTAATAAATAATTTATTTAATAATAACAAATAAATACTTTTAATATTTGTAATGAATTCATCAAGGAGACAAATGGATTCTATTAATTTTATTAAACCAGTATAGTTATTGCTTTAAATAAAAATAAAAATTTTTGTAAGATACAAAACGTATACAAAAAAAAATGTAATTGTTAAAAACAATCTTTGATATTATTAAGATCAGTTTAATGCTCTCTTTAAGTATGTTCAGTAATTAATTCTAATAGATTAAATGCTAATACAGCCCTTTGTGGTAATGACAATAAATCTGAAAATCTGGATATATTGCATTTCGCTTTGCAATCATTGCCATTTATTGCAATGATTATATCAAGTTGCTATGATATTTAAAATTAGAAAAATTTTGGTGAAATGTTTGACATTTTCGTATACAAGTAGAACTACGTATTTGGAAAATAAAATTAAAATTGTGTAAACATGTTTTCAAAGAAGTGTGCTAAACAAAAAATATTACAAATTCATATGCTATATATAAATTATTTAAATTAAATTATATATTTAAATTAAATTATTACATTAAATTATATAAATTATATAACTTCTTAATATTGATATGAAAATGATCTGTCAGATATTTTAAAATACTTTTAGGAACACAAATACAACTCTGTAAATTAATTGTGAAAAACAGTATGGAGAAAGCATAGAAAGAAACAACAAAAAAAAAGAAACTATTGCCCTGTCACCACGATTTTTCTTTTGTGCTAAAATTTCTGATGCAATACACGATTTTAATTAAACTCACATTTTCGGAATAAGTTTAAATTGAATTGATTCATTAATATAAAAAACTGAAAGATGGAAGCAGAAGACGTAAGTATTTCATAAAATAAATAAATATTTTCACGAAATGTGGAATTTAACATTATAAATTAGTTTTTTGAGGTTAGATTAGCAGGCGGAACTGTTTGCATTAAAATTATAATTTTTTTTTAGGGTTTTGATCCAACACTGCTTAAAATGAAAAAGAAAAAGAAGAAGACCTTTGATTTGGATGCAGCTTTAGGTCTCGATGAAGGTAATAAGAAGGAAGAATCCAAAGATGAACAAACAGCTGATGCTGGCAATGAATTTGATGACAACCTAGATTTAGAAAGTTTTGGTAAAAAAAAGAAAAAGAAGAAGAAGCCTTTCAACTTAGACGAGTTAGAAGGTGCATTGCCTTCTAAAGAAGGTGCCGATGAAGGTAATATTATAATGGAAGAACCGGATGACGACATCAACTTGGACATGGACTTCTCAATGGCGAAAAAGAAGAAGAAAAGTAAAAAGAAGGACCTTGACGAACTATTTGCTGACAAATTAGATGAGGAGAAATCAGACGACAAAGAAAACGGTATGTTATGATAGCATATCATATAGCATATGTACTTATAAAATTTTTTTGTTTTTATAGTTGAAGATAATAGTTCAACTTGGGCTGGATCTGATCGCGATTACACATATGACGAATTGCTTAAACGTGTTTTTGACATAATTCTAGATAAAAATCCCGACATGGCGGCTGGCCGTAAACCAAAATTCGTTATGCGTCCTCCACAAGTTTTGCGTGTCGGTACAAAAAAGACTTCATTTGCAAATTTCATGGATATTGCTAAAACTCTTCATCGCCTGCCCAAACATTTGTTAGACTTTTTACTAGCTGAATTAGGTACTAGCGGCTCAATGGACGGTAATCAACAGCTTATTATTAAAGGTCGCTTCCAGCCTAAACAGATTGAGAATGTGCTGCGTCGTTACATCAAAGAATATGTGACTTGTCATACATGCCGTTCACCTGAAACAATATTACAGAAGGACACCCGCCTTTTCTTCCTGCAATGCGAGTCATGCGGCTCACGTTGTTCGGTGGCCAGCATAAAGTCTGGTTTTCAAGCTGTCACTGGCAAACGTGCTGCAATCAGAGCGAAAACAACATAGATTACGCAGTTTTAGTAGTTCCAATGTAGTGTTTGTATTTTTAATTTTTTTTTTTTTGAATAATTGGCAGAAAATTTTATTTGAAAATTACATTGCAAAAATTCTTTTATTTCAACTTAAAACATAAAACTGAACAATATATACAATAAATGACTAAAACATTTCTTAAGAAACAATAAATATGATTTATTTATTTTAAGTTGTTGGTTTTTGTTTCAATTTTGTCTTGTTATACCATTCAATTAGATGATCTTTAAAGGCGATTTCTAAATTTCGAGATAAACCCACATCCTCATGAACCGTATGTGCTTTTAGTTCGATATTTCCACGGTACATTTGCGGTGTCCCACATATAATAAGCTTTGTGCCCAATTGATATTGTGATGTATCAAGTAATTGTATTGTTTTGTCAAGTATTCTTTCAAGTGACTCAGCTATATTTGGAGTAATCTCCGATGTTGTGGATTCTTTCAACGCTTGTAATTCATTCTTCATGTTGGACGTTGCTTCCACAGCCTCTTTGCGTCGAACAATACCTAATCTAATCACCGCCGTGCCATCATCGATCAGGTAGTTGTCGCATAACTTATTTGGTGTATAGGATCGTAAAATTCTAGCGTAAACAATACAAAATTTAAATTTTACTGTTCCATCGAATGCGGTATATACGCATTGTGCGTTCTCTGATAAATTCAACCTTTTAACATCACATAAAAGAATGGGAAAATACTTAATAGTAGGACTACTATTTACTTGTTTTTCTTTAGATACATTCTTTTGTTCTTTCGCGTCCATCGTTTGAAACAAAATTTTTAGACTAAAATGACAAGGGAAAACTACTAATACAATAATATCAACCCTGGGTTTGCTTTCTAATGCAATTGAAATAATATATTTTAAATCTTTGAAAAGTACTTTCTTTCGAAAAACACCAGGTAAATCGAAAAACATTAAAAGTAATTAATTTTATGTGGTGAGGTATATATAGCTGACAATTATGTTTAACCGGTGTATGTTCAAAACAAATTACGTAGTGACATATTTTTTAAAAAAAGTTCTACAGCAGAAGTTTTTTACTTTGTTAATAATTGCATTTATCACTATACACCTTCATTAGCTACGAGTATTTATTCTTCTAAGCAAAAACTACAGATAATAAATATAATAGTATTCCATTATTTTTCACCTTTATTTGTTTTTTTTCTTTTGCAATCTGTTGACTGAGATTTTATGCTCAAGATATTTATATACACATGTATATTTGTAAATGTATAATATGCAGAAGTTAAAAAATATATTTTTTAATCGAGAATTAAAAATACAACCACTAAATCCAATTCAATTAGAACAACCCACTACCGTTAGTGCTAATTATTACACTGTATGGGAGAACTAATATTAACAAATTAAAATAAGCTTAACAATGTTTTATTGATCAATTTTAAATAGTCCACACTGAATATAACATCCCTTAATCCTTGACAATCTAGAACTGTTTCCGTGACGAACGTCCATTGTCTTTATAATTTAGAACTTCTTTTTCTTGTGGCAAATTGTATTATTGCATTCATGAACTCTTCAGACGTAAACCTTTTTTTTAATTCATTGCATTCATTTCGAATAGCTTTATATGTGGAGTCAACTTCATTTATACGTAAAAGTTGTTTTGATACTCTAACTGATTCTGGTGGAAGTTCAGAAAATTGTCTAATTTTAGGCCATGCAATACTATCCAATTCTTCAGATTTAAAAATCTTTGACACAAAGCCAAAATGGTATGCTTCACTAGCCGACATTTTCTCTGAGCACAGCAACATCTCTGATGCTTTAGATCGACCCAATAGATGTGGAAATAAATAAGAAGAAGCAGCTTCTGGTACAATACCCAATTTCGTAAATGGTGTTAGAAAATAAGCCTTGAAATATTGTATATAATTAAATTTAATTTAGACTGCATTAAATGAACTTACATTTTCTGTACACCAAGCAATATCACATAACCCAGTCAACGTAGCACCTATGCCAATACTTGGACCATTAACTAGTGCTATTATAATCTTGGGACAATCTATTACAGCACTCAACATATCCGCAAGATTTTTTGTAGTTTTGGTAACATGCTCATCTACATCGGTTATATCTGGACTTTGCGACAGATCATTACCTGAAGAAAAATAATCTCCAGTACCTGTGACAACAATCGTCGTCAAAGTTTCATCATTTGCCGCTTGCCGAAAGATTCGTCCAATTGCTGAATACGCATTTTGATTGAGACTATTTTTCTTTCTTGGGTTATTGAATTTTATAATCAAAATTTTGTCCTGCTTTTCCACAAGAACTTCAGCACAACCTTCGTACATTTTGCTAAATTTGAACTATTATCATAATCTTAAAACACTGGCAATATATGTATTCAAAGTTCAATATAAAAACAGAGAATTTATGATAAACATATTCTCTTTTCTTTTCAAAAAAAAAAAAAAACATTAATTGGAATAAAAAAATAATAAGGGGATGGGTTGCCAAGCCTAAAATTTAATTTATTCTGTACCTTATAGTGTGATTGTACCCAACAGACGACAAATATCATTTGGAATATTTTTGTGAACTCAACAACACGACAAATAATTTAGATAGAAATTTACAGAAAGAGTTTTTTTTGAAACAGCAGAAAACTACAACAACAAAAATTCAATTTATATTATTTTAATTAATTGAATTTTTGGCTGACCATACAGCTGTTTAGAGTATTGCCAAATACCCATCATCAGTGGTCTTGGAAATAATTCTCGTATTTAATTATTTGTAAATAATTTTTTGGGACTGCAAGTACCTGGGATTAAACTCGTGCCCTGCCAAATTTGAAGCTGAGCGCTCAGAAACAAACTGACCCAAAGCCGTACTTGACTTTTATGTTTGCACATTTTTCTGGAGTTTTTTTACTTTGCTGTGAAAGTTTTATTAACAAATTCACTTGTTGTGTTTATATTAGAACGAAATTATAAACCAGCTGTAGAATAATTGAATTAATTAATTATATTTTTTTTTTTTAATTGTTAAATTTCAATACTATTCTGTTTGTGAAAGCATTACTTGTTGCATGATTTGTTCTTTCTTATGTATAGAATCTAATCTAAGAAGGTAATGCTGAGAAAGTCATGCTAATGTTACTTAACGAGTCACACTGGTTAGACCAATATATTATATTGGCCAAAAATATCAAATAATTTATAAACGCTTATTTAAATGAAAATAAAAAAATTATATTTTTTATATTTATATTTATATTTACTTTTTATATTTTTTTATATTTATATTTATTTTTTTATTTATATTTAAAACAAATTATTTTATTAAGTTATTTTCCAATATTTCGACTATCTTCGATAGTCATTTTCAGGGAAACTAACGAAATATGCAATGTAAAAGTTATAGCGGGAAAAACAATAAATACAATAATAATAATAACAACAACAAAAACAAAAAGAAAATACAAATTATAAAATACATAAACAATATCCTGTGTCATTTGTTTATAATATTTCTATAAGTCTGAGCACAGTTGTCTGCATCCGTTATATAATTTAATCTTTTACTATTTGGAGTTTTAAATATTGAAAGCATTTCTAGAAAGTACCTTTTATTTTAATTTCTTTCTTCATGTAAAATCTTTAGATTGTCAAGATCTGGCTCATGTTTGAGATCAATACAATGATAGTAAATTTCTATCATAATAAATTTTTTTAAACCAAATTAAATAATATATGTTGAAGAGAATAAAACAATACATTTTAAGTGTGTGTTGTTGGGCCAAAAACACACAAGATTTAATGTGAGCATAATTATTTAATTAATTATTAAATAATTAACAATTAATTATAGTTAATAATTAATTATTTGTGTAATACAATGTTTCTTTTGGTCTCATTTACGCAGTTTTGCTCATTAAGGCTGCTAATTTACCATATAAAAAGCTTTTATATAAATAAGCTTATTATAAATAAATCAACTCATTTAAGGTAAAAAATGTGGAGTATAACCCTTAAAAACAAATTTCCCACAAGGGAAATCATCAAAGTTTAAAATATTTGTCATACATTATATATGTAATATATAAACATGCAAAAGTTAAGCTGTAAACAAACATATCGAAAAAGTAAGTATAAAATAAAGCATTTGTTTTTATTAATTGAATATTTAAAATATATATATTTGATATAATATATCGATTCTATATTCATTTTTTCATGTGATATACTATTAAATGAAATTTATTTATTTCACGAGAATTGAGAAACTCAATGGCAAAAAGAAGTACGTACTAGTATTTAATAAAGTTTGTTATTTTCATAAAATAAATATGCAATAAATATTTAAAAATTGATAATTAAATTTAGATAAAAGTAATGCTAATTATTGTTTATTAATAATTATTAATTTTTGTCAAATGCATTGCATGTTGTTTTCTGTGTGCATCTATTGCTTTATTCATGTTGTAAACAATTTTACAAGCATTATATATTAAATTATTTGCATTTTTTGCTTTTCCATATTGAATTTTTTCTGAATATTTTCTGCTAACAATACAAAACTTTATATACAACTGAAATGTTAACAAAGGAAAGCTTTCGTAGAACTTCCTGACTTATAAAAGCTACTTCACATACATAAATCAGGTCATGCCAATAAAGTTTTTTTAAATGTATATTATTTTCTTATATTATATTATTTTATTAATAAACAAATGTCAAATGATAATAAAGTCTGTTTAATACTTTTATTAAGTATATTCAATCTTCAAATTTGCAACAATAATTGCATATAATTTATTGTTATTGACGTTTACTTTATATATGAATGGAGCGAATTGTGCTCTATTACGCTCGAAATAGAGATAATGAAAATTGAATCAATTTTGAGTGCTACCGTGAATGCAGTATTAAACAAAAAATTACAAATTAGTTGTGATCTGTGAATAAATGGTTCATATCTGTGATTTTCTACATGATTACTTTATTAATATATATTTGAGATTAATATTCGCAGGTAATCGTAACTGCAAAAGTTTGTTCGTTCGCAAACGTTCGCTTTGGTGTGGAGCTACCTTAAGTTATTTACCTTTTTTTTAAATGTATAGTATTTATTATAATAAATCTTTCGGATTGGACGCATTACATATGCATACATAAATTCAAATGTTATTGTGAATATTGGTAAAATTAACGTTACTGCTTCTTACTTACAGTTTTGTAATAGAATTTGACAATTTTATTGTGAATATTCTCTGCACAGAAAGATGAAGCATTTCGTTTGATTCTGTCATATTCAGCAGGTGAGCAGCCGTAGAGGATTGAGATTACCCAAATAAAATTTTTAATATATATTTAGTTTTCATTGAAGGTTGAAAAAATGTTGGTTAAACAACTCGTGAAACAAGGACTTTTGTTCAGAAATGGTAAGTTTCTTTTGAAAATCTGTGTACAATCTTTAAATATTTTAACCTCAATTACATAACTCACTTCTGCAAAATGTTGTCTATGTCTAAATTATTTTTATTATTGCTATAATCAATTTATTAATATAATTGTATTTTAGCTGCCGCCATTACGCGTGCTGCATATCACGATGGTGGACTTAAACCTTCGACTATGAATGATTTGCCAATTCCTTCCGGAGACTGGCAGGAGCAGTACTCTCGTCAAAACTCCAAGTATAATGCAGTGTTGATACTAGGTGTTTTGACTTTAGTTGGTACCATAAGTATCGTAAGTACATTATAGCATTTATTTGTATTTAACATTGATTTACTAATATAATAAAATTTTCTTATTTTCATGTATTTTCTTATATATACAAAGGCTAAGACTTCAGGTCTTATTGAACTTAACTACGCACCACCAAAATCATTGGATTAAATAGATTTGGATTTTGCATATTATCAACACATTAAGTGAATTAATATAAATAAATTGTATGTAATTAAGTGTAAGATGCAGAAAAAAATTTTCGTTAAGAAAATAAACAAATAAATTGATTTCCAAATATGAAATTTTTTATGTTGCATCAAGACAATAAGAAGAAATTTAAAAAACTAAGTATCAACAAATCAATTAAATTGAAAGGAGTCAGAGATTTAAATTAATTAATACTTTAATTTAGAAATTTATGTTTAATTAATCAACTATAAACAATTGTGGTTGAATATGAGCCTGAATATCTAAAAATATGGTAACTTTCAAAAATCGATTATTTTATATATTGTTTCTAACGTTCAGTTTATGTTATTATTATTAAAGCTTTGACGTGCAACAGCCGGTACTACGACCAGAAGAGTTCTATTGTACCAAATTCACTATTGATTTCACAAAGCCCATTAAAGCTTTGTGAACAAAGTCCAGAACTAAATCTAGGGAAGAGTTCTTAATATGTTTTGGTGACAGAAATTCCATATGAAACAAGTTTCTTGTGTGCGTTATTAAACCTGAACAGTCACGAATAATATGCATAGTAGTTTCCTCATTTTCGAGCATAATCTGCATTCCGAATTAGCAGATAACCGTAGTTTATGAAAGTAATATTTCAGATCTATCATGACCTATCATGAAACCCGTTAACAATTTCAGTTTATGTTAGATTATACTTGGGTTATTGGCTAACCTGGCCTTATTTATTTTCTATCAAATTAGTTCACAATAATTTAGTGTTATTAAAATTAGTTCCAGTATTACAGTAGAGTATTTCACAAAAATTCTAAAATTTTTCATCAAGTTTAAGTTACCTTAATTATGTGAGTAATGGAAATTTAAAAAAAATTGTACAGAGAGATTTCAACAAATTTCGCAAAGATTAAACCTTAACCTTGTATTCTACACAATTGAACACTTAACATCAAGCATTTTAAGAGCAAAACATAGTAAGTCAAGACATTATGTGGCGATTCCAAAAATTTTACGAATATCACATTTAATTAAGCCTGCAGAGATATTGAAATCTTATTAAATACAAATCCAGTCTATGATTAGCTAACATCAATGAAAACGAAGTTGAAATTACACAAACGAATCCATCCAGGTAGCTGTGAAAAATAGCGTACGTGCAAAATCAGGATTTGTCCCTTGGTAAAGGTATACTTTTATTTAGAACAATAATTGTAGACAAGGTAACAAACAGTATAGAATTATTATGCTATCACTAACATGTCATTCATTGTGCTATGATCCTTTTCATTTTTAAAATTTAGATATCCGACAGTAGGTTTTCGCATATAATTATAGAAACCTAATAACCTAAGTGTTCTACTTTGTACTTAGCCCAATCACAAAGTAGTGTACTGAATTATATTTATATATATTATATTTATATATATATTTAAATATATATATATTAAAAATTGCAGTTATAGAAGTAATAAATATGCATTTTTAAAATTTTTCTAGTTTTAGGGTCTTTACTTATATATTACTTTATAAACTACTACGTACTTAATAGACAGGTCCATCATCTAAATTATCGTCCTCTTCATTGTATGCTTCTCCATTATCAAAATAACTATTTCCATAGTCGTTTTCATCATCCATTTCTTCATCTGCAGCAACCTCCTAAAAACGTAAAAAAAATTTATAAACATATATAAAAAATCGAAACATGATTACCTCTTCATCTTCCACTTCTGATTCAGAGTTAGCTTTGTCTAACAAATCTTTATCACCTTCAGTACGCTCTTTTTCTTCGAGTAATTTTAGACGATCTTCAATATTTTCTGTTTTTAGTTTTTTAGTTGGTACATTTTTGTCAGCAGTAGCTATACGCCTTTTTCCCGTTAGATGTAATTCAGGTGGCAATAATTGCCAATTAAAATCTGGTTTTGTTTTCATTTTGGAGTCCTCAAGTGCTGCCTATATGTGCCAGAAATGTTGTATTAATTTTAATTAATTACAGATTGCCTACATACCACCAGCTGATCCACCTGTCGTTGCATGTTCAGTTTTGTGTTTACTTTTGGTAATAAAAAGTAAGGTGAATCACGCATGTGATTTAGAAAGTCTTCCTTCCACAATATTTGATAACTTTGCGCAGATGTTATCTAAATAAATATATATTTCTCAGTAATGGGATAAATATTTATTACGCATATATTTACTTCCATTGTCACTGGCTTCGATAGTAGTTGTGGATATGTTGGTGGTGGAGCAGTTTGAATAGGCATTTCTGTACCAATACCCATTTTATTTATTTGGTCCTGGGTTAATGTACCAGTTTTGCCACCACGTCCTCTACCAGCCATAATATTTTGGTGATAAATCAAATTTTGAAATTTTAGCTACAACGTTTTTATTGCAAGGCACTAGTCAAATTTGAAACGTCAAAAAACTTCTAAACACCGCAATTAGTATTGCCAGTCTCAAAAATTTTGATTTTTTTATACAAAATATTTTTGTTTTTTTAATTTTTACTGGTGTTATTACATTATTAATTTACCACATAAAAACTGAAAATGTTTTCTTAGAAATAAAAAGTACTCTTACGAAATAAAGTATAAAGTAAACCGAAATAAATAAATAAACCGATGTTTGTAATATAAATAACTTTTTATAAAAATTAAAATATAATTAAATACCTAACACATTTTTATTTAAAAAAATATTTTTGATTTTTATATGTTAAATTAACAACCGAAGTCCGGTAATAATTAAAAAACGTATTAAATATTGGTCGTAATAACAATTTATTCAAAATATTTTTATTGATTTAAATAAAATTTATCAATTTTAATACATATCTCGTAATAAATCTTTATTTTGTTTTATTATAAACTAGAAATAAATACTTATGCATGTATGTATAATTTTATCCTATATATTAACAATAACATTTAGTTATATTAATACATTAATGGCAGATTTATAAAAATTATTTTTAATGTGTTTCAACATCTAGTAATAGATATCATAATAATATTGGACTTTTTATTATTAAATCTCAACCAAGCACAATACAAACACGTATAAATGCCTATTAAATTTTCAAAATGGGTAGTATTATTCATAAAAAGAGATAAATAATAATCTCGCATTGAAAAAAAATTACATATATGATTTTTATGACTAATAAAATTTTATTTTACATTTCGATAATTAGTGTAATTTATTCAAGCAGTATTTTTCAATTTTTTAAGTAGTAATTATCATAACAATACTACAGTTTTCATTACTAAAAGCTGATTATTTATTATTACAAAAATTATATTTTACAATTTTAAAAAAACAATTTTATTAGTAAAACTAATTTTGAAATATTTATTTAAAAATATATTGCAGGTCACATGTATTTACAGTAAACATACAGTGTTCGCTCAAAAACGTGAACATTGGCATACATGGATTACGTGAACACAATTTTCTCTACATTAACTACTCTAAGACATGGAAGTTCTTAAATGTAAACAAATATTTGGGACTTGATTAGTTCACACTTTCGTTTGAGCACTGTATTTAATATACATAATATTTATTAATTTTTGATATACTTTAAAACTTATTGGAAAAATTATGGTAAAGCTTTTAATATTGTCAAGTAGTTTTTCATTCAGATCTTTTGATTCATTTTGTTACAAAATCAAGTAAAATTACAATCTGATTTCATACGAGAATCCGATGGTATGCTACAATAAACTATTATTTCGAGATAAAAATATTTAAAATAATATGGATATTATTTAGTCACATTAATTATTCGATAGCAAGAAAATACACTAAGTAGTCTATATGTACTTGAAGTACAATTCAAGTGATTAAAAAGAATATTAGAAAGGTTCTGTTTAGAAATTGATGTCATAGTACAATAAAATTTAAACCATCAATTTATTTAAAAACAGAATAAATTCGTAATTACTAATTACTTATCAATATCATTAGTGGTTGAAGTTGGCTCATATTCACCAGTTGGAGTAATACCAACTTTTTCCATTAGTTCTGACAGTTTTTGTGCTTTGCGATCTTCATTATGTGCTATCACCGTACACAGATGTTCCGTAAGCAATTCCTTTTTTTCTGCAGCATTATGTAAATCAATTTTAGATTTTAAAAATTGAGCCTCAATTTTTATATACTGCTTTCTGTAGTATTTAACAAAAAAAAAAACCAATTAAATAAAATATTTTTATATATAACGGCGACTCACTCAACATTAGCAAAATGTATACATGCATTGTCAATTTGTTTACGTAGTATTGCAACATCCACAGCTAAATCATTATCGAGTTTTGAGAGCTCACTTTTGATTTCTTCTATTTTTTTAGTTTCTGCAGCAGTTTTTTGTGAACTAATATACATATAAATATTAATAAATTAACAATGTAATCAATTTTAAAACATTTAAATATACTGACTGTTGTTCTATAGCTTTTCTTAGTAATTCCTTTTTCTGATTATTTTGTTCTTGAATTAATTTTCTATGAGATTCAAAATCTTTTAATGACACTCCTTTGAATGCTGACTCCACAACAAGAGGAGGTGTTGTTTCAGAACAATTTTCAACTGCGTTGGATGTTGACGTTATCACATTTTCATCAGGCAAATCATTCGGATGTGATGCAGACTCACTTTTAACACCATTTAGTGCTTCTCTTTTATGTAGAGCAGCTACGGACTTTATTATAGGATAGAACATGTTATCCTTAGAGATTTTGGGCATTGCAGAAATATTATCTGTGTCATCTTCCACATTGTTTATGTTGACAACATCCTCATTTTGTTCGATTTCTGCATCATTTTTTGTTAAAGTAGTTTTCTTGTAAGCTTGTTGTTGTTTTTTAGTTGTAATAGTGGGCTTAGTAACCTTATCTGGCATTCGACGTATGCCGGTGTGCGGTCCACGAAATGCTTGCTTTACTAATAAATAATAATAATAATGAGCATAAATTAATTTTTAATCAAAATTATCTACTACTCACATCCGTCATTCTTATTTAATTTTTTGCCAGATACTTTATTTATTTCATCCTGGCTAAAACCATTAAACTTTTCTGACATTTTATCAGTTTTATATTTACATAAAATAATTGCAAAATATTTTATAAAATTAATTAAAACAAATAAAAACTAAATAAAAACAAAACAAATTATAGCAAATGTAAACACCGTCCGCTCGTCTGTCTGTATATGTTCTTGTTGTAAATGTCAACACATCATCAAATACTTCGCGTTGCCAACTTGTTTGTAACAGCAATAACAAAAATAATAACATGGCTGAAATTAGAAAAAAAGGGTAATAATTTAATATTACTAGTATGATAATATATAAGATTTGTTTCATTTTTTAAAAAAATAATTACTCTAGCAATTGCTGAAGTCATATTATTGTAAACATAATAGTTGAAAGCATCTGAAATTGAAATAAAATTATTTTATCTATCACTGTTAACATAATATTAATCAATAAATTGATAAGTAAATCATTTGAATAGTTTGTAAATTGTACGAATAATGGAAATTAAGATTAGAAAATTATATTTCTTATTTTATAAGCTTTTTAAGTGGTGATTCTACATCAAAAGGAAAACTGCAATTGTAATTTTTTTCGTTCGGATCTTTTGTAACATAATTAAATGAACTTACAATTCGCTTTCTTACGAGAATCCGACAATCAAAATTGAAATTAAATTATAATTTGTGTAAAATGAAGTTTCAATAAAATTTGAAATTCACTACTTTACGATTCTCTGATGATATATTGTAAATATTGTTGATAAACAAGCAAAGCAAAACAAAATATACAGCGATGTTCAGAACTTTCATTTACATGTATGTATAACATAAACGAATAAGAGAAAATAAATTAGCATAAAACTATAATATGCTATGAAATATGTTTTAACAATTCATTTTTCCAAATCAAATTTATAAATTTTATAAAGAGGTTTTTCGAACAGTAGTGAACTATAACAACAAAAATTTTATTTTTTATATTATTTTAAGTAATTGAATTTTTGGCTGACTATACAGCTGTTTCGAGTATTGCCAAATACCCATCATCAGTGGTCTTGAAAATAATCCTTGTATTTAATTATTTTTTGAGACTAAAGTTTATAAAGCGATTTAATATATTCAGTTAAAAGTTCTATAAATTTGTAAGATTGGTGAAAATGTTCCGGGATGAATCAAGCTCCATTAAGCGTATTTACAAGAATAACTATAAAAGACTTAAAGACCTAAAGAGTTAAAATATTTACACAGAATAACTATTAAGAAAAACTAAATTAACATAAAATTATAATTTACATATTCAGATATGTTTTTGCAGTCCATTTTTCCAACTCTTGTTAATAACTTTTATAAAGCAAATTAATTAACACATTCGCTTTATATATATAATATATTCCATTGCATGGACTCCTCTCTTAGATGAAATATTGTTTCAAATATATTTTATTGTATTCAATATACAATAAATTTAATTTGTTTTTAGCCGGAACAAACGATAGTTGACAAATCCTCGATAGTTTTAGAGGATTTTCAAGATAATAGACAATGGGGAATGCGCATATATTGAAAACTTATTTAATTTTGTTTATACAATATTCGTACTATTCAATAGTAACAGTAACAATAACGTTTTGTACTCCATTTCATTATATAAAAATTACCCAGCGTTTACATTGACTAGACTTTAGCAGAAATTTTTCTCACACTCTTACTTGTTTACTAATACACAGAAATTTTTGTTTGCAAAAAAATTTAATGTATTACGTTTTTATATTTGAACATAAAAATCTTGTTATAATTAAGTCAATGTAAACACCCAGTTACAAATTCGTTATTTACATATTTTTCGCTTATGTAGGCGCATCACAAGATTTCGAAGATAAATTGTTTCTCGTAATTTAAAACATTATAATTAATTTTCAGTGAACACAAAATTTATATTAGTAGAAAATTTAAATAAAAATAAAATTATTTAAAAAAAATAATATGAACACCCTATTTATTGACTATTTATTCAATAAATAGAGAATTTATTCAAGACCATGTCCCCATTTATTTCAATCCATATCAATAATAATAATTAAAGAAAAAATATATTTCAAATAAAATTATATAATTTACTAACAGATACACTTGATCAAATATTAACATAAGAATACATTTGTAAAAATATATTTTTTTAATATAAAGTATAAATATAACATACAAAATTTGCAAAAATATATGTATATATATTATTTTAATGGTGTTATATTTAATTCTTTACGTAAATCGTCTGTATTTTGCTCCCAACGTTCCTCCCAAAATATTGGCATTAATGGTTTCATTTTTTTGCCATTTTCTACAGCCCATGGTAAATAACGATTGACGTATTCTTTTCGTTGCCTTTAACAATTTTTTTTTAATCATAATAAATATTTTATATTTATTAATATATTTTGTACTTACTTGGGCCTTAAACGCATTGCTCCGAAAACTGCCCCAGCATAGCACATTGGTAGATTGTTATTTAAAGCTTCTATCCATTTTACTGTCACTTCGCCTAACATATTTGTGGGCATATCTAATATCGCGTGTACCAAATCGTGGCATTCTCGATATCGTGTCATTACATAGGCTAACTCTGGATTATTAATAAAACGAACTTCCATTCGTGAATCTGGCGTTACATTCTATAAAAATTTATTGTTTAATATTTTCGTACTGTATTATTCATATAGAATGCTTCTTTACGTTATGATCCAAAAATTTTACATAGGCATATCCAAATTTATTTTCTGGTAGGGAACGTAATTTATCAAGATCAACGGTTTTTGTATTGATGCGTGGTCTTAATGTGAGTATTCTTTGACCCTCCTCATTGGACTTCATTTCTTGTAAAATGTTTTCTAATGCAAATCCTCCAGTTGTTTCTCCAAGACAAGCAATCATATCGTGCCTGAGATATTATACATAATGATGTAAGGAAAATATAATTTTTTAAAAACATTTTAGACACCCTTCACATAGACTATATATTTCAATAGTCATTTATTTCATTTAATAGTTACCTTCTAGGATCTAAAATGGCGGCAAGCGAAGATCCAGTACATAGTATAAATTTTTGAAGTGGTGTTAACTCAATTCGATTTTTCATAAATTCTTTGGTGAAGTCATCCCATAGTTCGGGATTATTGTCCTGCGATATATCATCTTCATTTGAAACGTTATCTGCTTTTGTATTCGCTGATGTTGTTGAGTGACACTTGCGAACCATACAAGTTCTAATTATATTCTGGGGCTTTATTGTTCTGAACATTCTACACAACTGATAAAAAAGTGAAAGATTAAAACTAATGTATTCAAATATTACAAAAGAATGACGATAAAGTTCTAATAGTTTCAATATATAATATTTTAATATAATAAACCAAACATCAAAAATTTAAACAAATTTCAGTGGATGTAACCTTAGCATATTCGTTCCGAATCCCAACGTTTGACAATTCGTGAATTAAGAACAGTCTAATTACTTAATTAGTCTAAAGTAAATTTCATTTTTTTTATATCAACATTTAATGAACGTAAAATTCGTCTTCGAAAAAGTTCTGAATCCAGACCAGAAGTATATTTCAATAGAGGTAAAATTTGCCTTGAATACCAATGTTGAAGATATCATGAATTAAGAGCAGGTTAATCAATGCTAAATTTTTCTTGAATTCCAATGTTTGAGAACTCGTGAATCAAGAGCAGCAACGTTTCAAAAGTCTTGAATAAACAGCAGCTGAATTTTCTGATCACCGTTAAATTTGTTCTGAATCCTAATTTTTGAGAAGTCAAGATAAAATAAATCAAAACCAACTTAATCATCTATTTAACGTAGAATATATTATGTGTCCCAACGTTTAAGATGTTGTGAATAAAGAATAGCTTAACTTTTATTCGAAGTATATTTCATCACATGCTTTAAGAACAGACGACATCTCCATTCAAGGAGAAGGGAACCAATCTGACAAGTCTATAAAGTTGGCACAAACTGAGGGACTTACCTTATTTTAAAATATGATGAAGATAATAATTTTAAAAGTTTAGTTAGAGAAGAGCTTCAAACATTTTGAACCTTCTCCTATTTAATGATAGGCACTAACACATGAGGTACAGTACAATTTCTTTCTCATCCGCAAAGCCACAACCCTGACAAAACTCATTAGAAGGTAGACCAAGATTTATTACATATCTTTCTTATGCTCGGTAACTAATCAGTACCGATATTGTAAGAAGGAGTTTGTTCCAGTTTATTTGAGGCAGAATTAAGTAAGTTTTCTGCTTTGACAAGAACCATTTGATAACCTGATACGATTTTTCTTAGAAACATTAGGTATTAATATATTATTACCAGTTTAGTCAATAATTAGGTGTCCAATGACACCTATTAGGTGGCGAACGACAAGAAATACCAATAACAGAAAAGTGAATTTCAGAAAGCTTTACAGTTGTCTGATTTATTTCGAACTACAAGAGAAGCAGCTGTAACACCTAACAGGTATTTAATTGCAGGTTGACTGCCCGAGAAGATTGCAATATTCATATAAACATGTATGGCTCAGGAGGTCCTGAGCTTTACTGCATAGTAAATGCAGCATATTTTACTGCTGCTCGAGAAAACTGCGATATTCATATAAACATATATGGCTCAAGACCTACTTTACTGTATAGTGAATGGTCAGTACTCCTACTTGGTTATTTAGTTAAGATCGAATTTCTTAGAAAAGATTCCACTGACTCTGTTATTCGGGATAGAGTAGCCCTTGAGTTCATTTATCCATTTAGTATCAGGAATCTGAACCAGACTTGGGTATAAACACGTATAATCGACACAACTAGAAGATGGTAAATCTGATACAGTATACTGGCATACCCTTTATCCGTTCTGGACAAGTGGCTTATAGCGTTAAGACTGCTTGCACTGATAATTCGGAAAATGCTTATTTTTTAGTATTGCCATGTTTTTTTTATAGGAATGCAAAAAATCTCTTGGTGAACTATCTTACACGTCTGAAACTACTGTTTTCAATTATATTCAAAAAATATATTTTGGAATAACTTGGAATAACTTAACACAGTTAAGTTGTCATCTATATGATGCACATCTATAGAAAATGTGCATTCTATTTCTGGAAATCAATTTAAACTAATTTTTATGAAATCATGTCTATTAATAGACTATTGAGGGCAATATAAATAATAATAGACTGCTTGTCTATTTTTAAAAGTTTAGCCTACAACATAATAATTACTTTCCTAACTACTTGCCAATATAAAGTACA
This sequence comes from Teleopsis dalmanni, assembly GCF_002237135.1. Classification (NCBI taxonomy): domain Eukaryota; kingdom Metazoa; phylum Arthropoda; class Insecta; order Diptera; family Diopsidae; genus Teleopsis; species Teleopsis dalmanni. The sequence goes on along the minus strand of NC_051846.1, from coordinate 53,842,792 downwards.
GTTAAGATGTCTTATACGATGATCATTTACTATAAATGATGTACATCTAAAGAAGATCTGCATTCTAATTCTTGAAATTAATTTAAACCAATTTTTAGTAAATCATATCGATGAAATGACTGTTTATTGAGGGCAATAAAAATAATAATAGACTGTTTGTCTATTTTTAATAGTTTAGCCTACAATATAATAATTACTTTCCTAACTATTTGCCAAGACAAAGGACAGTTAAGATATCTTATATTATACGATGATCATGTACTATATATGATGCACATCTATAGAAGATGCGCATTCTACTTCTGGAAATCAATTTAAACCTATTTTTACGAAATCATGTCTATTAATAGACTATTGAGGGCAATATAAATAATAATAGACTGTTTGTCTATTTTTAATAGTTTAGCCAGTAATATAATAATTACTTTCTCTCTTTAAAATAGTTTTAATTTTCATTGCTAAAAATAGTATTGAAGTTAGCAGATGTACATATTATAGTCATAAAATTTTATCTTGTAAATAAGATAAATTTTTTGAAGGTGTCTGAATCGTCATATTGTATCCAAAAAAAAGTTACGTCATAAATTACTTTATTAGTTAATTTTCGCTGTATTATTTGGCGTATCTTCACAGTTTAATTCATAATTACATAGACTATAAATTCTGAAATTTGTTGTTTATTTTTATTAGAAAGAAGAAGCTATAATCACTGAAACAGCGGAGAGTAAAAACATTATAAAAGTTGAGATAAATGACAATGCTTGCTACAATGTTGGAGGTGGCCTCCGTAAAACAAATTATAAGGTTCACGCTTTTACACATAAGTACAAATCACTTGCCTACAACGCACAGACGAGTTATGAGCCCACATAGTAGAGAGTACCTGTTGGCCGATCGTTGGATCAATGTTTGGTTTTCAGGTGCTTCTCATGGCGTGTTTACGATGCTTCCACTTCGTGCAATGATTTTTTTGTTTGTTTTATGACTAAACAATTTTAGTATTTTTATTTTGGCTATTGAGTATGAAAATCTACAGATATTGAGTTCTCTCAAACCTTCCAGCATTCACAAAGTAATTAAATTATCTTTAAAATTATTTAACGGAAGAATCTTGAATTTGTACGTACAAATTCCGAAACAAGTTTTTGTTTTATTTATTTTGTAATAATTTTTTTTTTTTCTCCATAATGTGTAATGAGCTGAAAATTTTGATTTTTATTATTTTTCAATATCTTCAATGGCGGTTTGGACTACGTTACCTTTTTGTTTTAACATAGATAATAGAAAATAAATTTACAAAAAAAATTGTTTTTAGAAGGATTCACATAGCAAAGAAAAGACAAGTACAGCTTCTAATTTGATGGACATGAGTTCTAAACCTAGCACTAATTAATTAAACTAATTAATAAATTCGAATATTTCCTAAGACCACTAATGATGAGTACTTGACAATACTCGAAACAGCGTTGTATGGTCAGCTAAATTGCAATGAATGAAACAAATTTTTGTCATTGTCTTTTCTTTGCTATTCAAATCCGTCTAACTTTTAAATACTTTCTTTTCGTCGTAAAAACTCTTTTTTACACTCTCGGCAAGAAAAAATTAACATTAAAAAATATTTTTTTGTTAGTTTTCAACAAATAAAAAAATTGTTACTATTTTGTTTGCTTCAAGAATAATTAATAGTTAGGTACCAGGAACAGGTCATCTTATAAAACACGAACACTCACTTAGGAACTAAGTGGACTAATATTAAGACATTTACTGATTATAGTCATTCGGAATAGGTATACTTCCATTCTGGACCGAAAAACACAATAATGTTTAGGGCATTATCTGAATATAGATATTTCGGGCAGAAACACCCTTATTGGAGACTATCAAAACACTATGTCATTTTGATGAAGTGAACAATGCTTTGAATTTTAGGCAGTCTGATAATTAAGAAAGTATAATGGAGACATGCCTTTAAGCTAATGATGGACAGTGAGAGATTAGATGAGCGAAGGACAATAATATTGCTAGAAACACAGTATTCAATATTATTTATTTAGCTCGAATTTTAAATAATCATACTGGAAACAGAAAAAAAGCAGAAATAGAAAAAAACGAATATAGGGGGTTTGACAACGGTAAAAAAATTGTAAGAATATGCGTTAGGACAACATGGATAGTCATGCAGCTCTAAAATCTTTAACAAACTCTACATTTTAATTAAAGTTGGTCTGGGAATGCTTTCAACTTTCCAATACTCTAGCATCGAGAAACTCTGTTTATCGTAGAGCCCTTCTGCGGGGTGATAAACAGCTTTACAAAAAAACTTAATATGTGAACGGGAGAAACGAAGTCTATTTAAACACTGGAAAGCCCAAACAGGTATGCGACAGTTAAGAAGATTTATTGATACTAAACACATCAGAGTTGACGCTATTCTGAACCTTAGCAGAAACCACTCATTTGTAATTAATACACTCAATTAATACATGGAAAATATAGGTGTGCTAGAAAGTGATTCCTGCCGATTCTGTTATGAGGAGAAGAAAACATCAAAGCATGTTCTATGTAACTATTTAACGGCGGCAACAAGTAGACTTGACTACCTTGGTAGCGGGATCTTGGTTCCAATAAATAGACTATTTATAAATAGTCTAGAATTGTTTTAGTTGGTCATTTAGGTGCACAATAGATCTTTTAGATCGCGGCGTATTCATAGCCTATTATTTAATAACAATAATAAATAGGAGGACAATAGCACAGACAATTATGTCTGGGATGGTGTTCATGTTAATTAAGATTTTAACATGGTTTTTTCTGTGTCTTAGCTACAAAAAACAGAAACCGACTGCACTGCTCCATTGAATTACTTTTGAATCAAAGCATCTGCTCTAGACAATTAAAAAGAGACTCAATTAATTTTTTAGTCTATTTATATCATTACTCCAAATGTCCTGAACATTGACAACCATATAATTGAATAAATATAAATACTTAAGTGTTGTGTTTAGCGAGAACAAGCTAACAATGACTACAAAAGATAGAGCATAGAGTAAAAGATAGAGTACAAGCTGGGAATAAAGCTTATTATGGATTAGACTGACTAAATACAAGTAATAATATTCCGCAGAAAACAAAACTAAAAATGTAAAAAAAACATTGATTCGCCCAATAGTAACATATGGTTGCGAGACATGAAGATTAACTGAAACTGAAGGAAGTAAGATAACAGTGTTTGAAAAAAAAATACTCAGACAAATTTTTGGCCCCGTGAAAGAAAACGTGATGTATCGCATAAGATACAACCATGAGCTAGAACGGCTTGCTGAAGATGATACAGTCAACAAATTTATGATAAAGCGACGATTAAGATGGGTTGGACATATGATAAGAATGCCGGGTATGAGAATACCGCTTAAGATTTATGAGAACGAAATAGGAAGCAGCGAAAGAAGAACGCGACCAAGAAAACGATGGAAAGACAGTGT
>NC_051846.1:53803368-53839210 GCF_002237135.1 Teleopsis dalmanni | reverse complement strand
AATTAGGTGAAAAATTGCAATATTCCTTTAATTTATTTTCAAAATTTATTTAATTTATTAAGATGTCTGAATTGAAACGTGATGAAATTTTACTTTTATTTGATGTTGATGGCACATTGACACCACCCCGTAATACTGTGCTTCCAGATTTTGAAGAATTTTTTTACAAGCACATAAAACCGAGAGCAACAATTGGCATTGTGGGTGGCTCGGATTTAGAAAAAATGTTTGAACAATTGAACGGGCGTAAGATTCTCGATGAGTTCGACTTTATATTTCCCGAAAATGGACTTGTCCAAATCGAAAACGGGCAAGAAGTTGGCAAACAAAATATAATAAAGCATCTTGGTGAAGAGACACTTCAACGTTTCATTAATTTTGTACTAAAATATTTATCGGAATTAGCAGTGCCAATTAAACGTGGCACTTTTATTGAATTCCGAAACGGCATGTTAAATGTATGTCCCATAGGACGGCAATGCACACGTGATGAGCGCAATATGTTTGCTGCATATGATCAGCAACATCAGATACGTGCCAAAATGATTGATGATCTTAAACGCGAGTTCCATGATGTCGATTTGACATACAGTATTGGCGGACAAATCAGTTTCGATGTTTTCCCCAATGGTTGGGATAAAACTTATTCGTTAAGATATATTGAAGCGCATTATAAGTTTAAAGAGATTCACTTCTTCGGTGATAAAACCGAGAAAGGTGGAAATGATTTTGAAATTTATTCAGACCCAAGAACTATAGGACATAAAGTGGAAAGTCCGCATGATACACGTCGCATATTGACAGAAATTTTCGAATTGTAAATTATATGCATTACCAAAGTATTTGATCGCATTTTAAAAGTAATTTACATTCCTATTTGCAAATTAATTCACTATTTGTAATTATGTGTCGGTTTTGCAATATACAATACAATAAAGTGTACAGTAATTTTTATTAAATTGTAATCCACATACGCGTGTATAAATTGTTTTGAAATTGACTAATCGGTTTCCATTTCTGAATCTTCATCGTCATCCTCTTCGTCCTCACTATCATCTGTATCTGAACTACTACCATCACTATCAATCCAGTCATGCACATTCATATCATTGGCAATAAGGACCTTCCATTCATTTGCTTTATGTAGATCGAGCGCATAGAAATCATTGTAAGTAAATTGTTTGTTATCCTCTTCAAAAATTCCTCCAAATACATAAAGTACACCTTTACAGACACAAAGACCAGGATTCATACGTGGTGATGGTTCAAATTTAGATGGACGATTTGGAAATAGACTTGGCATATTGGGTACAGGTTGCGATAAGCTAGGACCTGCCACTGTTACTGTAAAAATGCCATCACTGGTAACTGTTGGTGTTTTGCTTACATCTTTAGATTCATTCATCTCTACGTCATTCGCAGTATTGGTTTTACTTGTTTTTGATTTTTTTGCAACTTCTACAGTGCGCCATGCTTGGCTCGATAAGTCTAAAGCTAGTAATTCATCACCGAACTGACCTCGCACGTCTTCTTCATCTTCATCAACATCCATAACTCCACCGAAACAATAGACTTTGCCATTTGGTGCAGACGTACAACCTACGCTACTTCGTGGCAATGGTTTATAACCACTTGCTTTGGTTGTATTCCATTTAAATTTATCATTTGGGCTATTTTCTAAAAAATTATGTTTGAAAGCTGTTTTTTTTGGTCATAAGGAAAAATTCATACTTACTATCTGGAACTAAAGCAAACATATCAGTGTGCGTAACACCACGATCAACTTTCTTGACTTGTGACTTTGAATAGCCGCCCCATATAAGTATTTTACCGTCTGGGCAAGCAGCCATACAACAACCCGAACGTTGTTGTGGTACTATTGCACCAGTGACTTCAATTTTGAGCCAAGCGTAAGTTTGCAAACAGAACATATGCACATCATTATAGTAGTGATACGATTGATTATTATCATGGAAGCCACCAAAGACTATAAGACGTTTTTTCGCAGCCACCATACGATGACCACTACGTGCACTGGGCCCATTGGCCGCAGTGATTTTCTCCCATTTACGTGTTTTCAGACTCATAACCCAAAGGTCTTTATAGTGATAAAATTGTAATTGCGACGGACTTGCATGTTCACCACCAAAAAGCTGTAAATGGAGAAAAATCAGTATTTCAATTTAAATATATACAACGTGAATACAAACCCACAACTGACCGCCGTCTGTGGCAATTGATACCATTTGATGACCGCTTCGTGGTGGTGGTCCGCAAGGTGAGCGAACTTGTTTCCATTCGTTTTTTGTTATATTATAGATGTAAAGATCATTGTAAACACACACTTTTTGTCCATTAAAAAATTCACCGCCAAACAATATAAGCTCCTCTTTTTCTGGATGAGCCACTATTGTAAAGTTGGAGCGTGGAGTGGGTGGAGCACATACGACTTCTGTAACTTCTTTTAATCGCAACTCTTCTGCTTCTAATTTTGCAACAACTTCTGCAATGTCAGTCTGCAAGAATTGTTTATATATTTATTCTCGAAACAAAAAAACCTGTGGTTACTTACTTCACCAAGTTTCTCCAGCATGCGTTTCTGTTTGGCCGCAAGTTTTTTGTCTGTTTTCATAGCGGTTTTTTCAGCACCTTTGCCTTTTTTCTTATTCTTATCTTTCTTGCCCATTTTTAAAACAAATAATTTATCTAAAATAAAGCGGCTTGCGAATTAATAATCAAAAACAATTGTACTGTCAAAATCTTCACGTGTATGTAACAGTGTTGAGAAGTAATTTAATTACCAATAGCGTATCTTCCACTGGTTTTTGTCTAAGCTAAGCAGAAAACAAAAGCAAGTGTTTGTGAACGTTTTATTTTTGTTTATTTACATTGCAACTTGTTTTACCTTTAAACACATGAATACAGTTATTTCTAAGTTACGTTGGAGTTGTGACTTTGTGTCCCAGAAATATTCCCAAGAGAACTACAGTGTTCAGCATACGAGCAACCCTAAAACTCATGTTAAAAAGAGAGCCATAACCTCAAGAAAACTCATTAAAGGTTAGACCTAGTTCCGTAACATATTTTTCTGGTGTGCAGTGACGCGTCAACACCGGACTGGTATATTTTTCGTTCAGTTTAGGCCAAGTTGATCCGGTCACCTGACGGGAGAGCTCATCTGCCTAAGTTTGAATTGCTTTACTCAGATATGTTAGTTTGATTGCTAGCTTGGCCGTTGCAGGTGGGAAACTTAAATTTTTATATTGCTTAATTAATTTTATATTGCTTAAATAAATATTTCGAAAATCAGTGATACATTAACGAAGTATATTAGCAAAACTTTAGGAATATAATGTCTCCTTGACCTGGATGTAGATATGTTTTAAAAATTTTAAGTCAATAAAGAATCTACAAATCTTTTGGTACTGGAATCTGTTTTTCGATAGTGCGTTGTATATATAGTATATGAAGTGCCATGCTATGCAGACATAATAATTTATATTACCTCAAATGCCAAATTGTCTTTGTTTTTGTATGGATATGTGAGTATGTCTAAACAAAAATGTTCAAATTTGCTCTTTAAAGGCACATTTTTTTGTCATTTATTGCTGAACAATACGTTTTGGTCAACATGACGAAACACAGAAAGCCACTTCACCATAATTTATTAATTTCTCTCTTATAATACATTCACACTGTCTCATTTAGGCTCTTGCTCATTTATATTAATGAGTAAACGTTCACATTATAATGAGCTCATTTATGCAGCTGATATAACTTTTATAAACTTCATTTAATAATATATCACACAAAAAAATTAAATATATAATTGATATATTCAATCATTTGTATACATTATATATATAAATTACATATTTACTTAATAAAAATTTTGAGTACCTTTGTTTATAAAGGTTGTTTGTTTACATTTTACATATAAAACATACCTATAACACATATTTTAAATTTTGGTAATTTCCCTTGTGGGAAATTTGTTTTTAAGGGTTGCATTCGACATTTTTCGCCTTAAATGAGCACTTTGATTGGTAAATCATCCACATTAGTGGCTATAATGAGCAAAACCGCTTAAATGAGACAGTGTGAATGTGCTATTACTCTTATTATAAATTTTTAATTAAATTTGAATACAATAACAATTTTACATTTGACGTGATCATGTCTGTGTGATCTTAACATGACCCTAAGTTCCATGTTCCATTTTTCTATTATTTGTCAAAATAATAATTTCATTTTTATCATGATATGGTAAACAAATAAAATTGTGTCTTTGTGACTGGGGTGTTTTTTTTTTTTTGAAGGTTTTCTGACTTTCTTTTGGCACCGTGTCTCGTTAATTATAAAAATCGACAGCCTATTCAATAGATTATATTCTTCTATAAGACACAGTCTCCTTCTATTAAGCTTAATAGTGTACATCATGTAGGTTTTATATTAATAATAATTCTAATGATAGCTTTGTTAAAACCTTAATAATTTATTAAAATATGTTTCTTCTTCTATTTCAGACATCGTATTTAACAAAAACATCGATGATATTCTATATGTACATTCAAATGAATAATAAAAAGTGTTTCATATATCTAATTTAGGATTTGAAGTTATGTGGTAAGTACATTACATCCTATTCTTAATATGCATGAAAATAATTAAAACAATCAACCCTAAATAAACGATAAAACAATAATTTTATATACTAAATAATAATTATTAAGTACTATTAATGAGAATTTTTGAATTATTAATTATTACTGCTACTGCTACTGATTTCCTAAACTCCTTCTAGAGTATAAGGTCTCCACCATTGATTTTATGAATCAAGTGTTTTTATCAAGTGTTCTCCGTCAAATTCTTGGTGATGCATCGGGTCGCCGACTACTTTGTGGGTTCCATCGCAATGCTTGCCTTTCTATACTTTTTGCGGGTCGTCGAAACGTCTGCCCGATTCAGAATAATTTGCGTTTTGTTATCTCCGTTGTAACTAGGGGTTGATTTGTTCTCTCCCATAATTCGGTTTTCGATATTCTTCCTAGCCAGCGGATTTTGACAATTCGACAGAGACACTTGTTGACAAACACTTGCAGCATGTTTTGCATTTTCTTTGAACTTTTCCATGTTTTACATGCGTAGAAAAGTACTGACTTGACATTTGAGTTAAACGCGCGAAACTTTGTTTTTAAAGAAACTTGGCTGAAGCTCCATATCTTGTTGGTTAAAAGCTATCCTCATTTGGAAACACACTTAAAAGCATTTTCGTCAGCTCCGCTTTTGTCCGTAATAATGTGTCCTAAATATGCAGTGCTTTGAACGCATTCTACGATACTGTTACCACCCGATATAGCTTCTGGAGAAGATCTCTCTGTTATAGTCATTTTGCTAAAGTTTTCTTGACGTTGATGCTTAGCCCAGTTATGTTTGCATTCATGTTTAATTCTTTAACTTTATATTGCGATTCGGATGGTTAAGAGATCGGCGTTAAGAGACACAGATTGTCTGCGTATTTCAGGTCTTCAAACAGCGATCACTCTATGCCTTGTCTACCATCCGTAGTGTTTTTTTTAATTTCATCCAATGTCAGTATTAAATTATTTTTCAATAATAATAATTGAAGAAAAGACACCCGAATACCTATTGTTTCTATATCCAAACTTGTCTAGAACCAGGTTTAAGCTTTTGCATGCCCCATTCTACAACACTTATTTCCAGCATTAGCATTGGTTAGCTACTTACTTTTATCAATGCATCCGTAATATTGGGTTAAATACCATTACGAGGAATGTGGAATGAAAACATCTTTCTTAGGTAATTGATGAAAATTCATTCCTCTTTCTACTCTACTCTTTCTGTACTTTTTAAAGTTCAGAAAAACTTATTGAAACAATATTTATTTGTTTTTGCTTATACTAGACTTATTCCAGTTAATTTTCATATATCCAAGTATCTATATCCTAGTAGTTTTAGCAGAAAGCTATCATCATATATACATATTGGTTTGTATTAAAGTGCCCTAAATTAAGGTGATTTTTTGGTTCAAAAACTGTATAAATAGATGAAGGTACAGAGTGTCAAGAGAAACTATAAAAATAAGCAAGAAGTCTATGTAGGGCCGGTTTCACAGTTGTAACTTGAGTTTCAATACTGTCTTAAAACTTCAAGCTAATTTATGCTTCACTCAGTTTTGAGGCTTAAGATACGACTGTAAAATTGATCATTAATATCTCTAAAGCGGGTCCAAATCTCTTATAAATTTTTAGTGCATTAATATCTTTTAATTTGGTACTTATTATGTCGTTGTGCTTAAAGGGTTTTAAAAACATGATATAATACTGTATATTACTCTCTCTCTCTCTCTCTCTCTCTCTCTTTCTAATATTTCTGAAGCTAAAAGTAGTTAAAAACTACTTTGGTTGGCCGTATAACGTTGAGCTTACTGTAGAGTTAGTCGATGAGACCTATTCAAACTAGCCAATCCTAGCTAGATTTAAAGCTTTTTAATATCAACGAATCATCCAACTCTATACATTTTGTCATAACTTATTGTAAATTAAGTATACAGTCTATTGTGGAACTATTTTTACGAAAATATGACTGTTCCTTTCGTTCTTTTATACCATTGCAATACCATTGGAATTTTGAGAATAAAATTTTTATAAAAGGTTTGGAAGGCGTTATCTCTCAATAGCTTTGCGGATCATGTTCCAAGTGGTATTCTTTTATTTTTTTTAATAATACTGAGAAGTTCTACAACTTTATTGTACAGGTACTCATCGCTTTGTTGTAGTATCTCATTTACAATACTATTAAGATGTGAGACTTTTCTCTTCTTTTGCATTTTTACTGACCTTTCCAATTCTTATTTTACGTTTACAGCTTTATATCTATATTTGAAATAATTTGTAGTTGTGGTAGGCCAATTTCTATATAATTTCTTATAGTATGATTTCCAGTAGTTAATATGTATTAGGTGTATTTTAACGATTTTATTCACTTTTTTTTTATTTCTTTTCTGTTTGTATTACTTTTTTTTGAGCACTACATAACGCGTTCCATTACTTATAAAGCCTACAGGAAAAAACCTCTATTTTTCTAATTTGGTTATTAGTATACTTTCTCTTTTTTTGACTTATAAGCATATCTTCTTTTTGTCAGTTATTATATCTTTAACTAACTTTAGATCGCTCTTCAAGGAAGTCATGAGTCTCAAGTAATTCCAATCACTTTTACGATTGTGAAGATAACATTTGGTACGTTATGTAATAAAAATTGGTATTAAGTAAAACCAAAAGGGTCAAAAAATATATCATAACAACTCTCTTGAACTAACACTATACGATATGTGTGAATTTCAGAATTCTTTTAATTTCTAGTGGTTAATTAGTAGGAGTAACCGAAAACAAGGATAAATTTTGAGAAACTACCAATAGTTGTGTAAAGTTGATAACCTTTAAGATTAATGGTACAAGAACCCAGTAGGTATCTTTTACGTTATAATTATCTTCAGTTGGGAAACTATTGCTAAGCGTTTTATTGCAGTCTCGTGTTCAATTGGGGTTGTAGGCTTTATATATTATTATTGGGTCTTTCAAATCTTAAACAATTATATTTGTAGCTTTTATAAAAATAGTGCTATTACAATTTTTATAACTGCGCTTAATGTTAGTTTGTATTAAAATACTTGACTATATGTGTCGCATAATTTAGGTCAATAGTCAGAGTATTAAAACAGTTTTTTCTTGAGGATTTGGGTTTCAGAAACCAGGTCATTATCAATTTCGTTACTTTTGAAAAATTCTTTAATTCATAAAGCGTGCTTTAAAAGCCTATTGGAGTTTCATAATATGATTTTTAGGAGACTGGAAGGTTACAATTCTTAGTTTTGATTGGGGAAGAGCAAGTTCATTATTGTTGTGATTTGCTGCATTACTGGTTATTACTAGTTCTATTCTTTCATTTCATTTGTGGTTTGAAGTTGTTTCTGTTTTTTGGAAAAGCCGTAACTACGTTTACCGATTCGACTAAACATTTTGAGTTTTAAGCCTGTGCACTTGCACTTCAAACAAATTATAAACGGACTATAAATTAATTAAAAATTCGATTCTTTCCTAAGACTACTGATGATGAGTACTTGGCAATACTCGAAACAGAGTTGTAGAGCCAAATTTCAATAAAATTAAATAAATTTTTGTTTGTTCTTTCTTTCTTTGCTATTCGAAAACCCTCTAAAATATATAAATTAATGAGTTTATATAACAATGTAAACAAAAGCTCTCCTAAAACTTTCACAGAATTTTCTAAAACACAAAACCTCTTTCACATGTATAAATCAACTTATGTCAGTGGAGGTAATATGAGGTGATTTCGCTATAATGGGACCATGGTATTAAGTTGCTTTTAACAACGTTGATGCAAACCAGAAATAACAATTTTTGTAACAAATACTATATTTCAAATTAGTATAAATTAGTTAGTAACAATATCATAGGCTGAAAAGAAAATCTAGAAGGTAAACACATAATTGTAGATTTGATTTGTTATTTGATTGCAGTAAGATTGACTGTTGATCATCAGTTATCAACCGATAACCGATATTGCTTATAAAAATTGTGATTGTATAGTTGAGCTTCGTGTTAAATGAGGAGTACTTCAAAGATTGTTTTTTAGGTGAAATTAGACAAAAGTAACAATTTTTATACAAATCTACTTTGTGTACAACAAAAAGCTTTAACTCGTCTGAAGTAGTGAAAAATTAATGGTCTAGATTAATTGTAGTTAAGTTCCTTAATTTTTTTATTGAATAGCAAGACCATTATTTTATTTTAGTTATTATACAAAGGTCAGTAGAGAGCAGCGCTTGGTCGTTGTAGATGAGTCGATATCGTAATGAAGGTCTACTCGCTATTGAAAAACGACTCCATAATTTTTTCATAATGTAAATTCAAACTAAAAATAACTTTCCAAAAGTTTTTATTGTTATAAATTCTATGAATTTGAATACATTTTTGTATTTGTATTGTAGAAAATAATAAACAATAAAAAATAAAATCTACACATTTTATTATGAAATGTGTCAGTTTGTGAAAATCGACTCGAATTTATGAAAATCTTGAAGTTTGTAAGTTGCCACTGCTTAGAGAGCCACGACTGTTAACCGATGACCAATTAGAATCAAATCCACATGCCGAGTCCGAGTCTGAATCACCCATATTGTTTGCTGAAGCCATGCCGATTGGAGCTCGTAATTGATTTGGAGTCGTAGGCATGCTACAGTATCCCGAATAAAGATTTGAACTAGAATTAGATGATGATATAGAACCACGTGGAGAATCAGTTGTAGCACTAGATGTCACAGATGAATGTTTCGAAGATTTTTGACGTTTTTTAACAGCGGCCACACTTTTAGGTGGTGGCATTAAATCCTTAGTATACATGTTAGTGTTTTTACCATTATGTGGTATATTATCGGCAGAGCCCCAAGATTTATGAATTTTATCAAATTTACTATTACTAATCGGTACACTTGCTCTCGAGCTCAACTGTTGGTTGCTCATCCCTAATGGTGTAGTCATCGTCATTGTCTTCATCGGTTGAGTATTCCCCATTCGCAACCGTGTCATACCATTGTGAGTTTGATGAAGCTGATGACGGTGTCGGTGAGATCGCTGGTGATGGCGACTTGCTCCCGAAACTGGGCCACCGTTGGCTGCTACCATTTGAGCCATTGTATTCCCACTGCCACTGCCCACTCCCAAGAAGTTGCTGAATGCTTCTGTTGTTTTCTTCACTCGCACATTCAAAGAGCCAATCCGTAGGAAGCCCAAATCTTTTTCTATAAAATAATTAATTGAAATGTTAGAAGTTATGAAATAGAAAGTGTATATAAAAGGATATTTACCGGAATGTTTTTTCTTTGCTTTGATTTCTGTAAATAAAGAGTAAAGAAAATATAATGTGTTAGTTGGTAGTGGGGAAAAATTATATGTAAAAATGAAATTGTTGCAAAAATCTTATGCAAATCAATTAAAATGTTTAAATATAAAAATATGTCTTATATATTGTAATAGGTATGCAATGTAGTACAAAAACAAAAAAAAAACATGCTTGTAAAATGCAAAACGGAAACAAGATCCTTTTTGAAATAAAAAGACTTACCCCCAGAAACAATATTTTTGCAGTAATCAAAGCAGTAATCAAAATTCTATTAAAAAAGAAGTTAAGTTTTTTAAAAAAGCAAACATTCTTAAAAATTTCGTCCTTGAAGAATATAAAAAAAATTATTTTCGCTAGTTTCAAAAATTTAAAAAAAAAACAGAAAAAATTTTAAAAAGCAACTGCAATATTTATTAATATATTCTTAAATTTTATAATATTAATAAAATAAACAAAATGTATATAAAAATATAAAAACAACAGCGTTTAACGTTCAAAGTGTTTGGGTAAATATTGCAGCAACATCTAAACGTTTTATATTGTTAACTTGCCTCCATGTTGTTGATCCGTTGCTCAGAAGTTGTAGACGCATCGCTTGAATTTCTAGAATTCGTTCCACGTTAAGATTTAGAGAATAGAATAAGAGTAAATGAAGAATTTCATAGTGAATATTGGGTATGTCTAGTCTTTGTTTTGGAATGATTGTAATGTTCTTATAGGTATGAATTATTATTGGATTGATTATATATGGCATGCTCCAAGCACGAGTAACAAATGCTGAAATCGTTTCATTTCTGGATGTAGTTTAAACAGGCTGATGGAGGTCCACATTAGTTTATATTAGATAATGACTTCTAGCCTTTTATATTAATCAATTATATTTTTATAAATTTTTTATTGCGGTCTTTGGGTAGCAAAATGAAGTCAGTAAGATAATCAGAGCATAACCCATCAGAGTATTAACTGATGGTGGTAATATATACATGCATTAATAATAAAATAATTAAAAACTTAAATATATCCATAGAATATGTAATGTATTAATTAATCTATACAAATGCTATAAACACTGAAAAGAGTTTCTTTCTGTCAAGTTAAAACTTTTTAAAAGTCATTTTTATGATCCTAGCATTCGAAGTTTAAAAAATTTTGAGTTAAAAATATGAATGACTTTTATGCTTATGATAACATTATTATTTGTTCTTTTAAAGGATTTTAAGTATTACCACAAAATCATTGTAAAAGAGAATTTCAGATTTATGAAGCACTATTTCTATTTCTGTACAATATTGCAGTTGCAGTTAACATTATGGTAAACGATTACGTATACAAATCTAACCCCAGTTGATCTGTGGTTTCGTTCTCCTCGCAACTGCTCCAAATATTGTCATGAATTTGATTTAATCTCTCCATTGCCTTTTTACCTCATTATTTACACAAAATTATCTCAAATGTTATCATTTATCCTCTTTTCACACCATTCAGACTCTCTTAAGTTGGTATGTCAAGTGTAGTTTTCACTTGTTTAATCCTCTACATAAGTGGAGCTCTACGATGAAAGTAAACACTATCTATATAGTGTTCGATTCAGTATCAAGATATTATTTGATCCATACTAAAAATAACATAACTCACATAAGTAATATGTAGTCCGTGAAATGTTATGGATTGAAGGAAAACTGCTACTCTTCACGATCTTCAAAAAATGCTCAGCACCACAATTTTTAGTAAAAATATATTTTCAGAAATTAAGCCTTCGCGTCAGGGAGGATACAATTTATTTGGACCCTCTTTTATGATGAAATGTTACTGTCACCATTCTTTTATTAAGATAAACTGCCATTGAGCACTATTGAAGAAGTTCACTTCTATTTTAACTTTAATTATCTCATAATAAAATATTATACCATCTTACCGGATAATTTAAACATTTTAAATACCGATTGATCAAACGTTTTGAGTTGATTTACTATCATTCTTATTTTGAAAAGGGTGTGGGTTGCGGTTTAACAATGATTCCTTTTTATTTTTTAAAATAAAGAAGAGAGGTCGTCAAAGCAATATATGAAAATTCTATGGGTTCCATAGTGTGAGTTATGTTAATAAAAATTAAAAGAAACCACCATGAGTATAATATACTTGTAAGGCTCAATAACAGAAAAACCAATAATAGATCAATGTAAATTGATCTAACATTTTTATAATAACTTAAGGTCGATTTTCTGCAATGTGTATCTTTAGTAGCTCACTATTCTCGTTTAACAATGCATATTTAAAAAAAACGTAAATATTTAATATTTTCACAAATTTAAATGTGTAAAGTTGTATTAATCTTTTTAGTGAACAAAGAAAACCGAGAAACTATGGATTGACAGAGAAAATATTGACTGTTTTTTTGGTAGAAAAATCAACTAAATGTAGTTAAGTGGTAGAAAATACGTATATAATGAAGTTGCAAATATTATTTGAGTCATTCGAAGCTTCGAGCATTTTGATATTCACGTAACCTTATTCTCGAGCACTTGGCAACTCAAATTTATTCGAATACTATATGCTTTCGAGTACATACTATTATACCTTATTGTATATAAAAAAACGAAAAAAACATTTAAACATTGAGAAAATAATTTTTCTAGATAAGCTCGAACAGCTTTAAACAGCTTGAACGTTTTAGAAGTCTCTTTAAACTGACTTAGACATAATATAAGTCAGCAGTGTGGATTTAAGTCTAAATTGAAATGTAAGTTACGACTGTAATTTAACCTTGTAATGCCAGATTTTTTATTTGTAAAAATATTTATATTGCTCTACAAGCAGTGAATTATTAGATCACACAGTTATAGATATGAATAGGAACAGAGTAGTGCAATATTTGTAATGTTGCAAACAGATATGACCTTTCATCTAGCTCCTGACATCAACAAAAAATATTAAAAACATAACCAAATAAACTTTTGTTAGCCATTTATATAAAGTCCGCATTGAGGCGGTGTTGAGCATTAGAGGGTTAGCCTCTTAGAGGGTTCAATTAAGATGCCCGAATTGGAGTACCTCGAGCTGCTCAAAGATTTTGAAGTGTGTATATAATGTGAGTTGAATATGATTCAATGATGTCAGAGCTCTCAATATGAGTTCAAGTCTTGAAATGTTGAGAAACTGCAAGACTTGATATTTTACCGATCAAATGATGACTTTTGAACATTTGATTTGTTTTTCTATGCTCTTTCAAATGTGTCTATAATATGTAATGAATATGAGACTATAATATTATATGAAAATATAATAAAAAGCGAAGTATCAAATTGCATCCTCAGCCGTGGTCATCGTACCCCATTTAACACCTATATAAAAATTATTATTGCATCTAAAAACATAGAACTTGTCAGTATAGGAGAATTGCTTACATTTTGTTATATGATTAGATACATCGCTAGGTTCCTGCTGAATACAATTAATGTTAAAGTAGACATTTCTAAACTTTTTAACCACTTAAAGAGTTTTATAAATTTTATAAATACATATAAACTGATATTATATTATCTATTATTAAATATAAAGTGATCGGTGTATAGTGCAAACTACTATTTACTCAGATTTAGAACATTTCCTTTAAAAAAATTATATTATTGAGGGTAGATTGTTAATTATATTTGTACCCTGATTTTACTATAATTTCATTTAACGAACTATGAACAAAGTACAACATAAAATAATACATAAAAAGTAAATATTTAATATATATTTAGTATAATTTAAAATCATAAAGTTAATTCAATCTACTAAAAAGTATAGTAAGTAATAATTCAAAATAAATTCAAATAACAAATGATTAAATCCATTTAATTATATTAATTAATATATAAAAATAATAATCTAATTATAATGTTTACATATAAGCAACTTTTAACATATATTGAAAGTAATTAATTATAAAATATATAATAAGAAATAAAATGTGATATTGCATTTAGAAAATAATTTAAATGAAAATTAATTAATTGCTACAATAACAAATTAAGGCAAGCATTTATTATAAACAAAACATACAAATTAATAATTAAAATATAACAAATTTTTAGTTTATCATATTAAATTAACTGTAATAAAGTTAAAAATAATATAAAAAAATATTAATAAATAAATATCTTCAATAGCTTTCAAAGCTTTAATTTAACGGCCGTGCATTATTAAGAAATATTAAAGATTAATAAATTCCCAGGATGTGTGAATTGCTACAATTATTACTCCGATAACTTTTTGTTAGTAACATTTAAATCTTGATTTGGTTTATTGGAGGTGGTGGCGGCTCGAAAAGTTTTAAGCAAGAAACTTTCTTTGCGGCGGGGTGTGTTTTTCTTTTCCTTTTTTAAATTGCTACTTTGGGGTAAAGGACTAAGAGTACTAACATCCACTTCTGATTCATCCGTTTTTAGTGATGACTGTGCAATTGTGTTATTATTTTTAATGTTTGTTTTGGTCGTTGCAGAAGAATTATTATCTGACATTGAGTCCTCATCTTGTGCAAAAAATGATGATAATGTGGGTACTTTCTTCTGACGCCGTGATACAGTCCCAGTTGTTAGTAAGGATTGTGTGCGTGTTATTGGATTTCCCGAAATTGTTGCGTATGGTATATGTGCACGTTTTTTATTGCGTGATACGCCACTGAAAGTTTTGCCACCGCCACCACTACCACCACCATTTGCATTCCACATGTCAAAGAGCCCAGTAAAGTGTTCATTATTGTAAAGTTTCTTGAAAAATATATATAAAAACTATTAAAATACTCACTGCTATATGTAGAATCAGACACTGTAGTACGTTGTCTACTATAATCCAATGGCTTGTTGCCGCTCCAATCCATTAAATCACGGTTGGCCTCTATATATATCAAGTAAAAAATTATATATCAAGTAAATAATTAAGCATTTCATCAAAATAGATTTCGTCACAGTATATATCATATATTTTAATATTATAAAACATGTTAAATTAATTAAAACTACCTAACAAAACTAGTAAAAATAAGTAAATATTGACTATTCCAAAGAAATCTTTTTAAGCCAGTGGTAAATACATAAAGGAGTTCAATTTTCACTCCGGCACTTCAAAATATATTTTTTGCCATATTTTTCTTTGTGCTTAATGCACGTTTTATGATTTGCTAATTATGTAGTAGCTTTAGTAAAATTCGATTCTTCCAGAATATTTAAATAAAATATTTAAATAAAACTAAATATGGTGAGTACAGTGGATATATATATATATATATATATGTATATATGGTAGCACTTCTAACTAAATTCGATTAATTTTGCGGCTCTATTACCGACGAATTTCCAGTATGACTTTGAAAACGAACATTTTTTTTCTTTGAAGTGGTATAAAAGCGTCGCTATATGCATCATAGAAAACAGAAGCAGTAACGTTGGTCATCACATATATCTTTCAGAACATATTTATCTGAATTTCAACTGCTTCAATGCTTTATCTACAATAATATTCACACAGAATCTCTCCCGGTTAACTCTGAAATATTCCAACACTGATTGCAAGAGATCACAGGGATTGGTTTTGATCTAATGTAAGTCGACGTAACACTTATTTTGCTGACAAACTAATTATTTATGGTAGTTTTCACTACCTGGAACGGTTTTTATCAATTGGGTTGATAACGTTACGTTTGTTGCCAGCCATATATCTATTAGTGTCGTACATATTGGTTTGAGGTCCCTGTTTTGTAAACTCTATATATGTATATAAAATGAAAAGATCTGTTATGATTTAAGTACAAAAATTTTGTAAGAGCGATATATGTTTCTCTTCATTGTAATCTATTGACGAAAACATTTATTAAAAATAATTATGACAGTAAGGACAGATAATACTTTTCGATTTAGACAGATAACAGATAATAACAGGACAGATAATATTTTCGATACTAAAGCTTTTGTCAACAAATTAAAAAATTATTTTCACAGTTAAGTCGAACAATATCTGTAGCAAATATTCGGCATACAAATTACATAGTTGACCCAAACCCCTATTAGTAGTGCAAATGTAAGACTAAGTGCAATGCCTTTATAGTACTAATAAACAAATATATAAACCTCAGTGTACATTTGATACATATGATATAATTGACTTAAAACCGTGTTATAATAGTGCAAATGTAATATTAACTGCAATGCTTTTACTAGTACTAATAAATAACTATATACACCTTCTCAGTGTATCATATTGATCCGAATTATCTATAAAAAATGTCAATATGTATGGGAAAAAAAGACAAAAGTTTTTATTTTTCATTATTTGAATTTTCTTTGTGTTTTCTGCCTTATAGCATTTATAGTCTTTGTTAGGCAGAAATAACAATAATAATATTGATTATAATATAAACAATTTCTTTATAATAATATAATATATTCTCATATAGTATTCAAACCTCCAAACCTCTAGTTGTGTACTTACTGCAGATTGATCTGCAAAAATCTTGGTTAAATTCTTCCTATTTAACTCAGTATTAGGGTTTCATAGATTTTTTTTATTTGCAACTCATAAACTAAACTATATATACATAAAAATTGTAAAATCAGTGTTTCAGTAGAGTTAAACCTAATTAATATTATTTTATAACATTATTGACTATTTATAAAATATCCATAAATCTTTTAGTTTGAACACAGTAACGATAATAAAGAAAATAATTACATTATTGACTTCCGAGTAAACAATATTTTATGACTAAATCAATAACAATAAAAAGGTTAAAGTAATTATGTGTCTACGATTGTATATTAATGGAGAAGAAAAGTAAATAATTGATAAAGAGAAAAAGAAAATTGTATGAATGTATGAGTGGTAGGGAAAAATGAAAAATCAAAGTCAATGATAATGTCAATATTGATATCAATAATTGGGCAATTAAAGGACTAACTTCTAAATAACTTCTTTGTATTGTTGTTTGTTACCCAACTGAGCAAACAATCGAACTATGGAAAGTAAATGCAAGCCCGTGCCGACAAAGAAATGGTTGGAGTCGGCATTTGCTCGCTGTTCCAACTGAAATCAATAGCATAGAATGTCTGTGTGTTATTTCTCCCACTTATTAGCTGATAAATAAGTTTGATTGACAGGTGATAAGAACTATCAACAATGCAAATACCAAATGACACAAGTTTTTATTCTTTGATTTTTCCGAATATTGTTGTCATTCTTATTAGAGTTGTTTTTATTGTGGGACCAGTTGGGGACAGCAATTATATAAAATTAATATTTTTATTTTATAGTTTATATATAATATGTTGTTGTATTCTATTAGTAAATTACTTACTATAAGTGTTGCAGAGCAGCTCAAAGATATTAACACGTCCAAATTGCATTGCCAAATGTAATGGTGTATAGCCCTGAAATTTAGATTAAATTGTTAGTTCGGGTTTGCAATATATTATTAAAAATAAACTAAATTTTAATAAAAAAAATATAGAAACGACATGTCAAATAAATTTAGATCATTAAAGTTAAACGCGATTGTGTTGAACGTAATTTGACGGAAGATCAAATCTTAACAAACAATAGTACTATTCGCAAATAAAAACATGATGTGCAAATGTCTTTTATTTTAGTTTATAGCGTTCAATTTATAAAATTGACTAATTTAATATCGGAAAATGGTACATGAGAAGTATAAGCTCACTCTAAAAAAATGTTGTTTCTATAGTAACATAATAATTGAAGCCCTTTTGTATCTCATTGTTGTAAACACAGAAATAAATTTCGATCGATGAAAATTCACTTTGACATTTATAATTTAAATCTTTAAATGAATATGTAATATATATAAAGCAATCGACGTCCAATTTAACGACTGATTTTTGGTATACATTATATAAATACATTAAATAAAGATAAGTAGCTTCGTTGTTCAATTAAGATTTTTGAAGTAATTTTCGAAAAAATCTTAAATTTGTTTGTTTCTTGAGGTTCTGTATTGATATTTTATACGATTCTCTTAGTAGGTCTTATAAAATCATCATCATCATCCGTGACTATACAGTACGTATAGGACCTAAACCTGTTTATGAACATCCTTCTATTCTTCTCTGTTTTTTGTTTTTGTTTTCCAATTTCTTATATTAATTTCTTCTAAATCTTGCTGCACACTGTCTTTCCATCGTTTTCTTGGTCGCCTTCTTTTTCTGCTGGTTCCTACTTCGTTCTCATAAATCTTAAATGCCGGTACTCTTATATCCGACATTCTTATCACATGTCCAAACCATCTTAATCGCTGCTTTTTTTTCATAAATTTGTTTGATTGTATCACCTTTAGCTAGCTGTTCTAGGTCGTGGTTGTATCTTATGCGATATATCCTGTTTTCTTTCACGAAACCAAAAATTATTCTGAGTATTTTCCTTTCAAGCACTGCTGTCTTGCTTGCTTCGGCTTCAGTAAATCTGCATGTCTCGCACCCATATGTTACTACTGGACGAATCAATTTTTTTTTTACATTTTTAGTTTTGTTATGATTTTGGTATAAGGACCATTATTTTTTGTAACCCATTGTATAGAAGTATTAAGTGATCTACAACGTTTTTACGAGCATTTTCGGTATTTTTTAAGCAAGAGAATCCCTTTGCTTAAATGTTACTCATGGCTTAAATTATTGACGAGTCTAACTATGTCGGATATGTGGAACAATAGGACTCTTTTGGCCACAGTACCGGCTATTGGGCGAATTTACGCCACTAGTTTAAAAAAAAAGTATGTCTGATGTCGAATTGGGAAATCAAAGATCGTGCTACACCTAATTATATCTTTTTATATTTCAAGTAGTACAATTGAAGTACAATTTAAAAAAAATAATGAAATGAAATGATTAGGTTGTGTGTGTATATTCAAATAAATGACATACGAAGTGCTAACTTACAGCATTAAAAAAGTAAAAGAAAATAGGTTCTCAAAAAATTTTCTGCATAAAATCTATGTATAAACATTTAATAAGAAAAAAGTCGGAAAACCATTTATACACTGAATAGTTTTTATATTATGTGAAATTTTATTTAGATTGAAATCAATGTATAATTAAAACTTATTAACCGACGTGAAATTAAATAATCTTTGGATGTAATATTTTTTTTTTGTAAAATTACAAAATAACCGAAACTATTCAAAACTTTCGTATCTCAATTGTTGTGTGTTTCACTGATAGAATTTTATATGACAAAAGTGTAAATTTGAAATGCGTGTCGAATTGAACACACTCGACACAAAGTGCCAATCATTTTGCTACAATTTCGAAATTTGGCAGGATAATTTAAAATTGAGATAGAAAGCATTTCATTTGTTGTCGCGACAAATGTGCCTGGTTTTACACAATTTGAATTTTTAAAATAAAATGAAATAAAATAATGTGAAATAAATTTTACGTATGACAAAACAATTGGAAATTGCTTAAATTTGTCATAGTCAAATTCGCTGATTTGTTATGGTTTTTGCACTTTGAAATCCTTTTACTTTGCTGTGTTGCCACTGCGACTATAGGGGAAAAGGGTTGATGCTTCACATCGAATGCGAATAGCATTAATAGTGATTGCCTGCTGATGTCACCGTACTTCATATATGCAAAATATTGAGAGATGGCGACAACACACGTTATGTTAAGTCAAATTAAATGTTTCGTCGAGTGGGTACACATCTTGAGTTAAAATTTCATAATCAAACTCGGAGTCATCTGGATTGGCAGTGAACATCACGCGCAGATTCAATTTAAAATTAAGTTGTTGTCTTGGCAATAAGGCGGTGGCGCTCTAGCAAATGCATATGCAGGCAAATGTTTTATTGAAACTTAATAATAAAATTGTAAACAATTCAAACTGCACTTACCCCGTTCTTTGCATTCAAAGGAATTTCGTTGTAAGGATTCATGAAATTAAATGGCAAAAAAAAAATATACAATTTTTATTAAATTCCTATTGCAATGTTTCTTATACGAACCGTTCTAGCATTAACATCCGCCTTGTAGGTGCCGGCAATCAGCTTGACGACGTCTTCATTTCCATGTTTGGCAGCCCAGTGTAGCGCAGTCTACAAAAATACAAAAAATATTCGAATTACTTGTAAGGTTTTATTACATTTACATTAGTCGCAGCTTAAATATTATAGATGAGAATGATTATTGATATCTAGTAAAATGTATGTATGTACGGTCTGACTAATTCGAAAAGAAACTGCTTGGTAGGTTGTTATATTTAGACGACAAAAGTAAAAGTTTGTTCAATTACAGAATCACAGCAATAAAATATTGCTAAAATCATAAAAAGAAAACATTTTATCTACTCTTTGCAACAATATGTATAAATTATGAAATAAAAGTCGTGGTTGAGAACTATTTCTAATTCGAATTTTTTTGAATATCTGCTTAATCATAATTCCCAAAACATGATTAAATGTTCTAGGGAACATGATTAAATTGTCTGTAGAACACGGTTAACTACTGTCCTTTCAATAGGTATAAAATAATAATATTTAATAATGTTATTTTTTTCTTGCTAGTTAGATGAATTCCAATAGCTAAGAAAAGACATGGACAAAAATTCATCATCACCACTGATGATGAGTACGTGGCAATACTCGAAACAGCGTTGTATGGTCAGCCAAATTTCAATAAATTAAATACATTTTTGTCCTTGCCTTTTCTTTGCTATTAGAATCCGTCTAATAATACTGAATTTTTTATTTATTAATAAGTATTAATGTTCTTTAACTCTTTGCTATTTAATAGCTTAATTAAAATTTGTCATATAGAGATAATAAAATTAGAATATCTATAATATACCCTATCCAGATTTATATTGTATATAGAGCTAATTGGATATATAAAGTTTAACCCAATTTCTATTTTGATGGTCTACAATAACATTATCAGTCTTGTAGAGTAAAGTTTACAGAAAGTTGATGTAATTACTTAGTCTTTAATGATTTTTTGTGGAATGCCTTTCTAATTTTCTTAAGCACAAAATATGACTATAGTATACGTTTACTTTGATAGTATTTTATTGGAGTACTTTTCTAACATTCTTGAACCCAGTCAAAATTTGTATTTTATGTAAATATATTACAGTTAATAATTTGAATTCATAACTTGTATACTTTAAATATTCGAATTAGTAAATGTGGCTCATTACTGTATCTCACAGGTCCACATAAGTTTGAGTATGGCTTCTGGAAGCACAAAAAATTATGTTTAATTTGCACCCAAATGATATTTTGAATAAAGTTAAAGTTTTAACACCATATTGCACGATGTTATAGGTTCACTTATTTTTTCATTAGATTCTTCTTTATAATTTATGTCCATAATATTGCTGTTTTCTTTCTATTGAATTTTAACATTGTTGTCTACAGTGCAGATATTTCTGTCTATTTGGAGAAAACCGTCGAAATCATTTGCCAAATTAAATCCTTCCGTAAATTTAGCATAGATTGCGAGTGGAATGTCATCTTCGGGATCAAAATCGTCAAGACTTTCATAAATTTTTGAAAATCCTGTTTTATTGTTTCAACTTTATATCTTGGCATAAAGGAAATAAACAGTTTCAATCACATTAATAGATTTTAATAGCTCAGAGGCAGACCTTGTATTGTCAATTTACGTAACAAGTGCTTTAAAAGTATGCTCCTGTAAAAAGTTTAAAAATTTTGGATTGCCCCTCGTTGTGTTTGGAAGCGAAAAAATAATGTTAATATTTAACTTATATTAATTCCTTTGAATGAGATGATGCATTATCAAGAAACAAGAATCTTTCGACTCTGCACTCTCATTTTCTTATACTAATGCAGCCATTCATTTATAACTTCTCGAGTTATCCATGCTTTTTTATTAGATTTTAAATCCACTAGCAGTTCTGTGATACCGTTCGAGGATATCGAGGATTTGCTAGTTTCAATTTTGAAATAGTATAAAAAATATTTAATAAATATGTAATAGTATAGACTTCTCAATAAAATATCATTGAGAGGACTTTATAACATTTGTTTAAAATTATTTATCTAAAATTTCAATTTATAATTAATTGTCACAACAAAAACAAATTGAGAACTTGCAAGTAAGGATATCTGTAGCACTTTCCGAAACAATTGAAAATTTGTTGCTTTTTGTTATTATTTGTCCAAAATATCGACATTTTTATTTGCAATTGTGAAGCCAGACATTTAAGTCTGAGCAACTAATATTCCTCTCACATTAAACTACTGTAAATGCACTTATAATAAAGGCAAATAGTCCGACTTGAAGTATCTTAAGTGCTACTCAGGAGGCCCAACGTTGCCAATCGAAGCGTCTTTAAAGTGTCTCGATGCGTGTTAGCAGCAAAAATTACAAGAAGTAAAACAAATCGTTGTACAAAATAATGCAACGCTTTGTTACCAAACACCAAAAATTAAAAAAAAAAAAAAGCAAATAAATTTTCTTTGAAACAACAGCAGTAGCAGAGCAGAGGTAGGAACAAAAATTGACTACAAAGGATGCGTATAGGGGGTAATTGTGGTAAAATCTGCTATAGTGCAACTTAATCCAAAGTTTGTGGAATGCTCAGAAGCAAAGCTGTAGTACGTTGTAGTACGTTGAGGTTAGTAACAATAGATCTGGTGCGGTGTCTGTCAGCTTTGCCCTAAATGGTATATGGGCCTACTGTTGTACTTCGCAGCATATTTGCACAAACGTCAATTGAGTTGCAAGTGCCATTTCATTTGGCGGTCCATACAAACATTTCCACTGTGCCAAATACCAACCACCAACTGTACAGCTACCAACAGCAGCAACAGCAACAGCAAATGAACCAGTAACAAAAGTGCGCTTGACGACAACGATAACGATAACGACAAAGAAAGAGACGATGTTTGGCAGGCGGGCAGCGAGATAAATAAATTGTCTTGGATAAGTGAATTCTTGTTTCAATTATTTTCATGTTAACATAATAATTTAGTGAAACACAATCGATCGATGGTTTGTTGCGCAGAGATATTTCTGCGGTCACAACACAGCAGCGTACAGCGCTTTATGGTTTTAAAAGAGATCAACAAGAGCAAAGTGGTAAATAGCGTTAATGTTGATTTTTCTTAAGAATTGTGTCCTATAGTTGCGTAATGCACAAGATATTTAAGCTAAAATTACAATAAAGATGCAAAACTTAAGTCACAACAGTAACAGCAGCAGCAGCAGCAGCAGGAGCAGCTGAATTCCCAGATTCCAATACGGAATGAAATCATTAGCTTTCTTGGCTGTTTGGGTGCCTCATTGATTTCAAGCGAAATTTGTACCTATTGTTACTGTTGTCTGTTTTTACTAAATGCACCGATATCGATCGATTTCTTTATTGTTTGTGACTCGCAATGGCATAGCTTATGGGCATGTCCAACTTTACATTCTGCGATTACTGTAGTGGCAGCACCTGTATTTGCAGCGACTCTCTATGGTATCGCTTAATCTGTTGTTGTCGGCATTTAATCTCAGGCTATTGTCCTTCACATCTATGGACTGCGCATATTGCCTACATTTTGATTGTATAGCCGCTGTAGAGTTGCGCATTAGTTGCACCGACTGATCATCATCATCATCATCACCATCACCATCATCGTCAATGTTCGTCGCTGCTATTGCAGTAATATGTTGCATTCTGTTATTGAACCAAAGACCGCCGAAGAATTTCAAATTTACCAAACGATTTTGCTGCTGATAAAGCACAACAAAACGACGTTGAATATTTTGCGACTGCCATTGATGCACTGCAACAGAATATGCACAATTTATCGCTCAGCAGATTTTTCGTTGATATTGCAAAAATATTTCCAAAGTACATAAATTCAGTAGTCAAATGGTAAAGGGTATCATCAAGAGCCAAACAAAATACTGCAAATTTGTTAGACAAGTTAAGAAATCGTTTTGAGCTACCGAGTACCGTGTAAAATTTAAAGAAGATTTAGTAACTTTGTTATCGGTAATTTAGGCAACAACACTTGTACATTAATTTCATTATAAAATTTGTGTTATAATAAACTTTCATATAAATTTGCCGTAATACTCGTACATCATTTATAGGTAGGTCATGCGAACTTTTAAATTATAAAGGCTAAGATAATTTATGTTAAAGAGGATTGTTGTTCCATGAAAACGAAGCAGCTTTACGACTATGAATTAATTTTTTATACCACAGATTAAGAGTTTAGATTTTTCATCTAAACGACTTTGTGCATTTCTAAAAAATCTAAGACAATATATTTTTTTAGTAGACGTAGAACTATTCTGTATATGTTTTACAAAAAGACCAAGATCCTTACAAATTCATACCAAATAATAAATGTTTCAACTCTTAAATAAGTTAATCCGCTGATATGTTAAAAACTACAATGTTTCAAATACTGAGAAGTTCCTGTTTTTTTTTTATGTAAGGTACATCCAGAAATAAAGACTTCAAATGAAGTATAACAACTCTTCCCACTTTAACCAAGTAATAATTGAATTTTTGGTAAAAGGTTCATATATTTGGTTTTTAACATAGCTGAAGTATATTCAAAGTCTTTTTGCAGCACAATATATTTAGGACAGATTTTTTGACTATAAGCTACGGTAATCGGAAAAATTTTGACAATTCTAATTTGTATAGATAGCTCAATAAGATCCAGTACGTTTGAGTAAGGATCTATTTAATTTCATTAATGCTTATTTCCACTAACTTTCCTAGGTTACTGAGGAACGGTTTAAATAAGGTACCCAAACTTGTAACAGGGAAAATAAAAATAGTGCATTTTTTATGGTTTATTGGCCGAATGCTCTCCGTAAGCCCAGAAATGTCAGCATTAATGTTTGTTTGTAAATATATTTATGTCATAATGATCTAATAATTTTACAATTTTACATGATCTAATAAACTCTTCCAACTCCAGCTCGATTTTTTGAGGTATTTTATATTGTTAATTTTTTTAAGTTACATTTAGTAGGACCTTTTGCATGGTAGATCCTCTACTTGCTAGTTTATTGGTTTTTTCTCATCTCCTTAAAATGCTATGGCTTAGAAATTAATTTAGTCAAGCCGATTAGGATGTCTTTAGCCTTGACATTAGGATGTCTTTGTTTCGCTAGGTGAGATGTTGTGGTAATTAAAGTAAAGGTCTGAAATACAGCTTGATTAGTTGATAGCATAATGTTGCTCTTTTTAAATTTGTAATTTGTAATTAATATCCCATATGACTGATCAGCCGATTGCAAATAATTCCATCAGGAATACATTGAATGAGTTAGGTAGGCATTATTTCTATATAAATTACGAGAACTGTTTTTTAAGTCTTATGCTTAACTCTGAAAACTGGTTAAGCAGTGAATATGATTTTATTGCTTTTCAAAATATTCTCAATTTTTGGGTTTTGAATTTCTCAACGGCTTATAGCTGTTTTAGGCTTATAGCCGTAGATCCATGATTCATCATCTGTCACAATATCGTAGACGTTTTTTTATCTACCTCGGCAGCATTTTTTAAGCATTTCCTTGCATCAATGCGGAATACGGAAAGCTAAATGTATCGATAATTCTATTTTGGTTAAACCGCGTCGGAAATCGTTAAAAATTATTGTACAAAAATTTTCATTATTTGGTTCCATTTTTTCGCAGAGACTCAATTTAGAAACGATGTAAACAACACAATAACTGTAATGTCATTTATGTTAGAAAATGTCACACTTTCGAACAAAAATCTCAAAATTCATCTGGAAAGACTAGCCATCCTTCGCCTAGGTTTAAAGGTATCCTATGATATGTATTAGATATATTAAACTGTCTGTTTTTTGTTTATGATAGCACGTACCTGTACATTGATAGCTCTAGAACCGTAATTATTACATACTAAAAAACGAAGAAGGATATTGGGTGCAAGTCCAAGTAATCTCAAGTGTCGATTTGACACATTTTATATATTTTTTTTAATTTTTAAGTGACTTTTTAGCGTACAATATTGAAAACTTGAGGGTCACTTAGCTTAAGTGTGTACTGTAAAACTGGTCTATATTGGCTTTTATATTAAAAAATGTTTATGCTGTGTGGTAAAAAGTATTTTCATAGTTGTTATTAAGGTATAAAGATTATATTAATTGTAAATATAAAGAAAATACGTAAACACACAAAAAAAAAAAAATAAAAAATATAATTTTGCATCGAACTATCTTTTTCCGTTACATTATTGTTTCAGATTACAAATTAAAAAAAAAATCGACTTTAAATTAAATTTTGAGTACATATTTTTTTTCTATAACAACTTAAATTGACCACACGTGGCACAATTTGAATGTACTTAAAAATGAATCAAATAAAAATGATAATAAAATAAACGTGATTGGTGAATCCTGACTTATTGATGAGCTTAACAGAATTAAGAATTCGGTCGTTATTGCTGATGAAAGTATTTAACGTAAAATTCTAGTCACATAACAGTCAAGTGTGTGTTTAACAATTCCTGTGAAAAAATAAAATAAAATAAAATAAAATAAAATAAAATAAATAAATAGGTAACTTTAGAGAAGACTTCTCTGGCTGTGCTTATTTAGTCATTATACGTAGAAAGGTTGCCTACTAAAATGCTCCGGAACAGACAAGCTATGGGCAATAAAAAAAAAATTTATTTCTGGCTGTTGTCTGTGCACGTAATCGTGGTCGCCCCCACAGTGGTCGAACATAATAATGCTACCAATAAGTTTGCCCGTGATTTTTGTGGGGTCTCAAATAGACAGACAAGTAATTCGTGAAGTAGCTAAACATGCGCAGGGCTAGCAAAAAATCGGGCGTGCAGTTGCGCATATGCAGCACAATTAAAAACAATTTAGATAAAATATTGTGTGTGCTGCAATTATGTTAATATGTGGAAAGCAAATTTGTGTAAGGAAACTCTTATTTGTTTCATTTAAGCCATTTGTTAAAGTAAATAAGTTATTTATTTTTATACAAAATACCACAAATATTTTGCCAAATACAAAGTGTATTCGCCAAGACGAAAAAAGGATTTGAAGTTCTCGTAAAAAGCGTATAAATGTCACTTTGTGTTTACCTGTGACAAAAACATTCCAAGCTTTTGTTTATTGCTTCACTGTTCAAAACCTTAAGTTTAACGTGGCGAAAAGTTCATTTATTCGTGATAAAAAAGGATGCAAAACTGTGCAAGCTTAGGTACATTTTATACCCTCAACTATAACGTTCTGCTATAGAACGATAACGTTCTGTGCGAATGTAAGTGGCATTCAGTTACGGTGGGAATATGAGTTGGTAGCAGGGCAACCGATATTGAATTGTTTAAAAGCTTCTTTTATATTCTTGCACAGCCTTAAAATAAACTAAAATAAGAAAAACTTTAATATCATTCTAAATCCCAACAATTCACTTTTAAATTCTTTTATTTTGTCTCCGATGGCAAAGATTGTTCGTTACTGATAAGCATCGATTGCTGGCGAAATATTTGCATAAATATGAGATGCATTTTTGTACTTGTTCTCATGGAATACCAACAGGCCTGGGCATGCTGCTCAAGCTGCCATCAAGTAATAAACAAATATACTTTTATATATATACGTATATCCCATATAAAAGTAATTCTATAGTAAATGAGTTTTTATTTAAACAGTAAAAAGAATTAATTTGATGGATCTTACTAAAAATATATAGTGAGGTATAGTAGAGTGCAAGTAGCAGACTGTCTTGTAGAAAGTAAAAGAGACCAAGCCAGTTTGTCTTTTTTAAAGCAGGTAATATCTTTAATACCTTTGGTAGTGATAGGTATTCCACAACTTAGACAAAAGTCGTTGAAATGAGTTTCAAATCAATTAGAGTGTTCTGTCGATATGGTGATTGTGTAAGCTTGAACAGTTGTTCGTTCTTTTTTGATTATAAGTATTTAGTTGTTTATCGTGTATAGCTGCTTTACACTACTGTAATTTCAACATACGTATTAAGATAATGACCCTTTAAAAAGAATTGGGGAGCTAAGCCATTTTTAACCTCTTTCTATGGGTACCAGCATACGATTAGAAACATGCAATTCCACGTTGAGTGAAAACTAATACTCTTTCTGGGCATTTGGATCTCGTGGTTCCAGATTTCAGTTCTAGTGGGGTGTCAGTTCTAGTGAAAATCAGATATACTCTAAAACAGTACAGGGTGTTTTCTAATGAATTTTAGAATTATTAGTCGCGTTTTGTGAAATTCATATTTGAATTTGTTAGTATTCTAATCCTTATCTTTATACATAAAGTAATGTATAGAGACCTCGGTACTTTGTTATCGTAGATAAGACTTTCTGAGATGTAGACTCACATGCTTCAGACACCTTGTTATATTTTTAGATTATATTATTTTATTCTATTAATTATAATATTAAATTTAAATATTATATAATATTTAATTATATTTAAAAATAATTTTCGAATGAGAAAATGGGCATTAATATAAACTTTATTATATATTGATTTTAAAATTCTGTGCTTTTAAACAATAAAAATTATTCGTTTATATGTGAAAACCTGTATTGATCTTATGTGATATTTTTGTAATGAATTAATTTTTTTTTGCAAGATTATAAAGATTGATATGATGTTCTTGTGTTGTAAACAATTAAGAATTAAAAGTTTTCTAAAGTTTCACTAAAGATGAAAATGATATTCAGTAGTTTGAAAATGATTTACATTTTATACTAAATGTATGTTTTGATATATTACCAATATATATACCTTCCATGAACAATTCTTATTAAATTAAGTTATATTTATAAATCGAAATTTTTCCAAAATACATATGCACGCGTTCAATCTATCATTACATAAATAGACTCATTAGAAAATACAAGCTATGTGCAAAGAAAATTTTGCTCCATATAAGGGGCCTATAAATATTTCTTTCAAACTGCAACGAAGTCTATAGTAATTACATTAACAAGCAATAAAGTAAGTCATTCAAATTAGCAATAAAAATATTGAAATACAGGCAGATTGAAATTTTGAGGGCGCCACAATATGGTTTCTTAAATGCATAATTACTTCAACGGAATCGGTATAAATCAAATACAACACAGTGTAAAGAAAACTGAAAGAATTCTGCAAAGATGAAAGTATCAGAATGGAAAATAGGCGTCAGACGATGCAATCAACCATTTCAAGTGTGGAACATGACAAGAACAGAATTAACTCTGCAAATTAAATGTTTTTAATTTTATTTAATTCTTACATTTGCTTTAATTTGGTTTATTTTAAAATATTTTTTTAGTTGCTGATTTATTTATGAACACTAAAATAGTTTTATTCAGTATGTTATAGAGATTTATTTAATTAAAGCAGAAATGGAATTAACTTGATTGTATAGCTTAATTATACACAAGTATATAAATATAAATATAAACTCAAATAAAAAATTTTAATAATTAATTTCATAAATAATAAAAGATAATTGAAAAATAATCAAGTTTAAAAAAAAAATTGAGTCTAAAAAATTCAGTTGATATTTTTGTTAATTATACATTATAATTATAATTTTATTATAATTATATTATAATAAAAAAAATATTTGTGTGTTTCATATATATTTTATTAGTTTTATCCAATCTATTACATTGTAATGTATAACTACTGTATATCTGCGAATTCCATTCAAGAAAAGCATAGATTATTTAATTCTGACTAAAGAATTGAGCAAATAGAAGTGCACTACGTACCACACACTCTGATGAATGACCGAAAATATTAAAAATCTTTCGAAAGAATCCGTAACGGATTTATTCTATTATACCTGGTGATAAAATACAATGTTTCAAATTTAAATCAAAATCAAAACAATATAAAAGTAATCGGAAGAGCAAAACGAGAGAAAATACGTTTTTAAATCAAAATCAAGACAGTGTTGACCAATGTTTATTTCGATTCAAAGAAAATTTTTCACAGTCAATTTGTTCCAGTATATCAAACGGGATATATAGAAAACTATTTGGGAGTTTAACAACGATCGCGTGCAAAAATTCTACGACAGGAATATCTACAGTTGGTTTTTGTTATACGATAATGCACTCATCGCACAAAATCATCATGATATATTACTTTTTGAAAGCAGATATCATTTTTTTCAAATTCAAAAAACTAGAATTGACGTTGAACAGATATCGTTTCGATATAAACCTGTTGGTCTAGAAAATTTTAAACGACAATTCCTTTCCATGAGTATAAAAAATATTTAGAAAAGTTTCTAGAGCTTTGGAAAGAGCAATTAAAATAATAAATGCTTTGCGTTTTTCTTATGACCCATAAATGGAGCTCTTCTTTTCCATCAAACAATGAAAAATTCCAAAAAGTGCAATAGAAATTCATTTGGCAAATAGTGGTTTCCCTTTTGTATATTTAAAACATGAATATTCATAGAGATCTTCGAATTAGCATAGTCTCAGAATTAATTTTAGCAACACACAAAAATACATATTCAAATTCAAGAATCACCTAAACCCACTTGTACGGAATTTCATCCAAAGCATTGGAACCTAGTGACTCAAAAGGAACTATATAAACTCGACTATTCAAAAATAACGCCCGACATGGAATTGAGATTGGATGAAGTTTTGGTTAAGGATAATTAATTATCTATTTTCTTTCTTGTAGTTAGTTCTATGTTGATTCTTATTAAAAAGAAAAATAATTTAAAAAAAAAAATTTTTTTTCTTGATAGACTGTGTATTCAAATACATCTTTATAACAATTTTATATTTGTCGATTACTATTATTATTTATTATAATTTGGTAAGAGTCTCTGGTGTATTTAGTTTATTCATTTAAAATAAGAACTGCAAAAAACAATTAACCTAATTTAGATCATCAATCAAAACAAAAAAAAATAAAATAATTTATTTTAATTTTTGGCATAAAATTAAGTGAAATTTATGTACTATAAATTTAAATTCATTGCATTGTACTAAGATTAAAAAATGACAAAGTGTTGTGAAATTTTTGTCGCTTTTATGTTAAACAAAATTGTTTTGATGTTTTACAAATTCTTGGGGCATATTTTTCTTTTTGCACAAGACAATTTTCGCAGTTCGTAGTTCATTTGTTTGCAGAATCTCATGTCTTGCTGACAGATTTGTTTTTATGATATGACAAATTTTTTGATTAATTAATTTAATTTTATGCAAATAATGATTAACTCAAAGACAGTATATTTTTAAATTAATTATTTGCAGTCGTAGAAATAAAATAATTTTATATCATTAAATTCATATATAAATATTATTTTTCATTATGGAAATTGACACAAAAAATTTTTTCAGATGCAAAATCTTTTCTATTGGAAAGTAAGGGTTATGTTATTAATTGAAAACAATTAATTTGTATATATGAATATTTTAATTATTGAATTAAATTAAAGATTTAAATCTATTTAAAAAATAAAGCTACTTTTTTGACAAGAAAACTGCGGTTGTTAAATTTTCTTGGCGAAAGTTTGTGATGACAATATATTATATATATCCGATAACAAAGTGTCTTGTGTTAGTAATTTCAACGCTTCAAAAGTAGTTATTTTGATATCAAAGACAAAGATCTGGCTAAGACATTAGTCAATTTCTATAAATCGTTTTTATATAGTTGCTCTATAATAATTTATTAACGGGTTAATTGGTCAATTTAAATAGAAATAAAAACATTATAATTTATTATTTATAATTAAAAATAGTTTATATTTTATTAAAAATAATTGTTTCAATATTTCGACTGTCTTCGACAGTCATCTTCAGGAAAGATGACTATATATATATGTATATATAGTTGCTCTATCATATGAATATTTACGTGATTTTAAATTTATTTAACAACGAAAGAAAATCCCAAAATAAAACTTTGTATTTATTATTACAAATTATGAAAGAACTATTTTTAAATCTAAATTTCGGTTCTAACAGGTTCCACCACAAGATACAGTTCTATATGTCGACTTTTCTTAAAAAAGGATACAACATCCAATTACTACTACAGTAT
Source organism: Teleopsis dalmanni (assembly GCF_002237135.1). Lineage (NCBI taxonomy): Eukaryota > Metazoa > Arthropoda > Insecta > Diptera > Diopsidae > Teleopsis > Teleopsis dalmanni. The sequence goes on along the minus strand of NC_051846.1, from coordinate 53,807,226 downwards.
AGAAAACGCAGGATAAGTAAACTAACACATAACTCTTTTCTTAAGCGGGTTGACATACACCGATCATTATCACAAATCGAACGATCCACAAATTAACTTAAGAACAGCACAAAGGTTACGAAAATGTCAATCGTTACTAAAATTAAATTTTAATTGAATATTTTTAAACATAGTTAAGAAAAATAATTTCTGATTGTTTAGTTTATATGACAGCTTTGTAATATTTCATAGTCATTCTGAGATTTCACTTCCAAAAACATCCCATTTCCTAAACATGTTTATTAAATCTGCACTTAAGTGTATGCAGCAGCTAATCTGCACTGATTACTCGTCTGGTCTCTGGTTACTCTATAGTTCGTTTAGTTAGTTACAAACAAAAAAAATTGACACAAAAACTTTTAATTTCCTAATTTCAATATATTTTTCAAGCTTTCTAAAATAGTTTTCAAAATTTGATTTTTTTTAGGATTACATTATCGCGATTAAATGTATTTTTTTTACGATTGTCTCCGAAAATCCCTCTCAATTTATTTATTTTTTTATGCAACCAGAAAATGCATGACACTAGGTCTGGGAAGTATTGTCCTATATACATTTCTTCAATTATTGAGAGCGTGGTGACGTTTTTTGTTTTATCAGCAGAGTGAGCTGACAAATTATGGTTCTTTATGAAGTTTTATTTTTTTTTTTTCGTAGTTTTCCTAATTGTCGAAAGCTTGTAATTTTAATAGACCATTAAACAATTATCGCCTGTTCAATCTTCAGAGGAATAACAGATACAACTTCTCTTCTAGTGAAATAGATTAATATCATCCATATCATCAACTGTTGCTTTGCCTCTAGAAGCAAGTATTTATAGAAGCAGTCTTTGTCATCTGTCATAATTTTATTAAGGACATTTAATTTTCAAAATGAAAAAAATATTGAACAAGACTACCAACATGCTGAAATTTTTGTATGTCGGTTAAAATTCAAGAAACACATAGTGCTGATTTATTTTTGTATCCAAGATGATTGCTAATATTTGTAATATAACCAAGTCATTTAAACCTAGATCATCAACCTGGACCTGGAACATCCGAAAACACTTCGAGATGGTGAAAGGGAATGGTGTATTCTCTTGATATGGTATTCGGCAAGCATTTAATATTTCTACAGGCTTATGTTGACTAACCAAATCTCTTGTTGTAATGAAGGTGGGATTTTAACCGATTGTTTGTCATTAGGTTTACGATTTGTTGCCTTCATTTTGATAGATTGCTAAGAAACTTTATATGAAGTGTAGATATACATATATGTTATACCAAATCAGGTAGCATTTTTTGCCAATTGTGAGTATATGTAATGTATGTGTAAATAGTTCTAAAATTTAATAAATTAAATATGTTAATATATAAATTATATATGTTAATAATTAAATTGTATATAACATATAAATTATATATATTAATATATATACAATTTAATAATAAATTAAAAGCCCTTAAAATAATATATATATAGTACATATTTAATATGAATTCTTTTATCCATATTCAATATGTTTGATACTAATTTAATTGTTAAAATTAAAATTGCATAATGTTTAAGATATTCTATCTACTTACATACTGTGTTATCGATTTGAATATTTGAAGCCATTTTTATTGATGCATCCATTAAGTGATATGAAAAGATAAAATTTATGAAAATAATTTAGTTATCATCAATTAAATTAAAGAGTAGAAATATGAATTCTTTATAAAATAATAAAAAATGTTTAACTTAAATATGACTTTATATTGTAAATTACAATACAAATATAATTAATGTAAATGTACATATACTTAGTGGCAATTGATATAGAAAATTTAATTTTTCCTACTTAGTCCAATTAATGAAAATGTAACAAACTTGATAACAAGTACTGAATGCGTAATTATGGGAGTATGATTAAAACGCAAATAACTGCTTTTATTCACCAGGATAAACTGGGCACGAGCTGCTTATGCCGCTTATTTATTGCAGGTGATTTCGTGGTTTATATTCATTTCGGTATCGGCCTACAATTTCGATTGCTTCATAATCTTCATAATTATCTGTTAATGCAACTAGCTTCCAATTACGCAAACAAGTGAATACTTCAGCAGAAACTGAAAGGCGCAGTCCAACTACCAATTGCTGGTCTATAAAGAAGCATCTTAAAGCAGAGTGCATTTGTTGTTTTTGTGAAATTTTTAGAGCGGCACAGTGCGGCAGCTGTGTTTGTGACGCATTTGCAATGTCTTGTAATAATTGTCCTTGCAATGTATTTATAAGTTAGTAACAGAGTGCAGAGTGCAGAGGAGTAAACGTAACCACGGCGATGTAAAGCAATAAGATATACTCATGCAGAATGCAGAAGAAATAAAAAAATTTCAATAAAAAGCGAGAACCTAAATAAGTAGCAACAACGGAAATAAATTACCTTAATGGTGCTAAGTATGATAATGAGGGTCATATGATATCAAATGCACGTCCAACAGAATCGCCCCACAACGTTTGCAAGATACAGCATGAAGACTTTCATGAAGTTAGTGTTTAGCTGTTTGCTGTTTGCAGTTCGCAGTTTGCAGTTTGCAGTTTGTGTTAAATAATTTTCGCTTGAATTTACTGACAAACATGTAATACGTAAATATACAGGACATGCAGATAGAAAGAGTTACTTGGCGTTGTTTGTGCTGCTGTCAGTCAGTCAACGCTTTGTTAAATTTCTCGGAGGCGTTCTTGATCGAAATTTGATATTTGCAGATAAGATGCACTGCAACTGCACTACTGGTTACTCGCACTTCGGTACTGGTTTCTGTTCAGCTTTGTTTATTGCGATATATGCAGATAATTTGCCACCTTTTTTTTTAGTTATGAAGGCATAATTGTTGCACAGGTGATTTGGATACGAATTGTTAGCTCACATATATCGAAAAAATTTTTTAGTAAAGTTTAGTATCGTCATATGTTGCACACTTAAATTAATCTTAAATTTTAAACTATACTTTTTTAAATTGAATTTTTTAAACAATCGATCGATAGGTTTGTTTAATTGATCTAACTGGCTATAAGCCACGCACTAACCTTTTGATATCAAACACCATACTATATGGAGTTAAATCTTATGTACTCTAAGGAGTTAGAATATTCCCAAGGTAAAGTAAGCCTGTCGTAAGAAGTGACTGAATTCCTGATATTGAACACCTGATATTGTTTAAAGTATAGATGACACTAAGTGAGTTTCACTTGTACCACAGACGTCAGAACCTAAATCTGCGATTGTCCTGACCAATTGAGGTTGGCTGCTTTAATGAGAATATCGTGGTGGCAGTGGTAAAGACCTAAAGTTAAGTCGTTCAAATGACTATTTTTTTAGTTTATTTAATACGGAACTGCATTTTACAATTGCGTGCTGTGCAACAATGAACATCAGACGTTTTAAAAGGTCAGCGGGGTCGATACTTCCGAATGAAGTATCTTTATGGAAGGAACCTATATCTTAAAAGTATAGCTTTAATTGGTACCGGCGGTATTACTTGAAATACTAATGGAGTCGTTTTTCGTCGCATTATACTTATACGTATGTTAAGAGTACGTTGGTGTTAAGAATTAAAGTCAACTAGAAAACTATGGACTCTTTATTTCTAAAATGTCTTATAACTTTCTAACTAGTAAACCCTTCAAGCATATTAAACATGTACTAAGCAGTGTAGGGTGCAAACATAATGGATGTTATAAAGCTTTCTTTGTTCCAATTACCTACGGTTCTTACATTTATTACTATTGGAATTCCTATTTTATATGTGTATGCTGTTAATCGATCATTAGGTACTCAAGATGTAATTTTTAAAT
>NC_051846.1:53785487-53803268 GCF_002237135.1 Teleopsis dalmanni | reverse complement strand
TATATACTTTTTTTATTATTTATTTCATATATAATTTAATTATTTATTTACATATACATATATACACAATATGTATATACAACGTATTTATATATTAATATTATATTAAGTATATATATAAATAAAGTGTGTATATGAAGAGAGTATATATAAATACATATGTCTATGTATGTTTAATTATACATATTGAAATTAATATACATATACATATATTTTTTAAGTAGCTATTAATAATACATTTATAATAATACATTTATATACATAACTTTTATAATTATCTTTAAAACAATACAACTTATCCTTTCTTTTTGGTAAACTTGCACATTGGCCCATTTTATAACAATTATTTTTAATAAATTATTTTCTTGAATTTTTTTTTAAGTACTTTGAAATTTTTAATAATTACATATATATTTCTTATACATTTATAATATAATATAACAATTTGATTTATATCAAATTTTAGAGAAAATCTTTCTATTGAGGATTTAAGCGATGTGATTGCAAATGTTGTTCCTGTTGTTGCAATTGATGTTGTTGCTGTTGGTGTTGATGGTACAGCATTGTGCTGTCCACAACATGTTGTCTTAAAGCTGATATTGCTGATTGATGTTGTTGTTGTTGCTGTTGCAAATGTTGAAATTGTTGGTGATTGGTGTTAGGATTATAGTAAAAACTATGAGAATACTGCGTTGGTTGATGATGATGATGAGGATGTAGTTGATAAGCATCTAAAGAGAGAAGAAAATTAGTTAAATATTGTTCACTTTAAAAGAGAAAATTGTGATATAATTTATACAATTAACCGTAAATCCTTACTGATGTTTGTATGTTCATTGTGGCAGCATGTTAAAAATTATTAAAATATATTATTTTATATAAATTATTGGAATGAGTACAAGCTTTTATAATAATTTTAATAAAAAGAAAAATAAGTTAAAAAAAAATTGTAAAAAATTAATATATTAATTTTAAAATAACATATATCAGCTGAATTTTTATTTTAAATAAAAAAGGTTACTGTAGAATGCTTTTGTACTACGATTGCTATGAAAAGAATGCAATATTTTTATATATATGACTTCCGCTCTATCGAGTTCGAGATATGACTATCCATTGTCTGTGTTCTTAAACCTATCGGTTTAGTAAAGCTTATCAATACACCTAAATTATTTTGATTAGCTGAGAGAGCTATTGTCAACAATATATCTCATTGATGCCAGTAAAACTATGTTCCCTCAAGCACTCAGATTTAATTTTTAGCAACTTGAATACGTACATACGGTCTTTAAGAATTTGCTAACAAAATTTTTTAGGATCGGTAAAAGTGGTAATATATATAGTGCAATAAATGTTGACTATAAATAATTATAGTGATATAATTATAGCTGATAATTAAATTTAAAGAAATTTTGAAATAATATGGGAAGAAATTGGATTTGACGTATTGTATATAGTTTACAGTTACCGTATCCATATCTGAATTCGTTAAATTTATGTACCTCCAGCTCAAAAAGTACCCGGATTTTGTAAATAAAACACAAATTTAAATTTTTATTCCAAATTTATTTTATCTCCTTCAAAATATGCTCCTTCTGAAGCGATGCACATATGCTAACGCCTAATCCAATCTTCCATACACTTTTCGTAGGCCCGTGCAGGTATGGCTTTTAGATCCTTCGGCGAATCCTCTTGTACCGATTCAATAGACTCAAAGCGCTAAGATTGTAGTTTGTTTAAAACTAATATAAGATAGAATTTATACAAACATGCAAAAGTTTTCTATTTTTTTGATTTACTAATTTATTTACTCATTTCTGTAGCCATAACAATTCATAATGGTTAACTAAAAATGGATATGTTAAATGTTTAATGGTCTTGCCCGTCGATCATTTTCGAGTGACTAGCTAAGCTTTGTGAAATTCTCGAAGCTTCGAGCGGCCCCAGATATTATTTGAAGATCCACTAGTCTTGCAATAACAACTGTGACTGCGTACTTTGTACGTGTAATTAAAATAATAATGAACAATTAAAAAATAGATGTTGAAGATGGAATTCTAAAATTATTATTAAAAACTTTGTTAAAATTTTTGTTAAAATTATGCTTAATATTTGTTAATCAATGAAAAAATGAATCACTTCCCTAACTTAAAGACAAATATATGTTATTTATAATTTACAATTTGTTTATTTTTGGTGATATTTTTAATGACGTTACTTAATTAAATTTATTTTAATAAAAATAAATCTATTAGTATCTAAATGTCTACTCTATCTACAAATGCAATATATGGAGATATTCGGTATTTGCATGTTTTGTAAAATCAGCAATTGCTCGCCTGATCAATATGTACATGACACACATTGGTTTCCACTAAGACAAAGTCAACAAATATACTATATTAAAATTAAAAAAATTTATTTTTAATTAAAATAAAATAGAAGCAAATAAACATTTAAATAAGTAAAGGGAAAAAATTTCTTGCGGTTGTCTACTTGGCATAAACAAAATAAATGCAAACTATAAAATTTACTTGCTAACCATATTAAATGTATCTATGTATCTTACTTGTCTGCTGGCCCGTCTGTACGTACATGCATACGTATGGTATATCTGTCGGGAACGTTTCAGTATGAGCGGTTTTAACTTGCATTGAGATCCATTTTCGAAAGGTCAACAAATGACTTAAGCAACATTATTTATGCCTCTGTAAGCATTAAAAAACCGCAAAGACAAATAGTGGAAGACCATAAACAGAAAATACTAAGTAAAAAGCAAAAGATCATACATAAAAAGGTTGTAGGCGAAACAAGTCTTAAGATAGAAATACTATAAGCCATTTGTACTATATGCTATATATTCTAAAAAAAAAAAAAAAATTCAGCATATAAAGTGCTGAATGTCATATTAGAGCCTAAAACAGGTATAAAGTTGCAGTTGCGTTGTTTGTCGTAGCCAATGGACAAGTTAAAATATTATTAAAAAAAAATAATTAAAAAATTGCACAGGAATAAAAAAAGTATGTATAAAAAAAAATATTTATATTATTAAAAAATTTAGCTTCAAAGTATAAATACTTATTTGTGAGGTGTTGAATTTCATTTTACTAAAAATATTTTTCAGTTATGAATAAGTAAACATAAGTTCAAATGACTAGACTGTATTCAAAACATTTTTTGTAAATTGGTTTATTCTATCAAAAACAATTTTTTTATTATGATATCAAAATTCTTCAATATTTTTCTGTATATATATATATATATATATATACAGTCAAGCGTCCATAAGTCGAACGTCTATAACTCGAATTTCTCTATAACTCGGAACACAAATTTTTTTCCGTGCCGATAGGAATATGGGAAAGTGCATTCTATAAGTCGAATTTTTGTTTCTAGTATGAATCCATTCTGGTGTTAGGGGAACCCCTTTTTCCAAACCAAGTGTTTAATTTTTTTAGTCGCTGGCAGCGTGGTATAAAGTAAATAAAATAACTTCAATGAAAGTTATTGAATGAATGTACAATGAAATTTGTACATCAAACTTTCCTACAGATGACGATAATATTGAGCACTATAGCGCTAAATTACTGGATCCTATTCTAAGCACAACGGAAAGTGATGATGAGGGTTCGGTGGATGTAAGTGTTCATCAGTCTTCAAAAATGAAGTAGAAGACTCATTCAATATTCTAAATTTATATTTTCAAACAAATGATACTACAACTGATGATCACTATTAGAGTATGAATAAAGTAGAATATATTTTTACTGAAAACAAGAAAAAAAATTAAAGTCCCAAACCCTAATTTCTGAATATTTTACTTAACTATAACTTCTGAGCTTTATTTGATTGCAAATAAATAAATATCTTAAAATGTAATTCTAGTTTCTTTCAAAAATAAAAAAAAATAAAAAAATTCTTTAAATCGAATTCTTTATAAGTCGAACCTTTTCTTTGCAAAATTGGACTTCGAGTTATGGAAGTTTGACTGTATATATATATAGACAAACATATTTTTGAATGAAAGCTTTAGATCCAAGAATGAAAGCTACTCTATTATAATCAAAAGTTATTGAAAACAAATGCAACTTCCAAATAGTTTAATTAATTATTGTTCAACTTTATAATATTTAACATTTGGGTCTTATAAGTATTAAAAATATTTATAGATCAAATCGTGCAAAATCGTTATTTTCCGATACATTGTTTTAATTTCCTAATTCTTTTTTTGAAAGTAAATAATCTAAGGAAAGTCTTAACTCTACTATAAATCTTTTCTTGTTTATCTTAAAATTCTTACCATTAATTTTAGATGGGGAAGCATTAATATTATAAGTTACAAATCTAGTTATTTTCAAATAGTTTTACTACTACACGGACAATTCAAGAAGTTGTTACTAAGACATAGTAAACACCTTCTTTAGTGATTCGTGTTTTCCTAATGAAAGGTTGCTATTAACTAAATGATAGTTTCTAGTCATTTTATCCAACGTTTCCCTAGCTTTTCTGAACCATGCTAATACTTTGATTTATGAAATCGATTTTAATAGACCCTTATCGTCTATTAACTACTGATATTCAACTTTTTCCAAAACACGGAGATTTTGGTAGAATGCATTATTCTGATAAAAGATCACTTTGTCATTATTAACAAAGTGATCTGATCTATGGAGTTAATTGATACAATAAAATTTTTCGTTATTACCAATGTATTTATTATTATAACTAAGTCTCCCGTATATAATAATGGGCCCATGTTATATATCTTCGACCGTTGTGATTCTCTATAAAAATTTTTCCAAAATATCTATACATATAATTTTTAAATCAAAACGTTAAATTAATAGTCTTTTGAGTGTAAATTACCTATCCATCTTTTCGGTAAATGTAATACTGTAATCAAGTGTTATGATTTGCAATTTTTATTCCAAGTTGAAACTTTCTCGATTATTTTAAAAGCGGATATCCACTTTAATGCCGTTAACTATATCTAGTTACAAACGCACTATGTCCCCTTTTTTATATTCTTGATTACCATAAGGACTTTAAAACTATTTCTTTGAATAACATCCTTGAAAGAAATGTCATATCATTACATGATTGATGTTATTAGAAAGAAGAAAGTAAAATAAGTTTGTGTTTTTAATATGTCAATATCATTTAAAGGAATAGTTTTATTATAAATAAATTTTTTAATTACAAAACTTTTCTGGTAACATATGAGAGCCATGTTCGGCAGACAGTCTTATTACAAATTGTCACTACATTTTCACTTTTTTTTTTGTCATGATTGTTACCAAATTTTAATTAAACCAAGATTAAATTAATTAAAATTTCTCTCTTTCTCTCATACTCAATTTTGAATTCCAAAAAAAATATTCCGAACTCAATATGAATCCTTATATTTGATGTGACTGTGATTCTCTGCATTCCATGGGCCCTATCATATATGACTGTTGACGCAAACTCTGAATATTTAATGCAATTATGTTATTATTTATGCACTCAGTTTCAGCAGTTATTGTCTCTATTGATTTTTATAATTTGAAGAGATCACCAATACTATTATACAGTATTATATATAGTATAGTTTGCCTCCTTTTAAATAGGTAAGTAATTGATTTGTCTTCTCTGTTTTTAAATATATGATAACAGATCGAGATAAACCTTTTTTACATTGATTCAAAATTGTAAAACATACATTATATTAAATCCTTAACGCCTCCAATTTGATGATCTATATAACTTGATAATAGTACTCATACCGAAATGTGATGATTATAATTTAGATTTGAAATAATACTATTGATATTGTGTCAATGTATAAACATTACGATGTATGTTGTATACCAATGTCGATCTACCTTACAAATAACTATAATGTCTACATTATCTGTAGATATATGAAATGGACCCTTTTTCAGAGCAGTATAAATAGATATAGGTCACTTCAGGGTTTTCACAAGATATCCTATACTAAAATCAATAAATCGGCTTGAAATCCAAAAAGCATGTAAATATATATAATATGTGGGCTAGTTTTCTTAGCGCTTAGTGTACAGTGTAAGTGTACGTTACTTGTATGTCATAACCAGGTTAAAAACGCTTTTTAATGAATTTACTGTTTAAAAAGCGATGCATAACTAATTTAAAAATTTCCCGTACCGCAATTTCTCATATCGTACCAGTACCTTAACTAATTTATGAAGAAGAATAATCATTTTCATCTTATTAGTGTCCGTTTTCTCAATTGGGATATAGAGCCGCAACTGAAACTGATATGTCAGTTAACGGAATTTAATGGCAAAAAATCCTTAAAATACAATTTATTCTCACTTATATTAATGAAATTGAATTTATGTTTTATATGAAATTTATATCAACTAACTCGTATATTCTATAATTAATAGGAAGCAATAAAATATATTCAAATATGTTATATACATATATGTATCTGTTAGATACATATATTTATTTTATTTACAATTCTTATATCTTTCGTATATACTTCAATTTTACTTTCATCTTTCCAATTCTTCTAATTAATGATAGCCCCATCGGCCGTTATTGCATTCTACACTCCATCGTAAGTGTCACTGCTCACGTGATTTACTCAAGTGACCATCGAAACCATTAATGCGTTTCTCTGTGCCTTCACAGAAGAGCCTTCACAAATGTCTTTACACACTTAGCTGCATGTATAAATTTTGAATTGACGTGCTTATCTCTTGGTATCATCTCCCATCAAAATGCTGCTCATTTATTTTAAAATTAGGCGCGTTTTTATTGTGAATGAAGAGAAAAAGGTCGCCTGACTATACCGGCTTCCTCTGTTGGTCTCCAACTGCCAGATTTTATTATTTCATTTATTTATTTTTGTTTTTTTTTTTTAAATTTATTTTGTTGGTCGGTTTTTGGTGGGTTGCCCTGCGCGCATAAATTAATTAAGTCAGTCGAAATGTGTCGACCTTTTGTCTGGCAAATGCATACGCACATACTGCGATATATGTAAATATATACAGCCAAGCAGATATTTACATACTATTGAGTTTATTTGCATATACGGCAAATGAAACAAAAGGAAATGCCATCGTTCTCATATCAGAACAAATCCACATGTGTACTGCTGGCTGAGATAAACTGTGGTATGGCTAAGGTGGTAGCGACGTAGGTAAATGAAGTGACTATATAGTTCTGATCTGGTTTGGTATGGTCTTGGTTGTAGACGTAGTTGTCATTAAGGTGGGGGTAGTAATGGGTTATAAATTAAAAAATCGTCTTTCTTTTATGTGGAAGCGTGGACGAGCAGGAGGACTACACATAGTGAGTCATTTGCATTTTGGCTTTTTTGTTGGTTTCTGATTATGAAAGATGCTGCGTGGCTGATAAATGATTGCATAAGTACAATAAATTTAAGCCTGCACAAAATGGGGTGCAACTTCAGCCATAAACCACCAGAAGCCAGTAACAGCAACACCCAAAGAGTTACGCACAAAAGACTTTCACTTCCGCTCAAGCTGTGCTGCCTTTGATTTTAGTTTGCTTAAATTTTTATTTGGCTAACTAATTTTTAAGACATCTCTGAGTTTTTAAGCATCAAGCACGGTTGTTATATCCGTCTTAAAGGCATTCATATTTTTAGTTTTATGCTTTAAGTGTGTTAAATTTTTAATCAGCACTACTCTTCTGCTGCAAATTAACCCCTTGCTGTGATGAGCACATATTCCCAAGCCGAAATTCCTTTTATAAATTCTGACTATTTTTGTTTTGGCAGCTTTACTTATGTATCCTTTTGTATTAATGCAGCCCTTTCATTAAGCTTAATACGTGGACATGCACGTGATTAAAATAACTGCAGCCACACCAAGTGAGTTCACATCAACCCCATCCTTAAGGATTCTCAACACCTCGACGTACTGTTAAGCTTAATGGATTCTGATTGAGACTTAATTATTTCATTTAATTTTCCAGTTGACTTAATCGGTGTTTATTTCTTTCCTCTCCACTCACCCATAGCAGGAAGCACCAAGTGGTATCATGCAAACAAAGCAAACGAAATTAGAAGTTTGCAATGCATAGGCTAAGTGGGTGGTATCATGCAGACAGACAAACATTAAGACAGATATATTTTATTTATTTAAGTAAGCGGGCGAGCAATTGAACTTAAGTTTAGTGCGGTATGACGAAAGGCACTTAACGTAAACGTCCGTCAAGAAATTAATGAAGTGAGTAATTTCATTGGCAATTATCCTGGCAAAATATTTTAATTGATTTCGCGGTAATGTTGCATACCAAGACAAAAACACAATCGAAAGGAGTAAAAGAAACGATATGCAAGGAGTCGGTATATTTAATTGATAACAAAGCCATTAGATAATAAGATTTATTGAAATTATAAAATCAATTGCTTACACAAAATTAAATTAACGTGAATTGAACTCAAAAATAATGCAATCATTTCTCATTCGAACTTACCCGAGTTATCCTTCATACAGTAAGCTTTTATGTAGCGAATAAAAATTTAAATTATATTAAATTTTCAAGTTTTAATTGCAAAAATTTTCAAGAGGTCACCTGTTTTGCATATGCTCATCACGTGCAATACTGACTCCTAAAACAAGCAGGACTCACGCCAGTTTCGTGACCTTCAGTTTCAGTTTTGGAGAATTTCGCATTTAATATTTTATTACTAGCTATGGGTAATAGGCTGTTATGGTTATGGTTGGGTGGTGTATGGGGCGGTGTCACTGCAGGCGCATACAAATGACCCGTAGCCGGTGTTGCGGGCGGTGATGTTGGTTGCATGGAAATGGTGGCCATTATTGAGGTTTGCCCCCCAGAATTGTAATGCTGTCCATAATTTGTTGCCCAATCATTTCGACTCGAATACTGCATTGTGGTTTTCGTCTCAGCTGCAGTATCGGCCAGACTCCAAATCTTTGGTCTTTCGTCATTGTAATCTTCGTTTTTGATTTGCGTGATACCACTATGAAGCATGAAATAATTTGCCTGTTCTTGAAATTTGCTTGTCATCTGTCGACTTGAGTTATTTGTTGTGATGTACTCTGGATGTTGATTTACTTCATAATATTCTAAAGAGGTTTAAATTTTATATTTATTGAAATGTATAATAGTATTTATATAAATATGACCAAATCTTGAAACGGTGACAGTAACCAAAAAATAAAACGAGATCTTGCTCAGTTTTAGGTTTTGAAAATCTATAACTTGTTTTTAAAAATATCATTCAAAATTGAAATGAATTTGTGTTTTATATTTACTTCAATATTCTTAATTAAGTAGAGCTATTTAAAATTTTCATGATAAAAATTATAGACATTTTTCGGTAGAATTTTATATTTAATAATTTGCACCTCACATTATTAAAAATAAATTTATTATAACTGTTTTATGGTTTTAAGTAATGCATTCTATAGCAATTTGATAAAATATTATAACTGCACTCATAACCTTATCTTATTACACATAATAATGTGAGTTTCTAACAACGTAATTTTTTCAGAAAGAATTACAGACTGTTTAGTAGCTCACAATATCTTTCTCAAATTGTTTAGTTTAAGTTAAGTGAAGTTATATATATATGAAGTTGCATATCAACTTTAATCAAACAGAATTTACAACTAATATTATCCAACTTCAAGCTGTGAAGTTCTGTCATTAGAAAATGAAATTTATCTGATAGAATTTTCCAGAAATTCTGCAAAAATATTTTCCAGATCGAAATCGGTAATGTTTTTTACCTTATCAACAAGGTACGCACACATTGTTGCCTCGTTGTATTGAAAAATCCATGTTCGAGAATTACTGACAACTATTAGGAATTGATATCGAAATGAAATTCCTTACGGAAGAGGCAATAAAATTTTGTAAAGTAGGTACTATACTATTTTTTAGTGACACAACAGGGCTTAAACACATATTCTAAGTCCTAAAAATATATAATATATGGGCAACACATTTAGTACATTTAGTACTTGTTTAGTAAAATTTAAAAAATATTAGGAAATTATTCTATAAAGGTAAAGTCACTTTGTCAAAGTCTGGTGTTAAGAACAACTCTCAAAAACATTTTGGTTATATTATAGATTCAACATTGTGTTAACCCGTTCCAGTTTTATGTGGTAGCGTAATCGATTAGCAGTGAATCTCTAGAATCACCTTGATAACCCTACCAAACTCAATAAAATATTTTATTAATTATTGCTATAAATGCAAAATGTATATAATAGAAAACTTATGTATATATTTATTACACTATAGTTATTTAGTGTAATATCTCTTCTGAAATGAACACTCCTATAAATTCAATTAAGCTTTTCTACACTGCTACACCTCACAGTCGGACTTCACGATTATTATGACTGATCACTGTGACTTGTCATGAAAGCATGAGACATTAAAATATTTCTGCAACCTAGTACATTGCTTTAACGTGATAATACAAGTAGCATACAGAATATCAAATTGGAGTTACTAAAATATGCCGACGACCACGTAGCAAAATAATATTTTCTCTTTCATTTTTACCGGTAAATGCAAATTTTCGAACAATCCGACAATCATGCAAAAATACGAATATATATATTATTTTATACATTGTTGTTGCTGTACTTAACATCATATGACGTCGTATAAACAACGTCAACAGTTTCAATAGCAACACCAATCCCGCTCTTAACTTGCGACCCTTAAATATGCAAAGATTATGGTTTCGAGGCTTGATGACAAGCATAAATATTACTTCAATGTCATGTGGCACGAATATGCAAACGTATAGATGTCAAGTGTAATTCATCATTCTTTAGTTGGAAGCTCATCAGCATCATTAGTAAGGATATGTTATAAATGTATATGTGTTCTTACTCCGCAGCAAAGTAACTTCAAATACTGTACATACTCACTCCAGATGCGGACAGACAAGTTTGTATGCACATCTATGACTTGTTTACCAAATGTATACCCACAATAAAGCATTTGTTTTTGTTAATATTGTGACGGATCTCATTCAAGTCACCATAGTTGAGCATAGGATGACAATGAGAACATGGCAGTAAAACAAGGGTGATGGAACTTATCTTGAATAATTGTGATTTAAGTGCCTTAGCTTTGAAGTAATTTGTTATTAAAGTTTATTTAGATATTAGGATTTCTTTATTCACTAATATTTCTATGCTTAAACAGAACTGCACATTATAGTGCTTTATAGTTTCAGCTTTTTGTCAAACATTTATTAGCTGAATTACAACACTCATGCTGAGAGCACTTCAGTTTTAGCAAATTTTTTATAGAAAATTTTCTCTTTCAAGTAATGTCGTTAAAAACTTTTGAAAGTCCTTTTAAATAATTTATGTCAATTACGTACAAAGTTAACTTTTCACTTTTTTCTGTATATATATAATGTATATATATTCACTCAATTATCACTTAAAGTATTTTCCTCGTAGTGTTGTTGTACTTTTGCACTTTGCCGCACAAAGTGTCAAATCGACAAAACTAGAGCAGCACAGAATGTTCAGCGTGGAGCGTGGAGTGGTGTGAAGGTTATAGCACAAAGACAATGGCTGTCATAAATATTTTATAACATCAATTACAAAGCACTTAACTTTCATGAATTTAATTCCTAAAATTCTTTGCAGTGATTACGATTACGAGCACATAAGATTTATTTACTTAGAGCAACACACAACTCTACTGACTGTTCAAATGGTTCATATGTCATTTATCTTATGCACCATTAATACGATTTTCGGTAAAGACAAATGTCAGTTCGATACATATATCCATCAGCATGATAATATTGACACCTCCACACTAACCAACACATCAAATTCACTACTGTATAAACGCTACTACTACGCTACGAGCACATATATAGAAAATTCCATAGGAAAATCAACCCCAGACAATGGGATATGAGCAACAAGCACTCAGCCAGGATGAAAGCAGATATTGTTATTATTAAATTTGTGATTTACTTCCCTCAAGATAAAAATCCAACAGCACAAAACAAAGCAAACTGGAAGTAAAGAATAACAAAACGGAGTCCAAATCACATTAAAAGCACAAGTGTAAAAACAAAGCAATATACACACTCACACAGAAGTTTTGTGTAATTTACACTCTGAATACACGGCTTTGTGTGGTTGTGTCAATGGAAAATTCTAGCGTGTGCCAGCCACCCTCAATTGATATTCATAGCCGATTACAAGCGGCAAAAAAGCGCAAAAAATCTACAAATATCTCAGTACTTCTTCCCATGGCTTTGTCAATATATTTTTGGAAATATCTAAATTTAATGAATTGTACGCACGAAAATGAAATGATTTACACATGAATTTATTGATACACAACCCACAAGAACGTATGAAGTGTACTCGTTATATGTATTTGGCCTATAGATAGATAAACAGATTGTTTATGCAATATACTCATCAAATTCCCATCAGTCTTTTGTGTTTAGATTTTGACAGGGAACAAGTACTAGTTTGGTAAATTGGGGAATAGCGAAGAAGTTGAGGTTGCAAAAGTTCCATAAATATCGTCAGACATTTAAAAGAAATACGCGTAAAAAAATGATATCAAGTAAGGTTAAGGTTTCACATAAATCAAAACTTTATTATTTATTTAAATAATAAAATAAATTTAATAATAAATAAAAATTATTAAATTATTATTATTTAAATAATAATATATATAAATTAAAATTTATTAATTTTATATAATTTTTGTGAACACTGAAATCAGCGTTAGGATTTTGACATCAGCCTAGAAACAGTTGTTAATTGCAACATGTACTACAAATGTATATCTAGTAGTATGACATAAATTTGGAATCTGGAATAGATTTGGAATGTTTTTACGAACTAAAGCGAAGCAGGCGAAGTATCTGAAACTTATAATTTGCCATGCATGTTTAAACTGCAATCTATTATCTATATTGTTTATGAGTAGTTCCGTAATAACATTTCTTAGTTCACTTTGATGCAGTTTATTGGATTCTCTATCGCTTTTAGACCGCAGTCTTGATGTGTTTCATAAAATTGGGATCCATTGTCAATTGAACAAGCGCTTCTTACCTTATTATAATTTGTTATCTTTTTTATATATTTCAATTCTTTTTTTATTAATTTGAGAATAGTAAAAAAATTCATTTATAATATACATATGCAAATACCGATATGTAATTTGTATTTTACTGTTAACATGACTATTCACAGTCGTATTGTATTTTATAAACATAGGTATTTTCGCTTCAAAATAAATAAGACTTTATAAATGCCAAATAATTAGCAATTACATACAGCGGTGAAGTGCATCACTTGCTATATTCATCAGGTTTTTTATTCTAGTAATTCTACCAGTTGAAATAGAAAACACACTTCATAGCATAATCCAATTATAATCTAGTTTTAATTTAACATGCTGTCGATATCTCCAAGTCATCGTCTGTTGAGTTTTAATATGGTTAATACCACAGTGCTATTTATAAATGTATTTAGTTAATGCTCCGTGAAACATCCATGCGGTCAGTTGTTTCTAAATAATTTTCTCCCTGCTAACTATAATACGAAATGAAGTAGAAAAATTTCTATGACAAAAAAAATTATGTAGATGACACAAACACATTTTGAATTATAGTAAAATAGAATATAGCAGTAAACATCCTTGGGACTAATCGATGTACAAACAAATACAAACAATTAAATATTTCTGGGTTACCGATACCCTCTGAATAATTGAGGACAACATAGTAAGAACCGTTTTGAAAAGTATTTCATTAAGATCCTGTAACAGGGGTATCCTAAAAAGAACTTAAGGAACACTGCTTGAGATATACCGTAAAAAAATGGCGCTCAAAATTTGATATTTTCGGAATGTTGGGGGTCGAATCTTAAATGTGTGTTTATGTTTGCACTATATTGTCACACGAGCGCATTCAGTTCATTATGACAGTGAATTTTGAAAACAGAAATCCTTAATGCTCGCATTATTGTCTGCAACATTATTCAAATGGTCTTAGTCCTTTTTGCAGAAATAACTCAAGATAATTAAACCTTTTTACGTCCAACACAAGTTAAGCCCAGCAATCTGTAATTTAAAAAGTTTAAATCGATTGAAAAAAGTGGTTTCACTCACAAGACTTAAATGTTCAAAAGATTTAGTTTCTATAGCAACCACATTTCACTGCACATCTATTGTTTAAATTAGGGCTATATCTTAGAAATACCATTGATTTATTTTATTATTTTTCATAAAACTACAGAAGAAAATAACAATGCCCAACCACAAATTTAGATGGAATTTTACTTAAGAAATTCTTTTGTCTTTATGTTGGAACTATAGAAATATATTAAAAATTGTACTAATATAATTAAGAAATTGTTAAAAAAGGGGCTAATAAGATTAAAATCACTAAGTTCCAAATTTATTAAAATGCAGTGTAAAAATAATAAATGCCCTATCTATTTGGACTACTATTTTTAACTTGGTCTACATATTTAGTTATAAAGCACTGCTTACTTTTTATATAAAAAACTAAAAAATTTGCTCTTCTTTCCTTAAAAACTTAAATGGCTCATCAACATTTTTAAATAACTTTAAAAAGCCATTTTCATACAAAGAAAGTGCCCAAACTTCAATATGATGTACCCATATAACTCAGAACGTTCAGCTACTCTAAAATCTCCCCAGAGATTATATCGGGCGTCGAAGCGTGCAACCCTCATATTTGGGCAACAAAATGCGGTGGTTACGTTTCAATAAAAGGCATTCTGACAGCGAGTTAATTCGTAAAAGTCAGTAACCTCATCAATGAAAGCGACACTACTGCCGACACAAGTCTACTATTGTTGCGCCGCAGTAGAATTCCAACTGCTAAATGGTTAATACTAGAGAATGGTGAATGCGAAGGGCGTTGAGTATAACGCATTAGATTTATGTGCCGAAAAACGTGAGCTGCATATGTTTATGACTTCATAACAATAATTGCCTTACTGACTGTTTCCCAACCGGTCCATACTAACGGAAAGCACGCACTGGCGTTGAAGAATGCCGATGGTTAACCAAAAATGTTGCAGTATGCGTTGCGCATAAAAGAAGCCGCACCACAAACGTACTACAAATAGCTTGGACTCACACTAGGCTGCAGTGGTAGCAGTGGCAACAGAAGGGTTGCAAAATCAAGTACACCAAGAAAAATAAAAGGCATGGGAATTTCTCTGTACTATCGCTACTGCTTGATATATGCAATCAACACGCACTTTCTGTGCGAGAGTATAGTTCCCTTCTTGACTGACTGTTGACTGACTGCATCTATGACTCAAACGGGGGTCACATAATTTCTAACACACTAACGTAATAAAGAGCTCAATGACACTCAAATTGAAAGCGGCTCATGGTGTGAATAACGTAATGATTTCTTTATTTTACGCCCGTACTTGGTGTAAATAATGTGCGCAATGTGGCTTTATTTTGGGGAGTTGAGATTTTTACTTGCAACAGCTTCTACTTTTGTTTTTGTTTTTGTTTTTGTTTTGTAGCCGTGGTGATAGAAATTAACCCCTCAATTGAGGTTGAATTTAATTTTGCACGAAATTTTAAAATTAATGTTGATGGGGGTGTGTATGGGTATAGTTGACATTGAAATGTAAATTATTTGCCGTTGAAGAGTCTAATAGCGTCGTTAAAGGATAATATCAAAATTGTCTCTTATTAATTAAGATGATGGTTTTCAAGGATAATAAACACAAAATTGTAACCTTGATAAAACAAAGATTTGGTCTTAAAGGGAAGAATTTGGAGATTTGAAATGAAAGATTTAATAATAGTTTACTCGAGATATTGTATATATGTTCTTTCTAGATTATATAAGAAAGTACAATGAAAACAAAATTTAATAATTCGTTAAATTGATGAGTTTCTGGATTTATAATATAATATCTAACTACTTATAATATAATATCATATTTTTCTTTAATTAAATGTATATATAAATAATGCAGTTGTTGTTTATCAATAATAAGTCCGCAAATGTTGGCTTGAAAGTGCTCTCATGTCTCTACTTTTGTGCTCCCTGCGGATAAAGGTTTAGTATATTCCCGAGGTAGGCATGGCTATTGTAAAAGGAGGCTAAAATCCAGGCGCTATGCTGATACTGTTTTGGATTGTGTATGGTAGTAACTGATACGGCAGTTGCGACACCCGATCGGAGGTGTAAATCTGGTACTAGCCAAGTGCCAAGTGATGGTTGGAAGACTCATAGTAGGTGTGATTAATACCTAAATTACGCAAAAATAATGATCGGTATTTGTTTATCATTCATTCGGCTTGAAGTTGCGTATTCATCATCCGAGTGCTGAGATCCAAAGATCAGAGGTATTGATAGGCCTCGCTCCTTAGAAAGGAAGAAGTTATGTCCAAAACACATAACTTCATTGGATCCGGCGAAAATTCATTAGAATTTCCAATGGTGCGTCTATCGGTACATTATCTTGATTTATGTGTTTGTAGAGCACCGTGGTCTTAAGCCTTCATGGCAGATACCAACGCTAAACAACACTGTTACTCTAGTTTTGTCCGAAGAGTGAAAGCACGTGATCACGAAATACTATTCGTAGGATCACTACGCAATGCCCCAATGCTTTTCGCAGCAACCTAATTTGTGTATATTAAAAATAAGGCTTTCATTTAATTAAGATTATTTAATTAAAAAACGAAGACATTAATAGCCATGGACCTGTTGTGATTCTTTCGAATTGTACCATTCCACACACCGGCACTTTGAACAAATATGAGACAAAGATTGTAGGAGTTCAGAACGAACTACATTCATTCAGAACCAAAACATCCGATTGATTATACAATATAATTGAATTTTTATTAAGTTCAAAATTAACTATGTTTTGAGCCACAAACTGAAATGTTGCCTCTATAAATTTTGAACTAAAAGTAAAAGCTAGAAATACCGAATTTTGAACAGATCTAAATACTTAAGATATTGAACAATTGGTCTGAGTCTTTTTAGAAATTAATTACTCTAACGAAGTTTTCAAAAATGCTAACTAGTATTATTAAAATTTAAGACTTTTCAGTTTTCTAACTTATCATGCACCTTATTCATTACTTGCTGTGCTTAAACATTTAACGTTTGTCCTATACTCGGCTATAAAAGACCTACTCAAATAAATTTCGAAACTGAAACCATTTGTTATCCTTAAAATTCTTTAAAAACTTCACAAAGCACGTCATAAATAACAGAAATTTTATCTTTGCAATGTAAAAAGCAATTGTACTCAAACCTCAACTTATGCACTAAAATTAAAAGTTAGTTAAGTGAATTTATGAGATAATACAATGCGGCAAGCCGCATACACGATTATGTAGGAGAAGTGTTTTCCGTATGTACACTTGCGTATAATTCAAATAGAACAATAGAATCTTTAAAACAAAAGCAGTCCTTTTGTGGCATACCTCACCCACACAACTGCTTACACCTTGCAATGTTGCATGTGTCATATAATGCACAAGAAACCTGCCACCAAAGCAACAAAAATTCATACCTTTTGGCTGTGCACCAGGAACGCCGCCCACACTTGTGCCCGTATTATGGCTACCAACAATACCACTAACAACACCCACATTAGATGTTGGATGAGTTGCACTTGCTGCCAGCTCCGCACCTGCTACACTGCTATTTGTGCCAATATTGGCGCCAAAACTTTGCCTTTTTTCCGACTCATTATCCTCGCGATCCTTCTCCTC
>NC_051846.1:53773556-53785387 GCF_002237135.1 Teleopsis dalmanni | reverse complement strand
CAATTTTTTTTTAACTTATTTTTCTTTTTATTAAAATTATTATAAAAGCTTGTACTCATTCCAATAATTTATATAAAATAATATATTTTAATAATTTTTAACATGCTGCCACAATGAACATACAAACATCAGTAAGGATTTACGGTTAATTGTATAAATTATATCACAATTTTCTCTTTTAAAGTGAACAATATTTAACTAATTTTCTTCTCTCTTTAGATGCTTATCAACTACATCCTCATCATCATCATCAACCAACGCAGTATTCTCATAGTTTTTACTATAATCCTAACACCAATCACCAACAATTTCAACATTTGCAACAGCAACAACAACAACATCAATCAGCAATATCAGCTTTAAGACAACATGTTGTGGACAGCACAATGCTGTACCATCAACACCAACAGCAACAACATCAATTGCAACAACAGGAACAACATTTGCAATCACATCGCTTAAATCCTCAATAGAAAGATTTTCTCTAAAATTTGATATAAATCAAATTGTTATATTATATTATAAATGTATAAGAAATATATATGTAATTATTAAAAATTTCAAAGTACTTAAAAAAAAATTCAAGAAAATAATTTATTAAAAATAATTGTTATAAAATGGGCCAATGTGCAAGTTTACCAAAAAGAAAGGATAAGTTGTATTGTTTTAAAGATAATTATAAAAGTTATGTATATAAATGTATTATTATAAATGTATTATTAATAGCTACTTAAAAAATATATGTATATGTATATTAATTTCAATATGTATAATTAAACATACATAGACATATGTATTTATATATACTCTCTTCATATACACACTTTATTTATATATATACTTAATATAATATTAATATATAAATACGTTGTATATACATATTGTGTATATATGTATATGTAAATAAATAATTAAATTATATATGAAATAAATAATAAAAAAAGTATATATATATATATATATAAACAATATATTTATTAATTAATCGTTGTATATTAATTTTTTATTTATTTGTTAGGGATGATATATAATATCTGTATACGTTTTATGTTATATAAGCTGAGCTATAGAAAATAATGTATATGTTTACATAAATACCAATATATATATATACCTTGATTGATAAAAATAATAATTTATTAATAAATAAAATAAACTTAATGTAATATAGTAAATGACATATTATAATTATATTATAATAATAATGTATGTAGTATTTTTAATAATATCAAGAAAGATAATATAATTATAAATAATATAATACAAAAAATGTAGTTATAATATATATATTTCAAAATTACTTAATTATACTTAATAAAAAAAAATTGTTAAATTCATATCACATAAAAATTTAAAAGTTTATTATTAAATTCTTTATGTTTAAAATTTAATTATTATATTAAATTATGTATTAACCCATACGCTATTCTTATATTATAATTAAAATAATTTTTTAAATCCAAAGTTTTTATCAAACTGTCTACAGAAATGTAGGAGTACTTAACCGTATCCAGACTGTGAAAATCCGAGAACTTTCTAAACTATTTATATTATATCCTTTTTTGTTTTATGCTAAAACAAAGTTTCCGTCTTAACAGTTGTATTCTGACACATTTATTAATTAAGTATTAAAAATGGTTTTTGTCCTATTATATCGAAGTAGTCGTCAATATTCGTAGTATTCAGCGAATACGAATATTCAGATTTGTATCAAATAAAACGAGTTATTCGAATAATTACGATATTCGTAAACTACACTGAAAAAATTTCATTAGGTCATTTTCTTATATTCAAACCGTTCAACCATCTAAGTATACTAAACCTAAATATGTTGTTAAACAATATAACAAAAAGATGATGTCAGTAATGTACGCTTTGATACTACGTACACTTATAAGAATGTATATATATCTGAACTAATTAGATTTAATTTAAAAATTTAAAAGTGGAATTTATTTTTGTGTAAAGCAAAAATGTGATTTAAAAAATTTAAATAAGTTGGCATGTTTTGGTGTTTTATAACAAAAAATTTAGTACTATTAATCATTTATAATATATTTCTATTTCAAATAACTCTCACACATATTTCCAACCCACATCTAATATAAACTACAAGCAGTTAAGTATAAATTAAAGGAAGAATTCTTCTTCTTAATTGCCGATACCACTAAAATCTTGTCATTCGTTATAATACTACTTCCTTCTTCATAATTATTCGTAATTATTTCCTAGTCACTAAGGCAAATCATCTTAAGGAAGTTGTGTAAAGAAGTTGGCACCTTTATTTTAATAGTTCTTTCCATGTTTACCAAGTCTGTTTTCGGTTTCGTGACTTAAATATATTAACAGTTAATCATTTCAGAATATATAGCTTTTATTAGTTCTTAAGGTTTTAAACTATATACTATTCCACTAACACAAAGAGAAAACATTTTGATGGATTTATGACTTAAAATAACACATACATGTCTCTAATACATATCAATTATAAGAATATTAAAGGAATATAGAGAATATATCTACAAAATATTACCGAAACAATTAATCAAAAGTAGCCTCATAAACACTTTCTCTCATTGCATAGCCTCATTTAGCCTCTCATCTCAACAGTTCATTATATCAACAGTTTCAACAGAAATAATTCTTACTACTAATGAACAACTTATAAGTTGTCTGTGCATTTACTAAGTAGAATTATTTAGTTTATCATAAATACAATTATACATTGTTTTTATCCTTCACACTTTTGCCAATCAGACACGTATTTAGTCTGTTATAATAATTACAAGGCAACAGAAAAGACATTGGAGACTACATAAACTATATACATTCACAACCCACATAAATAAAATACTGTAGAACAGAAGTTGGCAGAGAAAAGGAGAGCAAAATGACGATAGTACATTTGTTGTGCTAGCAACAGCCTTTAACAGAATAGAAGTTAGCCATTCATCAGTTTCACTTATCATCATCAATAAATATCATAACTCTATAGTTGAACATTTCCTGAGACCAGATGATAATAGGTTCTCCAGAGATTGTAGTTTTTTCTGATTAAACTTTAAATTCGGTTACATAAAAAATGTTACAAGTGGTATCAAAAGATAAATAGTTCTTCAAAGCAAAATATTTTAATAATAAAATAATATTAGTTATTATATTATGTATAGCTGTGATTTTTGCATTTATTATAATACAGCACAGCAAAAAAAATTGTTTATAAACAATAACAAATTGAACAGAAATATTCAAGTACTGTGTAGGATCAGTAGTATCTATAACTTTGAAAAATAGAATAATAAAAATATCACTAAATCACTAAATAATATATTACTAAAGAAGGTAATACCCAAAACAGCTATACATTTGTATATCCCAAAATTTAATTATATAATTTTTTATATATATTATGTTTAAACCAGTTTGACTTCATGGGTTAAACATTCATAAATCCTTATGTTAATATTAATAACTTGATATATGTATTTATTGTCATGTTACATTGTTATGCATTTATATTTATATATTTATTATTTATATAATAAATATATTACAGTTAAAATAGCATATGTGTGGAAATTACCCAACACAATGCGCCAAACAGTTAAAGCACTTTCTGGGTATAATCAAACACTGCATACTTTCAGGCAAATTGGTACCGATCATTTTAATTAAAGAAAATATAAGCATAGTTTTAGGTTGCGTTTCATTGTAAATGTAGTATAAAAGGTTATTATTTATTTTTAAAATTTGTTAAAACTAAATTGCTAAAAACTTTATAACAGTAAATTACAAAGTAATTTTTTGAGGCGAATTCTGTTGAATATAGTATAACAGTTAAATATAACAATTTTCTAACAACATAACGAAGGCGAAGTACATAATTTTATAGTTGAAATTGAAGTTATGAATAATTTATTTATATTAGAGTTAGTTTATTTCCTTTCTTTGTGTATATTAAGAATATATATTTATATTACTATTATTATAATGTGTTTTGAAGAAAATAATCTAAAAACTCTTTTATTAGTTAAATCCGTATCATTTATAATATTTTAATTTTTGAATTATAATAGAAATCGATCATCAATTTTAAACCCACTTGCAAGAATCATAAAAATAGACTTAAAAATGCAAAAAATCCGGACATTTTTTGGACAATGTAGAGGTACAAAGTGGTATAAAAAGTAAGATTATAATGTGCTTTTCAAAATATAATTTCGTTTTTCTACAAAATGTAAAAAAATTTTCTTAAAACGCAAATGTATATATCTTCTATTTTAATCAAATATCTTTTGTTAATTCTAATGTTGTCTCGCAAAAAAAAAAAATGATCCAATTCATTAGAGGAGTTCAATTTTAAGTAAATGTTATTTTGCCAGTTTTGGAGAATATGGGTGCTGAAGTAATGAATCGCATCCAAACTGTAAAAGCTTTTTTTTAATGAAATTTTGCATTATTTTTGTGAGTTAATAATTCAATTTAGGTGTCAATTTCTAGCTTTCTAGTGCAAATGTCAGGTAACCTCTAACAATATTTAGGGCTTTCAATATAAATAATGGCTTGCGCTTATTCACTTTGACAAAGAGTTTTCAAAATAAAAAAATGTACAGCATTTGCATTTTTTGCTTATATAACAAACAGAGTTAAGTGAATATAATTTTGCACAGAAATTAATTTTTTTTAATTTTACAAAACAATTCATCAAAAATGACAGAGCCAAATCAAACTAACAGTTCTAAATTTGAGAACTTGTAACATTTATTAAGCGTTTAACAAAAATAAATCAATTTCTGGTCCTTTCAATTAGTCATTTATTACTAAGTTGGGCATTTATACCTACAGTTTAGAAATGCTATAATTTGACTAAAAAATTTGATGTAGTTGAAAAGTGCTCTAATAGATTTAGTCAGTACTTGGCAATAACAAATTATATAATTAAACTTAGTATTTGTTGTGCTACAGATTTTCTGTATTGATTATTTTCAACTAAATTTGAAAAAATAAAAAATTTAATATGTAAACGATATTCAAATTAATGTTAAAAATTTTTTATTATATTGATGCCAACAACAACAAGTAAATACCAAAATAGTAATAGAAAACTATAGCATAATAAAACCTTACAATAATCCAAAAATTACTATAAACTTTTCAAATCGTGGTCTGTTACGACTACAAAAGTAAAAAAAACTGAAATAAAAATATGCACAATTGTATTATATATGTCCATAATAAAAACAACAAGAAGAAATACTATATGTTTTAGTGAATGAGATACGTTTAACTCATAAAACAATAAAACTTACAACAAAAGTTGCTTCCGAATGCAGGCAATAAAATTTCGGGCTCAGATGTGGCGCCACCTGCCATACCGTTTACCGCTTCACCATAACAAAATGCAATTTTGCACGATTTTGTGGCATGAATAATATTTATGGAGACACACGACTACGACGGACTAAAGACGGTTCTTATTTACCACAATCATCCGCAGTAAGAGTCATCCAGTCATCCAGTCATCCTGTGCGGTCGATCGTTATGAGATACAATAAATGAACAATTGAATTGAAAACAATGTTCTCGTTACATAAAAATTATGTTCTTTGCGCTTACCGCGTTGCAATTTCATTCATGAGATATGAGATACAAAAAAAAACTTAACATAATGATATGGGACACCACAAACATAAAAAAAATATAAAAAATATATAAAAAAAAAAATTTGATGAGAATGGATAAAAGAAAAATTATATTTGCTGTTAACAATAGAAAATTTTTATTAAGATCTTAGCTTGAACCAAAATGAAATTTAGTATATAATATAACCATTTTAGAGTCATAATTTTTTTATGCTCTTTCTTACAGAACTTTAGTTAGTTACTATGTTTAGATCGATGTGACAAGTAAAAAGTTGGTAATATTATCTAATAAACTTAGATACCAATTTGTAACACAGCGCGATCTGTTACATATAGCATTCATATTAGCTGGGTTTGCAATTATACTTTTAAGTGTTCTGCGATGGCAAAAAGCTATCGTTAAGCAAGAGTTTTTGGTAAAAAATTCAACGAATACCGTACTTAACCAATATAATATAATATATAATATAATATATGTCACTTTTTCGATTCCCGAACCTTAAATTATTTTTTTTAGAAAAGAGTATAAAGAACGAATTGCTGCCAAGAAAAAAAATTCGATTAGCCTAGTGTAAAAGGACACAAAATAAATTTTTGTTGAATAATGATTTTTTTCTATATATATTCTGTATAATATTTACACAGAATGTATTGCCATATACTATAAATTAATTGCATTAAGCTTAAAGTCAAAGCTTAAATATTAGTTCATAAATCAACATTTCATTATTATAACAGACTGAATTTATTTACATAATTGCTTCCAGATGCAATTTGCTATCCAAGAAACTCTATTTCTTGTTGCTTTGCTTTCTTTTGGTTATTTTGCAAAACTAGTTACAAGTACAAAAAACATGATGGAGAAAGTTTTCTCATTCTAAAAGAAAAGTTTTTTACAACATAATTTAGTTGCAATCCATTCATTTATACAAATAAACTCATATATGTTTTGAGCACTCTATGACTTCTTCTTGTTCCCAAAGATTAAGAAAAAATATGCGTGGCAAGCGTTTTTCTACACCCTAACAACAATTGAGACATTCAAAACCCTGGTTTTAGAGATACCAACTTCAGAGTGGAGAGTACTTCAAAAAAGAATAAAGCCTAAGACTTAAAAGACAGTCCTCGTATATATAAAGTATCCAAAAATCATAATATAAATATCAGCAGATATGTATCTCAGATATGGTAAATGTATCACTTTTATCTTTTAAGGTCTTCAAAATATTCCTTCTATCTTTATTTTTTGTTTTCTTTAAGTTTTAATTCAGGACAACAATCAAAAAATTTTCCTTGTGCTACTTCGAGAAAACTTAATTTTAAATTTTTCTGTAGAATATATAAATTATTGATAAAAATTTAGCGAACGTGCAGTTATTTCAGTCATAGGAAATATGTTGATAAACATGTTTTATATTGTAGGTAGTAACTTTTTATTTATTTTAATTACATTATAAATTATATTTTCAAATTATATAATTAATTTTAAGCATTTTAATTTTAGTGCATACTTTTAGGCTGCGGTACAATACTTGGCTCATAGCAGGATAGTTTATTTAATGACGTTTTCGATTAATTAATCTAGATTTATTTTCTGTCTGTCAAATTTTATTGCCGAATCGAGCGTTTTTAGAGTAATCTAATCTAACATTTTTTAGTCGTGTTAGTAAGCATTAATATATTTCATAAATAGATATATTGAATCTAATCACACTTTAGCTGTTAAGTCATATAATTCAGCTGTGAATTTCAGGGTAATCTTACTACTTTAGCCAAATATCTAGAGTGTTAAAAATTAATCACAAGTGTTTCACTGAAGATTTACCAATTGAACATGAAAATTGCATTAAAAGTATATCTCGATTGATTTACCAATCGAAAAAGGCATAAATAATACATGTAGTGTTCATTAAGTAATCATCTGGACTCAGTTATTGTAATTGTCTCTATGTTTAATATTTCTAATAAAATTTATTTAAAGTAAATTAAAGAAACAAATACAAACATATATATAGCTACACAGACGCTAAAAATATAGTATATATAGCAGCACTATTGAAATGTTTAATTAACATTGTCTTTAAAAACCGCTTTATACTTATGAGTATGCGTTTGTCGACCCAGAACCATGATGAACTTTCACCATATGAATAAATAAAACCACTTTAATTTTATTATAATATTAACTCAGTATTTTAAAGTAACTAAAACTTATTCTTATTGAACTTTTTAACTTGATCGATTTCTATCTTGAAGTTTGAATTTCAATATTAATTTCAAATATATTTTGACTTCATATTCAAAAATTAATTACAATTTAATAAGATGTTTGTTATATTTTTATTCTCTTACTTAAACATATCGGATATTGCTAACATAATTTAATTTCATTTTATAAATAACTTTTAAATTTACTTAACCTATAAATTTCAGTTTCTTTCATTTACAAAGTTTTCCACACTATCTAAGATAGTAAAAACATTCATGGAATTCCTATATTCAAATACTTCATCTATAATTTATTTTCTTTTTAAATTTATTTTATTTATTAAAAAGTTGAAAGTAGTTAATTACGAAGATTTGTACAGTTTAATTAATAGAGATCAATAAATTGTGAATGAATAGTCAATACATACTCAGGTCAATTTTACATTTTAACTTTTGAATTAGTTCACTATGATTTAAGAACAATATTTGTATCTAATAATAAGCATAATTACGTCGTTAATCTGAAATACACTTCGGTTTCTCGAGCATGGTTGGTCTGAAATTTAAAATGGTTTAGAAAATTTAATTAAAAATACTAACGCCAAACAAAAAGTTGTGTTCTTATTTATTTTATTAATTATTATTTTATTATAATATTCATTAGTTTATTTTATTAATTTTATATTATTTTTTAATTATTATATATAATTGTAAACTGTTATTTTACTTATAATAATCAAAATTTTTTAAATACTTGTTTCATCTTATACAAAGAGGTGCAATTAGTTACTAGATAGAGGCTTTGAATCAAAACAATTTGTAATAAACAATTGCAGAAATTTAAGAAATAAAAAAATATTTAGCTAACAATAAATAGTTAGAATAGTATAATGAATTAACACGAATTGAAAAGAATCTATAAGCAATACTAGAGATAGCAGGATATCTGAAATTATGGAAACTTACTGATAATTATTTATTTGATGTTTTGTTCTTACCTTTATATCATTTTGTTA
Organism: Teleopsis dalmanni; assembly: GCF_002237135.1. NCBI lineage: Eukaryota > Metazoa > Arthropoda > Insecta > Diptera > Diopsidae > Teleopsis > Teleopsis dalmanni. The sequence goes on along the minus strand of NC_051846.1, from coordinate 53,776,521 downwards.
GAAGAATAGATATATTTTTGTTATTGTGAGTAGTTTTCGACATACATAAAAAGCAAAATTACGATATTTTTCAAAGTATATAAAGTATCAAGTAAAGCATTGAGTACGAAAGCATACTCGATATCAAAAGAAAAGTATTAAGAAATTTTTAAACAATTCTAATTGAAACATCAGAGCATAAAGTGTAGTTCGGATGTATATATATAAATATATATATACATGTCTTGATTAAAACCTCTAATACGCTAACTTACTACACATTGTTAAAATCTACATGCAAGTTACTATTCCTATTATTTATAATCGAAAATCTTTTCGAATTTATATAACATATTTAACTAGTTTATATGGAATTATATATATTAGAATACCAACAATGCAATAATAATTATATAATGTTTTTCACAAAACTTATTAAAACCCTAAATAACTTTTTTTTTTCATTACTTAATGTATTTTTCTTTAAACCTAACAAATATTTTTGCACATAACCAATGAATAATGATTTTATTTCATTTAAACCACAAATCACCATTTCTAACCTTCCTTTTCTCTATAATTTTTAACTAACCGTGTGCAAAAATATCTACACACCATTGTATATATATGTATATATATGCCATTGTATATATAAATACAGGATATTTTCTTATTTTTGAAACAAAAATGTAAACTAAATCAAGAAAAATATCTTAGCGACGACTTCATGCTGTTTCGAGTTGCGTGAGCAATAGCCTTTAATTGAGTTATCCGTAGACCGGTGCCTTAACCAAGGGGGTTGTGCCCTACTCATGGTCTATGTTTTGACATGTATTAATACCTGAAATGACGTAAAGTGATCACATTCTATTGTTCTTCACCTTTATTTTCTATTCACTTAAAAATTATGATTTATGTTGTCTTGACCCTTCGTAGTTTGTATCTGAGCTTGAAGATTTTAATCGAGGACACTGTCTAAAGCGTCATGCAGAGTTTTTGTCTTCACTGAGTAAATATATTATGCAAAATTAATGAGATTTTAATTTATTATTTTCTAAGTGTTTAACAAAAACATTAGTTTTGTTAATATATTCATTTCACTACACATGTGTATTAATTATTATATTTTTTGTTTTTATTTAATTCATTTTATAATCTAGTTTTAACTTATATATGTATTTAAATCGTAGCTGAGATTTTAAAGAGCTACTGCATTTTCACAGATATGAACAAAAGATATGAGTATCTGATGAATTGTTTGGTATTAAAACTTTTGTGAATAATATATAGTTATATCAAATTTGTAGAAGTTATTTAAATTTGCGAAGTAGTTGGAGAATTTTCATATATAGTTGAACATATAATATTAAATTCAGTAGTCTTTATTTACCTGACGCAATATGCGTAGAGAAAGTATTTATGCCCGAAAATATAACAAACGATTTTAAATATAAAAATATTTTTGGATTTTATAAATTGGATTAAAAATTGTCAACCGCTTCTGAAAAAATTGGGATCAATACGTTGACATTAACCTAATCCTACATAATTAAAAAACAAAAACATTTCAAGTAGCACCATATCTCTACGAAGAGGAAGACTTCTTTTTAGTTATGATATTTAGTCCTATAAAGAAGCAAGAATCATTTCTAATTAAATTAGTAGAGTAAGCAAAAACGAACAGTTTTATGTGTTCTAGTTTTCTTCAATGACCTATTTAACAACGGTTTTAAGTAAAGATAGCTATTTTGTATATTGTTTTCAACTAAGGTATATGTCATCTGATACATTTATTGGTCTCCTGCCTTATTGAATTTTTATCTCAAAATAACCGGTTAATTTACTTTTACTCTCCTCTGAAGGTTACTTAATTAGACTAATTTACTTTTATAGAAAAATATTAAATCATAAAAAAATTTTATATTTTTAATTAATTCATTTTTTGACTGATCATACAGCTCTTTAGAGTTTTGCAGAAAATCTATTATCAGTAGTTTTTTTTACAAATTATTGTAATATATAATTATTCGTAAATAATTTTCTGAGTCTGCAAGCACCAAGATCAGAACTTATGCCCACTCATATATGAAGCTCAATTTGATATCGTTCAAAAACCTTTCTTTAAAAAAGTAGTTTCTATTAAGATAAAAGTTTACTATGCCATAATTGAATATAAAAATTAATTTAAATTGCTTGTAGTTTACGATATCTGCCACTGGTAACAATAGAATTATTAGTCTTCATTCAGTTTAACTCTGCGTACTTGTGAGTATAAACAGTATCGAAGCCCTTGAGGAGTCTAACCCAAATATATTTTTTAATGTTTTCAACTTTCATTTGCTTGTGTTTCTTATAAACCAAGGGTCTTATGCCTATCTTCTTAGAATTAAATTTTTATAAGATTAAAGTTTTAAAGTAATCGGGTCGTTTTGTGAAACGCTCCGTAGCTATGAAGCAAGCTTGGCTTGATTTGCTTGTTTATATATTATGATTATGTTTTTGGCACTCAGTTTTGCGCTTCATAGACGTCTAAGAGTTCAGATTTCAAACTTTTATATGCTTGTTCCATAAAAATTGTTTCAAATTAGTTTCAAGTATTTTAACTAATAAGGATTGTTGTAAAACGTCAATACCACGACAAGTATGTTAGTTATATCAAAATATAGAGTAGTAAAAAAAAATTGTTCAAAAAATAGTTTACTACAGTTAACAGCTGTTTTATATGACTTGATATAAAATGTGTGATATATTTCAATGTATTATGTATTTATGATATATATAAATGTCTATTAATACTGCTACAAAATTGTTAGTTTATTAGATAAGTGCATTATTAATTAGTTGGTTGTTTATATTGCGCTATATGTTACAACGAAATCAAGAGCATGATGTTTAGATATAAATTTATTAATATTAATTTATGTTTGATCCTGATCCTGATGATGACTTTTAAGGATAGTCGAAATATAGAATATATTAAAATATA
>NC_051846.1:53768222-53773456 GCF_002237135.1 Teleopsis dalmanni | reverse complement strand
TTTGACAGTGCATGTCACATTTAATTAAAATCAATTTTCCAGTTAACTGGAAAAATAAAATTTTATTGCAAAATCAAAGAGCAAAAAAAGTTCATTTTAAAATTTAATTATTTAAAAATTATGTTATTCAAATTTAATTCATCAAAACTAAACTAAAATTTAAAATAATCTCTTTAATTAAAGTGATTACAAACCACCACTTAATACGAATTCCAGTCAACATTATTTTGAAAGTATAATACTTCTATATGTAATTCAATTATAATGTTTTGCTGTTAAAACAATAAAATGCAATTTATTCAGTTGTTTTAAACTTACATTCCATGCAAACCAATATAGATGTAGGAAAGGAAAAGAAAAGAAAATGAAGCAAGAGTAAGATTTAGAAAATCGGTTCATATTTTCAACTTATCAAATTTTTTAATATTTTCCATATAGAAGTTTTTATTATTCAATAAACAAAATAGTTTGCTAGTTGGAAGATGACAATAACTTGCAGGGTCTCATGTTAGCTTGGGTTTGGAAAACAATTATCAACATATTATCAATCGTACACATATATTACCCACTGTGACTTCCTAATGTTGTCGAATGAAGACGATCTACTCTAGTGATACTTTCCCTTACAGCTCAATGTGCTGTTCTGTTAAACTATTTTGCTTTCCAGATAAAGTTGCGAACCGTTTCGACTATAGTCCTACTAAAAGGCACGGCAAGACATTTGTCAAGAAATTGATAACTTCTGCTTTCTTTTTGTGATGACAAGTTGTGAGCGGTTTATTATGGCAACTTTGAGCGGTTTATTTGACAAAAAAACATATATGGTATTACTAAAATATCAACGAAATAGCACTATGGTCTGTTAACCCTTCAGTATGCAAACTTTTATGCTTGCTGACACCGTATATAACATAAACATGGACAATCTATGAGAAGGCATATGGGAAGGTGACGCCTTTTTAAAAGGTTAGCTGAAGTAAATTATCATAAAACTACGTAATGAAAAAACGGTCCATCGATTTTAGCTGCAGTGGAAATACAGGATTACCAGTATCTCCCGAAAGTTGTTATATGGAGATAAAGATATAAGCTTTTGTGTTAACAGACAGTTCTTGAAAATCTTCTTTATTTGACCACTTTTATATTATGAAAAGGTAAGAATAGATATTTCAATACCATAATCTTATTTGCATATCTGTTTATATAAAGAAATATGAGATGTGGCCTCTTTGTTATGGAGTTATATTGACCTAAAAGTCTACACAATTGTTCCAAAAACCTAAAAACATGCTTTCATATCCTTGAAAAATACCTGCTCTTAAACAATATAGAAGACACATTTTTCACAAAGTATTAAACGATGAATCGGAATAGTTACATACCAAACTAGAAAATATTAAAAGATTTCTAGATGCAAGCTGAAGTCAAACAAATCCATTGGTAATTATGGGTAATGCAGAATAGAATAATTCATCAGTCAACGCAATGTCTTGAACAGCATATATTTGAACCAAACATAATACCATACTGTAGTAAACGAACATTGTACAACACTAGAACGAAAATAATGGCAGCTGAACGAAGGGCGTCGATGGAGATATATGTTTTTATATATTGCATTTGTGTATTATATTATAAGCGATAATAAAATGGGTGAAGTGATATTAACCCCATATGTTAGTAATGTGTTAATTGCGAAGTTTACCACACATACAATATCAAATTTTAGCAAATTTCTACCTATATTATATGATTCAGTAGCTTAATATTCATATTCATTTCGCTGTTATAGTACACAAATCTAGAAACAAACAATATCATAGAAACACAAAAACAGAGAGCTGTTGTAACAATTTTAAATTAAATACTAAATATGTATATTAAAAAAAATTAATAAATGTCAAACCACAAATCATTGTACAAGGATCATTGAAAAGAATAAAAATGAGTTCGTTCCATTTCAAAAAATAATAACAAACCGGCAATGGATTACTGGTTGATAGATCTACAGAATGGCTGTAATGAAAAATTAGTTTCCTTCCCTTAATTTCACTAAATGTATGAGAAAGTCAATGTAATTATTAAAAGTTAAGTAATATTCATTATATGCACTTTAACTATATATTATATCACTGAAAAAAACATATGGTGATATATAGAAAGTGTTTTTACTGACAAAGCCCTGCAAGTTTCAAAAAAAATCAATCTTTAAGGCTTATGTATCAAAATTTAATATTTCTCATTTTATTCAAAAAATTGCAGTCATTCTACTGACAGTGCTTTTATAATTCCAAAATAATTAAAAAATCGAGCTTTGGATAACATACTATAAAATTTTAACAATAGGTTGAAGTCAAATCTGTTAAAATTATTTAAAAATATTAAAATTATTTATGTTAAAAATATTTGTAATCATTGCAATTAGTTTTCTTTGAATTAACTAAATACATTAAATATATCCATCCATAATCCATAATGATGGTATTATGGTGTTTTCCGTTATTTTTTAAATGTGCACAAAAATTGTCCTCTCTTACAATGTATTATTTTATAAGCCCTTGACAACAATAACAAAGTAGCACAATTTTTCACTTTAAGCAGTTTAAACCAGCGCCATAATTTCTGAATCTGAATCCTAGTCACTATTACCTATCTATATATATTAAAAATTTTCAGGGAAATAAACTTAGTTTCAATAAAGAGATGATTGCCAAAAATATGCTTCTTTTAAGTTCTACCAACTCTAAGTTCTAATCCCTTTAAAGCTCTTCAACTATAAACCTAATTTACCACAGCAAAATTGAATGTGGTGAATTAATGAGAAATCAACTGAGGCGATACTTATCTCAGCATATAAATTCCTAGTCTGAGCTGGGTTAGTTAGTGTAATATTTTAAGCGGATTGACATATTTTTTATGAAATTGTTAACAAATTTTGATGCTACTGAATGATATCAAAAGCTCATGTTGCTTAATATATTTAAAGCTAAAATAATTTATATTGCTTTTGTTTCAATTATTTTGAAAAAAATATGAAAAATTAGGTACAAATTCTAAAGAAAAACATAAATGACACACACACTCTTTTTAGTAAAATTTAATATAAAAAAGTTTTTTTTTTTCTTTAATTTTTGTGTTATAATCGAGATTCAAATTTATTTAAAGTTAAAATCTCATTTGTCAAATCACACGCTCACACGGCAATGAATGTGACACTGACATTTGTCAAAACTTATATTGTTGCAGCTATTAACGTGGCGTAATGCGGGTCATGAAACAGGCAAGCTGGCCTAAAGCTAAAATCCATAAAACAAAAACCAAAAATATTTTCATTTGATTTGATTTGATTTTATTTGTTCGGATTCGACTATGGCCAGCATTTGAATAAAGCATTTTGTAGATACATCATTTGCTTGTTTGCCACACCTAACGATGACGAGTTTGGTCAATTCGCTATTTCAGTGTAAAATGTCACTTTACGCTCCTTTCGTAATCACTCTTACTGCCTTCTAAAGCTAATAAACAAAAAAAAATTTAGAGAAAAAAATTAGAAATTTAAAATACCGCAATTTTAGCTTAAAGGGTTAAAGTTAAATACAAAATTAAATAAAAAATTAAGTCGCAGATAAAAATGTTTTAGGCACATTTATAAGTACCCATTCAAAAATATAAAATAATGTTAATAATAAGTAATTTGAAAGACGTAATAAATAATTACTGTTTATTAAATGACTAATTTCATCATTTACTTTTTAATGCGAAATATAATCGTCAATGTATCTCTTCTATATAAAACTGAATGGAAAAATGTGTTGGTGAGCGCATAACTCAACAACGCCTGGACCTTGGTCAATTCTTTTTTTTAAATCTTGGTTGAAGTCCAAGGATGGTTTTTACGGCGAAAAAAAATTCGAATTATTGCTATTCAATAAAGTTCATATTACATTACAAACATTCACTGTTGTCTAAGCCACATCATCAGTATTTCAAATATTTCAAATTTCAAATATAATAATTAAATACTGTCATTAATATATGAGCTGTAAATAATTTAAATACATACTAATATTTTACAGAGTTTTCTTTTTATATCATGTTTTGTGCAAAGTGTTTAATTACCAATGATCACTAATTATTGCATGTGACACAATTTATATTTGATATGCCTCCTTTAAGACGACATAATTTAGGCAGACGAACCCGAAATGCTACAAACCAAACTAATTACCGATCTAATCATACTGTACAAGAACGTGACGACCGAAGTGAACTTGAAAGAATTTAGATTAAGTTGGCTAATCATTATCTCCACTATCCAAGTAAGCCACCCACTTTTTATATATTTGTCACCTTTAGGTTTCCACTGTCCCTTTAGATTATTTTTCAATCAGGTATGAACCCTAAGTTCGCCTCTTAGTTTGAAACCCTCTGGCAGACATCCCAGTCGGGGTTTTTTAGTGGATCCCAGAAGAGTGGCCAAGGTTCTTGGAAGAGAAGATACTTTGGTCACCCGAGCTAAACCCCATGCACCAGGGTGACTATTCTGTTCAGGAAGTTTTTTTACCTGGAGCATCTTTGTTTTCAGGATATGACCAAGCCAGCGAAGCCGCTGGATATTTTTTTGCTAAATTATATCAATGTCGTGATAAAGCTCGTACAGCTCAACGCTTATTTGTATGCGGTTGTCGCTAAATCGCAGAAGACCAAAGATCTTACGAACAACTATTCTCTCGAACACTCTCAATCTGTGATAATATGTTTCTATTACACTATTGTGAAGAAATAGTACCCCTATAATGGAATTTATGAAGATGTTTATACCACTGAATGCCAATGTGCACAAAAAAATCTTCTAGACATAGTACTGATCTTTATAACAAAAACTATTAAGACATTTAAAATTTGAATAAATTAATTAAAATCTTTGTTGTTGTTTCTTTATTACTGTTCGAATCCTACTAATTTAAACTACACTTTATTTTTTAATATTGCCAAGTATTATCAGTAGCAATACTCGAAAGAGCGTTGAATGGTCAGTCAAATTTCAATAAATTAATTAAAATTTTTGTTGTTGTTTCCTCATTACTGTTCGAACCCTTCTAATTAAAACTACACTTTATTTATTATTCAGTTTTTTTAAATCAAAACACTAATACAATGAAAATATTTGCACAATTAACGGAAAATATGTGTTAAAGTATATTCACATTCAAAGCTATTAGCTCTTCATGAAT
>NC_051846.1:53747772-53768122 GCF_002237135.1 Teleopsis dalmanni | reverse complement strand
CCTTTACGAAATATTTTTGCTTCATTGTTTTTAGTCAGTGCACTTCCGTTCAGCTGCTTATATTTTTACTTTACGTCGTCATATTAGAAAAAATTGCCTTGCCGCCGTCGCAACTCACACACTCAAACTTGTTTTTCAAGCGCTGAGCGGCTCAAACTCAACTAAACAGAAAAATTTTAAGAATTCAAACCTACTTGACTGATGGCATATGAAACTAAACAACCAACATGTTTGATGTTGAGACATAAAAATAAGTACAAAAAAAAACTAACCAACACATGCAATATACTAGTAAAGTGTTGTAAAGTTTACTTTTTCAGTATTATTTGCATTAGAACGTGTGAGTGTAAAAGAGAAAGCAATATTTCATATTTCTAAAAGTATAAATGTTGTATACAACCGGTTTTACTAAAGAGAGATGCAGCAGTACGCAAAATCCAGCTGGAGAAATTATTTAACCACACCTACAAGTTAGCGATAACAACGCCACCACGCAGTTTTGACGTTCAAACTTCATAGTATTTTACTAGTTACTCGTTGTTAATGTTTGCATAGGAATAAGCTTTATTTCAACTATTTCTCATTCAACTCGTTAGTTCACTGTCATTTTGTATCGTATTGTATTTAATGATATGCACTCGTTTCTCTAAAGTGGGGTAATTTTATAGCGGTCGGTGAAAGTAAACATATATTTTCCTTCATACATTTTGCTATGCCCACCCCTCTGAAGATAGTTTTAGCAATTTCCATAAGTTAAGATATCAGGCGTGGTTTCTTTTTGTTCCTTTTTTCTCTGGTTATTTTTGTTTTTTGGTTTTTTGAATTATTAAACACACCTTACTGTTGATGTTATTAATAAGAAACCTTTTGGTATAATAGTTAACAATTAATATTAATGAGTAAATAAGGAAAATAAGTACATATGAACTTACAAAAAAAATGAAAAAATAAAAACAATAAAGTGTATGTAGTTTTGCAATTGTTATGGAAAACTGGTTGTTATTAAGTTAATTGTAAGATATGTATTTATTAGGCTGGAATCTAAATACACGAGTATATATGCAAGCTGCTCATATGCGTATGCATATGCAAATGTTTGCCTTTTAGTTGTTATGTCGTCATGTAAGCGGTGTGATAAGAAATTAATTCATAAACTTATACCAGTTCATATATGAGAAATATACTATATGTCTTATTCCTACATAATTAATAGCCTACTTTTCAAAAATGAACTGAAATATATTAAATATTATTTGTATTTATACTTTTTACAAGATTATTTTACTTATTTCTGTCATAAAACAATTCAGAATAAGATTAATATACGCAATATAGACAGAAACCATATATCCATAATTCCATTTTTACTATTTATTTTTTTTATTTTTTAATTGAATTATTAAATTAATAGTAGTCCAAGAATTAAATTAAAAAAAAACGCAACAGACTTGGGTCTTTTTATACACTTCATTTATATTTCACGAAACATAGACTATAGTACTATGGTAATTGGAATAAATTAGAAAAATTAAGTACATATAGTTTTCGTAACCCATTCTGGCAAATTAATTTTTTAGTGTCATTTTCTACCATGGCTTTTTGGCTTTCATACGGAAGACGGAATATCTTCTATTCGGTTAGTGTCTATTGCAGCTTAAAAGATCAATCATGGTCGCATTGCTCCGACCATTGGGAGCTGGTACCCCGTTTATTCCCGTTCCTATTCTACCATGAAACATTTTTATGCAATTTTTTAGAGAAATTTCTTCTAATTTTTATTTCATGAATTTCGTGCTTTTCACTAGCATATTTATATATGATATATCTTCATTTCCTTTTTACATATTAATTACGTTGAAGCTATTTGAGCCAGTGTACTTAAGCAATTTTACTCTTTCTTAACTCGAGGTATTTTTAAAACCCCTCTCTACACCTTAACTAGATTATTGTTTATCACTTCATCAGACTAAGCAATAATTAACCTCAGATCTGCATACCTCCCCGAGGAGCCTATAACCGTTATCTAAGATTTGATAACGCGGTGTTGGTAAATCTGTCAGTTTTCGCAAACAATTTCAGGGCTCTGTCCTTTTTGTATTTTTTGATCGGATCAATCTTAAGGTCCGTGAGGATGTCATTCGACCTAATGTACCATGGTACCTTGAAAAGTCTTCTCAGAGCCTGGCTTTTTTGCAATTTCTAGCTGGTGAATAGTGGTGTTTGAAGCTTTACTAAACACTACACAACCATATAGAAATGACGGACGAATTATTTGGTTATATATCAGCTTCCTGTTCTCAGCATTGAGATTTTTATTTCTAAATATAATTTATATCATTTTTTAACCCAATATGTGCCATTATCATAACATAACTCTTATCTTATGTTATTAAAGCCAAGTCGTCTAGAAGTTCATGTTCGAAATTATTCAAATTCAAAACCACAGTTATTTATAAACAAAATCAATTTACCGTAAATATTGAACTGTATTCAACAAGTAGACTTACAGCAGATAAGATAACTTGTCACCATTTCTTTGTCCACGTGTTCCAAATATTATCCGGTATGAGACCGTTCCAGTTAAATTACGTAAGAACATATGAAAGAAAGAGTTTACGCGACTTTATTAACTTTCAAACAATACGAAATCAACGGCCATCTATCCTTTATATTACCGCTATGGTTTCAGGACTTAATGAGATCCACTTATCACCAGATCACAGATATTTCAATCAGTGCCACAATCTTCGTTCTGATATTGAACACAATGCAAAGAGTCTCATTGAATTTTTCCTAACCTATTTCCAACGTTCTTAATGTTTCTCAATTTCAAACAAAATGGAGGTCTTATTTCTGCTCCATTTTGCTTTTTAATCACGAAAAAAAACATTATAGACTATAGAGTAGAACCAAAAACGAGTCCCAATATTTATGCTACTAACTGAATATTTTAAAACTGAAACAATTTTAGTTCTCACTAATGACGTATATAAATTCGAAAACCTAAAGATACAGTCTAGTGATCTTTATATTTTGATTATTCGAATGCAATTGAAGATATTTAGAAATCGATGGCTGAAATCTTTGCACAATTCATTCCATTTCTTTTCACAGGATTATTTGGTGGAAGCAGCTCATAGAAAAAAAGAAAGAAAATGAAAGTCGATTTTCAGATCGAGTTAGTTACTACACGGACTTACTATGATCCACTCAAGCTCTTATTTAAGATTATAAATAAAAAATTACAACGCTATAAAATTTTTTGTGCCTTTGATAGGGTTAGAATATTGTGCTTATTGTGTTAAATCAAAGTCATGAATTAGAGACATTATTAGAGATATTATTACGATATATAGCTTAGTCTATATGGTATTATCGTTATCTCATCTAATAAACCGAAGTGTATATGTAAAACACGCAAATTTCAATTATGTCTCAGACTAATAAATCAGTTGGGACTAGTGCATTAGAGATAAAGTTAATATAGAACTTATCAAGCATCCCGAATGGTAAGAATTTAATCGATATTCCTTTTATTTAGTTGATTTAAAATTACTTTTAATATAATTTGTGTTAATTGGATAATGATATTAATAAGATCACACTTATTAAGTAAGAGGTTTTTCCAGATTTCTTTATAATCAACTTGTCCACCCCGTTTTCATCCTTAAATTGGATTTTAAGTTAAAACAAAGCCCCAAATTAAATTCTTTATCCAATCTTTTGAGGTAGAAATTATGCGCTTTTTACTTAGTCTTAAAACAGGACTTATATTATCATTATATGTATATATCATCATATGATCGCAATATGTAGAACTAAGATGCACCGTGTTGAATAAAAATAAATCTTTTATAATATTCAGACAGTTTCATTAGAATTATATAAAATTTATTTGAATGAGCCAGCTAGTTGTATACTCTTCTTTGTTAGATGGGATAAGGATAATACCATATAGTCTAAGCTGTATATTACTTTATTAAATTTAAATTAAACTGATTTTAATACTTAATTTAATGATTTAACACATTATAGCTAAGCAAAAAATAAATTTTGACATCTGTTATAATAGATCTATATAAAAACTTTAAAATTAGCATATAGAAAAGGAAAGCAATGTAATAATTATTGACCCCAGCAGGCTCACAGAATTTCTTTAGTTGCTCGTAAACTTTTACCTATATAGCTAATTGAATGAAGATATCAGTTAATTTGAAAAGTACGGGTTTATAAGAAAAACAGTTTCTTAGCCCTTTTTAATAATATATACACAAACAAGATTTTGTTGATTTATTTATTTATGTATTAACTGCTTGTTTCTAGAGTATTTTTATTATTATTATTATTGACATTTTGTTATCAAAAAAAAAATATCAAAAATAAAATTCCACCCAATATAGTACCTTTAGAAAGTGATCTGAACAATATCAACTAAAAATTAGACTGCGAAAGAGTTTGGCATGCAATTAAGAAACCAAATAGAACGTAGAAATAAGATATATTGTTATGACAACAGGTACTCATATTTTTAGAGCACCCAGACGGATATATAGTTTACCCAAATTGCAATAAATATTGATTTTAAGAGTGCTCAAAAAAAATTTGGTACATAATTTTTTATTTTACGAACGAAACAAACAGGATTAAAGCTTTCCATATCCATATCTAAAACTGGCCAGCTTTTTTGTGTTTTATTTAAACATCTACGAATCTATGAATATACTTTTGATAGACTTATTTTAATACAATATTTTAAAAAGTATTAGTCATTCACCTTAATCATACGATTCATTTTATTAAAAAAATTGCCAATATTTTTTAAAAACTTTCATTAATGAAATAAAACTGAATGGATGGATAACTTCTATCTTTATTTATGATTTATGGATTATTATTTACGTTCCGCTCAGAAACTTTTTGGGTGAATTTAATGGATTTGCAAAATGTTGTTTTCTTTGTTTAAATTGATTCTGACACGTTGCGCTCCCAAGTGATATCATCCGTCATCACACATAAGCAAAACCATTTTAAAACCTTATGCGTGGAATTGAACGACGTGTATATCTACAATCTTATCAGTAACTTTAAATATATTTTTAATGCAGTATCTCCGCTCCATGCAAAGACCAAGAAACGCATAAAACTTGCAGCTCAATATTGTCGGATGATATTTGTTTCCACCAGTCACTTAGCCGCCATAGTCTTAGCTTTCGCTAGCCAGCTTGGCGGCATGTGCGGTATTTCCATGCGTAAACTGATACCCAAAGGGTCATCAAATCGTACCGAAAATGTTCTTACCATACTTAAATGTAAATAACCCGACTAAAATGCAATACGTCCTACACGAATTGTCAATGCAGTGCTGCGTCCCCATCAATTAAACATTTTGTTTATTTATTTATAACACATATAATTTTTTCTTTTTTTTTGTGATTTTTGTGGAACCTTAAAATTAAAATCAAATAACACATTGAACACAAATAAATGAGAAGATAGAAAATTAAAGCCGAAATACTATAACCAAAATAATTAAAAGCCATCGTTGTAAAAAAAAACATATTGAATTTTTTTCTCAAAAGTTCCGATAAGACCGAAAAGAAGTTGCTTTACTGTTTGCCGTTCGAGTCTTAGGTAAAGGTTTGGTTACCTCAAAAATGCTGCCTTCAACCCAAAATGAGGCAAATAAAAATTATCACCAAATTCAAACAATCAATTTAAAACAAGAAATTCCTCACTTAATTTCGATAAAATATCAACGATCAAGGAACACATTCTCTGCTTTGGAATGGATACACTATGGTTGGTGTTTACGCTTGTATTTGGATTTAGGTTTGGTATCGTTTTTGGTTAAAAGTAGTGTTAAAAAAATATAAGAAAATGAAAAGCAAAACTTTATTTCATTAAGAAAATTGAACTCGTGATTTTTCAATGGACTGTGGTGACTTAGAGCCCTAAGTAACCCTTTCTCGTCACTTAGTGGCACTTATACACTTCCTTTTCGGTGATTTTAAATATGTGAGTTTGTTTCTCTTTTCATCTGGCGTACATTAAAATAAATGTTTTATTTGAGGAAAATTGTATTCTTCATTTTTTATATGTTTCAGTCTTGTTGCTTGTGCCGGAACACAAATACTTTTGGCCAAAAAGGTATTTTAATGTCAAGCCATTAAATTTTACAACATTACATGAACTAAATAAAATGAAAACAAATACAAGTATTTAGATACAATAGATACATCTGTGCGATAAATTTTTCAAACTACAACTTGACATAGTATAAGCAGGTAAGAAAGATATTTCAACTTTATCAATCGGTGAGGAAGGAACCTACAACTTGTATTTTAGGGTAGTAAGAAATTGAACTTTTTAGGTTACCCAAAATCGAAAAAAAACTGTTTAAAATTACATTGGCTTGTTATAATTTTTGCAATAAAATTTAGAGTTAATAAATTTTCTAATAAACGTGCGAAATTTCTATTAAAATTTGTGCACTGTGACAAACGATGATTGCAAACAAGCTTGGAACACGAAACATGACAACAGCACCAACAGCATCCACAAAGGATTTGCAAAACAAACAAAAACAAAAAAAAAGCTATATATGCGAGAAAAAACATTCACTCAACTTAGATTGGAAGAGAACCTCCAAAAAGGATAGGACGCAGAGTTGAAAGCGTAACCAGCAAAGCCATTTGTTTGCTGGTTTAACAAGATGTTTGCTCGTTGCATCGTTGCAACGTCCATAATGGAGGCAACTAATGCAATGCAATGCAATGACAAAGACACACAGGATATTCTAGCTATGCAGGATATAGACACGTACTAAACCCATATAATACAGTAAAAAAACCGATAGAATGAAAACATGGGTACAACGTCTGAAGTCCCAGTATTCCATGTCCAAAGCACACACATTTTATGCACATTTCAAAAGAGCCATTGTTAATGAAAATGTTGGTAAGGATATGAAATGCATTGCACTCAGTAGACCTACTCGAATTTCGTTCAAATTTTTTCAAATGCATTTTCATGCAATTTTGTTGATGCACACAGCGTAACAACCTTGCAGTTTATTAAAATCCATTGCAACGTTGGAGTATTGCACTTTACACGTTTGAACTTTCAAATATTGTTTTCTGGTTACTAACACCCACCTAAGCTTTTTAGTCATGCTGTACATTTTGTTTAGATTTTTAACTTTTTTGTTGCTGTCAATAGATTTAAGGTATGGGTTGATCAGAGAAGTCTATAGATTAGTTAAGGATTTTCAGTGATGATAAAAGGAGTAGTTTCACAAAATATTACAAAGAAATACAATGTTCTGCTTATGTGCACATAACAGTACTAGTTATAGTTAACATATAATACTGTCAACTGATACTAATAAGTATCCCCAGTTTTTTGATACTTTTTGAACAAAAGTTTTCTTCATTGAAAATTAATTTTAGTAAATTTCGTATTGGTCATTCTTAATTATGATATTTTACCAGTTCTAGGGTTATTTCATAGTTCCATCGGTGTCAAAATTCTTTGATTTATCGGCGAAAAACTTAACCAAGTGATTTCTGGTGGCTTCTCGATCAGTAAATTTCGTTTTTTTTTTGTTTTTTTGCAGTAGGTGGAAGCATCGAAAGCCATCGTGTGGAACTTTAACCCACTAAACTACCTCTAAGAAATGAAAGGAGAAGATTTCCACGGCAATTGGGAAACTTCGTTCCAGTAGATGAAAGAGAGAGAAGAGAGTGAAGAGACCTAACTCCTAGCAAGCATCTAAGTCAGAAATCTTGTGCATAAAATGAGAAAAATTGGAAGTAGTGAAGGGGGGTGGGGTTATGGCAAAAGCGCGATTGGTTGACTAAAGGTAAAGGTAGACTCTGTGACCAGGGTCACGAGAGCCACGGTTATATAATAGAATGACGGAGGGATCTGAGTCCCACTTATCAAGATAATGAGAGATGAATTGGGGGGTTTATGACGTAAGATTTCTTACAATATAAACATTTTTGCAGAGATCGAAACAAGTGGTAGGTCTCTTCGGTGATTGCATCAAAATTTCCCAATCAAGATTCAGTATGTACCGAGTTATCAAAGTTGTATGCGGCTTGGTATTGTCACGAGGAAATACAACTCCATATCTGTTAATTCTGGTCACCTTTCCTTGATTTTTTCGTTCAAGCTGTCAAATTGTGAGCAGTAAAAGACTCAAAAAAGCAACAAATACCAAATGCTCAACATAATAATATATAGAATAGAAATTAAAAATGAGTTTACCATACTTCATATGTAATCTGAAATCGGCTAAGTATGAGAAGTAATATACAGTTTAATACTTTCAATGTAATATTGTTTTACTGTAGTAAATTAAGTTGAACCTTTTAGTTTTTAAATTTTGAATAAAAATCTCATATACGTAAAGTTTTGGCATTAAATACAGTAAATAAATATCTATTTGTTTCTTAATGTGATCTGCTAATAGCACATCAGTAAGATGTTACAACGTATAGTATAACAATAAATGTATTCTATGTATAATAATTATTGCATAATTATTTTATTAATTAAATGTTTTAATGACCAAAAGAAATTTTTTAAAAATAATTATTTCACGGGCTAATTGGTCAGTTATTAAATAATGATCTTTTTTAAAAAAAAATAATAAATTTTTAAAAAAAAAAAAAATGATTATTTAATAACTGACCAATTAGCCCGTGAAATAATTATTTTTAAATAATTATTTTATAATAATTAATAATAATAATAATTTAGTTTCGAATTGAATATTGCTCCTCTATTTTCTGAGGGAACATGAAGAATTTACCTCTTCCTTACTGACAGAATGGTACTGGCCTACAGCAATGAGGCTGTACTTCTTGTGACAAGCTTGTGTGTCACTTTGTTGGTAGATATTTAGATAAGACCCAAAATCCATAAGATTTGTTCCAAATTATTTTGGCCATAGATATTTAGCTTATGATTACTCTCCATCACCACTACTATGGTCATCTGATAAGAATTAACTCCTCCTAAATTAAGACTGTCTTTTAGTTTGGACCCTTGTTCTATGCTTCTGATAGTTATGTTCAAGTCTAAAATGTTCACAGCTATTTGGCCGTCGCGTAAGATTCCATCGTGTAACTTTTTTCATTTACTTTGAAATAATTGTTTTATATCTTCGCTATTTTAATCAATAGTAATTACTCTTCTCTAATAAACAAATTACTTTTTATTATTCAAAAAAAAAGTTGTTTCATCAAATAACGGAACAGTTCCTTATCATTATCAGTGCTGATAATATTGTCTGCATTCTGACATTGCGACAAATAAATTGTTTGCACATTGTCTTAAAAATAAAAAAATACACATAAAATACTTGTGAATAAGTAAATAAGGTAAAAACATAGGTCTTTAATTTCAGAACAAAAGATCAAAATGTTGTTGAACAAATAAAATGGAAAGGACACACAGCAGGAGATGCGTCACGTGCGTGCGGTCGTCATATAATACTAATGCTGCTAATAATGAAAAGGATCTTCCCACAGACATCAGGGCCGTTAATCTAAAATTGCTGCAGTTGTCATTGCCCAGAGTTGAGCAATAGAAAAACTAAACCCTAAATAAATTTGCTCTTTTTATTTTTTATTTTTATTTTCCTTTCAATTTTATTACTTTGACTCTTGACTCTTGCCTTCGAAATGATGCGCATTTCGTTTTTAATATTAACACAGGTGCGTAAAACACACAAAACTATTGACGCCCATCAATAGAGCATTGTGTGGACAAAACAAGAGAATGTGTAAGAGTGTCCTTTCAAAGGATAATAATATAGTTTTGTTACTTTGTATTTATTATGACCAAATCAAGTTGTTCGATTGAGTTCGAATGCAATGCAAGGAGATAATGATGGGATTGGATTGTAATAAAGAAAGTTTTGTGGTTAAGAAAAGGTCGTTTGATGGGTGTGTGCCTACAACGCCTAGAAGTAATGACAAATTTTATTAGAATTTTATACTCAATTCATAACAAAACCTAAACTATTTCAGTTTATTTTATTAAACTGATTCATTCAAACTCTTTCATTTCATAAACAAATAACATTACAAAGATATGCATAAACATTACAAGTTGATTATACTAATCAATTTTATTGAAACTGTACTCACTCGAAAATATTTCTTTTTACTTTTATATTATTTTTAATTTCAATTTTAATTAAAATAAAACTAAAAAAACTAAAATTAAAATTAAAATATACATTATAACTACTTGCTATCGTTTTTATGACGATTCCTTAAGATGCCAAACAAATCATTCTCACGATCGTAGCTTATTTTGATGGATCATTTCCAATGGCGAAAGCCAAAGATAAGAAATGCACGATCATTCACAGCTCACGTATCGTAAATCCACAAACACTCAACTGACTTTCATAGTCTGTGACTTTGGCTACAGAAAACCTTGGAAACTCACCAAATGTTGGAGGCATCATTAATCATTCGCCTGTTAGGAAAAATAAGCACGCCGTGTTGGTACACAGACTGTTTAATGCATGAATTACGCGTATTCATTTCAATATATATACATTATCATATATATTTATACTTTAATAACCGCTGAAATATATTTGCTGTTTATTTAAAATTCACCACTTCATTCATTGAGAATTCGATTTTTGGTGATATTGCAATCATGCCGATGACGCCAGAGGCGTGTCTTGTTCCTACAGGTGAGGCAGGCGTTCATCCAAAACATATATAAATCAAGCTGGTGTCTGTCATCCACACTTCAATTAAAAAAATAAAACAGTAATACAATATTAAAATGAGGAATCCACTCTTTGCAGTAAAAGTGTAAAGGTATATAAAATTATAAAGTCCAAAAAAATAAATAAACAGTATTCACTGATGCACGTAGTGGAAATGAGAATGACGTGACATTATCACTTCTTTAATTCGATTTTTTATAATTAATTGAAATTCGTGCATTCGTTCAAGTTTTTGTTTCAAATATCTCATATTGCAGATAAGCAAATATCGCTACTCAGACTTCATTTGTATGAAAACTAATTAACAGTGTTTTTACCATCATTTCACATTAGGATCATACTCAATTTATCCGCCAATCGCTCATTATTTTCAGATTCACATTCAAATATGCTTGGCTGTCGCGGTTGATTAGTGATGTCATCCAAATTTATTGCTAAACAGAAAAAATATTATTAACACAAAATTAATACTAAACAATTATTTTATACCTATTATAATAAAATATTTATATTGTGAAAATTGTAAGCAAACGACCTGAAAAATTTGTCTTCCCGATATCACTTATAAAGTGATAATGTTTATGCATCTTCATAAAAAATATATAAACAGAAAGATGGTATACATTGCATCTCAGCATTTCATACTTTATATTTGAGATACACAGTTGGTCTTAGATTAAGAATAACGAGATAGAATTTTCCGGAAAAACAAAAATGATTTCACCCTTCTATTAAGAAAATATTATTTATTTAATGATTTGGCAGCACTTTTTCTGAGTCATACGTATTATTATTTTAATAAAACTATTGTCGTACTGCGGCCCAACACCCCGTACTGTGGCCAAAAGAGTCCTATTATACCAAATTCCACTTTTAATTACACGAAACCCTTTAAAGCTTTGTGAACAAAGTCCAGAACTAAATCTGGAGAAGACCTTTTAATCTGTTATGGTGATAGTAATTCCATATGGAATTAGTTTCTTCTGTGCGTTGTTAAAGCTAGACAATCACAAAAAATACGCATAGTTGCTTTTTCATCTGCGAGGCATAATCTGCATTCGAATTAGCAGAACATCAAAGTTTATATTGGTGATATTTCAGACCATAAGGACCTGTAATGAAACCCTTTAATAACCTTAAATTTCATTTTGAGAATTTAAGAATGTTTTTGTTGAAGTATAGTTTTATCTGTGACATTGGCATACGTAAAACGAAGCCACTATCTAATGGGTAATGGTGTTTGGTGGTTTTCGGGTTAGGCTAAGGCCCCTATTCACTGCGGCCAGTTTGATCTATTGTGCACCCCTTTGTATTTAGTTATTTAGTAACTCGAGAAATCGAACCAGCTCCTTCGAAAGGAGTTTTCGAAGATCTTCATCCTCTAGTTGGTATGTACCCAAAATTTTGTTTTTGCCGTGGCCTAGTGCATCACAGTTGGTGATCAGATGTTCCATAGACTCTTCCTCATCACAGCAGAATCTGCAAATATTAGTGTGTGATATACCTATTTTATGTAGGTATTTATTACATGAGGCGTGGCCTGTTAGTGCACCAGAGAGTGACTTTAGACTTTTCTTGCTTAGGTTGAGAGCGGTTGTTGCTTTTGGCATCACAATTTAAAAATTTTTGGAATGATATAGGCCGTCTATTCCATTCCAGTATTCATTGATACTTTTTTTTGAACCATATACTCTAATAATTGGATACTGCCATTGAAAATATAATTAAGTGAACAACCATTGTGTAAAAATTGTGAAAATTGATTATAAAAATTGAGATCACGGTTACTTATCACTTGGCTGTTATATATCAATAAACAAAACTATCCAATATGGGCGAGAAAGAACTGTCAAAATGTCATGAGCTAGTACGGGATGACTTGGCTGATCGCATAGCGAATAAAGACTCTAGAACGTCTATGAGACTAGACACTTATATATGCTACCACAGTTCCAACATGTCAATGATGTATTCAGGATGTGGATAAGTTAGAACATTTTCTCTGTTAATGCCCAGCATTTGTAAAAACGACACTAAGAATATTGGATTATGATGTGCTGAGCATAAACAATGTCCATGATCTCCCCTTACCTGATCTTATTAAATTCATCAAGAAAAGTAAGGAATTCCGGGTAAAGTGTTTTCTTGTACTTTTTTTTGTCATTTCTGTTCCATCTCTTGGTCCCATCTCTCTGTCTAGTCCCTCCATCTCTAAATTTTAACACAATAGTCTACCCTAGCAGTACCGTCGCCTCATCGCAACATTTGAAAAGAAAATGATTGTGATTACAAAGTTTCCATTATTATTATTGTTTAACTTAGAGAGAGAGAGAGAGAGAGAGAGAGAGGGAGAGAATTAAATTAAAAATCTACAAAACATAAATAAATTATTAGGCCACACACTGAACTAAACGTTCGATTAGTGGTGAGTAATAAAATTTCTTTGTCGATTAATATTGCATTCAAAATCAATATTTAGTTAATCTGGCATGCTCTAGAATTCGAATCCGCATAAAAAAATTCGATTTCAATTTAAATTCACATTTTGGTGCTCTGCTTTTTTCATTTCATTTGCGATTTCACAAATGAAATCGAATGAATTTGCTTGCTCTAGAAATCGAATTCGCATAAAAACATGTGATTAAAACCACATATCGAAATAGTTGTGAATTTAAAAGTAGTGAAAATAACATGTAAGTATAATTACATTTTTTTTGAATTAAATCAGTTTCAAGTTATGTAAATATAATTTTGATAATTTTTTTTTTAATTTTAAGCTCCAATAAATAAAATAAAATATTTTAAGAATTTATTCATTTTTTTGTTTTAATAAAAATTTTCCTTAAATACTACTAACGCAAGCTATTAGCAATGTCATCTCTTATTGTATTTGCTTCTCTACTAGCCGATATTTCACTTAGTTTCTCTTCATCTTCATTAGCAAAGTGAACATCTTCGACATTCTGTACCTTGTAGTATCTACAAATATTATGTAGCGCACAGCATACATTAATAATTTTGGAAACTTTTTCGGGCTGGTATTGAAGAAGTCGGGCTAGACACCTGAAGCGGCTTTTCAACACGCCAATTGCTCGTTCAATAACATTGCGTGCAGATGCGTGTTTCACGTTAAATTTATGCTCCTGCGTTCCAGGCTGCGGATCTCTGTATGGCGTTAGCAAAAATGGCTGAAGGGAGTAGCCAGCATCTCCTAAAAGCCAACTTCCACGTTCACCGCTCTCATAGCACTGGCAGAAGTAGTCGTGCGCCTTGCTTACGCACCATATTAGTGAATCGTGGCTAGAACCAGCGCGCCTAGCATTCACTGCTCTAATCGTCATTTTGTAGTCGCAAATCTGTACAAAAGAGTAGCATATTGAAAAGAAATTTCAAAAAGAACTTGAAAGTCCTTACTATCATGGCGTTAATGCTGAAATAGCCTTTCCTATTATAAAAAAGGTGGTGGTCACGATGAGGCTTTGTCATTCTTATATGTGTTCCGTCCACACAACCTACCACACCCGGAATCCCGAATTTTTGCATAAAGTGGCGCTTAGACGCACTCCGCTCAGCGTCCGACATTTCTAATTTTATCCATGATGGGCAGATGCGCCTTTTCAAAATTGCAATAACATTTGTCAAAATTTTTCCAACAGTGCTCCTACCCAAAGCTATTTGCTTGTCGATGCCTACCGCTTTTTGAAAGCCCCCTTCCGCTAAAAAACGCAATGTGCAGGCCAACTGAATAGAACTTGGTATGGATGATAACTTAACGTGCGGTGTTACGACTTTTACCAGCATGCAAAAAGCATCTTTGTTCACCCTGTAATAATTTATAAAGCTAAAAGTATTCGTTATTTTTCGTTGTTTCATCCAGTATGAATTAGCCACTTACGTCGACTCATTCAAATCTAACGGATTGCTGCAATCTCTTAAAATCCGTCTTTTTATTTTTTCATTTGTGTGACTATTATTTTCAGCTGCCACCAATGCTAACATTCCGAACATTTTATAAAAACTGTTTTTTTTTTATTTTACTTATTAAAATTTAAAAATTTCAATTAAGAGCATTGAATATTTTACAAAACGTCAACAAACAGATGTTTAAATTCATTTTGAGTTCATTTTGAAACCGCATGAAAATATTCGATTTCTGGAACACCCAAAACGGGTTCATTCCGTTTCAAATTGAATTTCGATTTGAAATGAAGTCGAAATTCAGAGCATGCCTGAATATATTAAATTGAAAGATTAATAACTTGCAAATTACTATTTAGTAAGTGATTTTAATAGTATAAGAACTACTGGGTAGTAAAGAGGTAATAAAATAACTAATGTACCTTCTGCTCAAAAAGTACTCGGATTTTGTATATAAAACTCACAAACTTAAATTTTATTCCAAATTTATTTTATCTCCTTTAAAATATGCTCCTTCTGAAACGATACACATATGCCAACGCTTAACCCAATCTTCAATACACTTTTCGTAGGCCCGTGCAGGTATGGCTTTTAGTTTCTTCGGCAAATTCTCTTTTACCGATTCAATCGACTCAAAACGCTTACCACGAAGAGGCAATTTGAGTTTCGGGAACAGGAAAAAGTCGCACGGATCCAGATCTGGCCTGACCAATGACAGTAGTTTGGTCAAAAAATCGTGTATAACAAGAATTTTCCACAGTAAAAATCGCTAAATGCTCTTGAGGTAGTCTCACATTAACACCAGCTATAAACAAATTAATTGACTAATTGACAGATGGCGCTCAAATTTGTACCATATGTCAAGAAAGGGTGTACCAATATAACGAAAAAATATTTTTGAAAAAGGTCTATTACTTAAGGAGTAGTTCACAAACAACAAAATCGGATACTTTTTGAGCAGAATGTAATTTTAATTGTAATTTTTATATATAATTTTAATTAACATAGCTAAGAATTTCTTTCAAAAGTAACAAATATATAATAATAAATATATATTTCAAGCAAAATTCTAATTACATATATTTACAAACAGAGAGTCTACTGTATTGTACTATAGATTTTTTAATTATAAAACAATTGATAGCTTTTTTCTTTCATAAACTTTATATATTTATTAGTTTGCTAGCATGTATGTGTATGGTATATTCTAATGAGTTGTTTACATGTGTATGTGTATTGTAATGAGTGAATGCTAAATATTGCACAAAATAACTTTTATGGCCTCATTGGTGCCATTAATGTAAAAAATGTTAGAAAAAGTTTGTGTTTATGAAAAAGGGTTGCTTCCATTATACGTGTTGTCATTGATATTAGCTTGACTTTTTTATATATTCCAAGGTGGATATAAATTTTATATAACTACAAACCCATTTAAAAACGCATATGCATTGGCTATACAAAAAAGTATCTAAACATATTCGTATTTTATTTTAAAAACAAAACGAAACGAGTGCTTAAAGAACTTCATACAACATGTTAGTGGCAAATGCTAATAATACATTGCTCTTACCAATGTTACTAATTTACACTCTATACATATTTATATACTATATGTATATATATATATACGTTCATTGGTATGTGAATGAACACTTTAACGACGGTAAAGCACAAGATACTTCGCTAATTACTGGATTGTGTTAAACGTGTAAAATTCTAATGTTGGCAAACAAGCGAGCATAAAACATGGGGAAAAATTATGATTAAGGAACACATGCTTAATGAACTTATTACGTTCATGCGAGTATGTATCTTCGAGTGTACAATGGATGTGCCTATAGGTCTTGTATTTTACGCTAATTAAGAAATTTGAAATGAAAATTTTTAATATATTATCGAGAAAGTTTTGGAAAGTGGCTTCTTGAGTGTTAAAGTAATAATGGAATTTTACTGACGCCGGAATATATTAGAAATTTAATATCTTTAAAACACCGCGTAGAAAAAGAAAAGCATTTGGATTCAATTTTCTTCATCTATACTTAATTTAAAAAAAATTCTTTAAAAAAAAACATAGCTTTGCAAATTTCACAACACAATAAAGCGAAATATTTAAGATGCATAATGAAATCAAACATGGCGTATGAGTATTTTTATATACACTCTTTTATATCTGCATTGAATCTGAAAGAACTCATTTAAAATAAAATGTATGTACTTTAGTTAGTATCTGTTTATCAAATGAAAATATAAAACCTCAATTCGTTTACATATTTTATATAGTAAAATGCATTATTGCCTCACGGTTCTGGTTATGCATTTTCATATGCTGAAAGCGATTTATCTTTTTTGTTATTGTTATGTGAAATAAAACAAAGAACTATACAAACGTCCAATATATAAATAAATATGTAAGTAAAATGTTATTATCTATATAAATAAAAATAATGCACATCTGTAGTTGCTGTCACATGCAATAAATGAATTGTTAATTACACAAATTAACGCAATTTCGAAAAATGCTCATTTTGCACTGATTGCACATGAAAATTTTATATTTTACAGCCTGTTTAATTTTCTGCATTATAAATACGCAATTTATAGCTATCAGATACAACACAATATTATTTAATTACGCAAAATTGCATATATTGAGTTTGCATCGTGGAGTGCAACACTAGAGCATCCATTTAAAGTGTAACACCCTTTATGGCACAGTGAGATTTTTTGCGGTGTTCATTATTACGTGTCACTGAATTTAATTTAAAATACGAACATAAATGCAAAAAAGCTATTAAAATGAGTAAAAAATGTTTAAATTTTAATGACAATAATGCAATTTACAGTTTTTGCACCACTTTTGGTTTAACGAATCCTTTTGACAGTGCATGTCACATTTAATTAAAATCAATTTTCCAGTTAACTGGAAAAATAAAATTTTATTGCAAAATTAAAGAGCAAAAAAAGTTCATTTTAAAATTTAATTATTTAAAAATTATGTTATTCAAATTTAATTCATCAAAACTAAACTAAAATTTAAAATAATCTCTTTAATTAAAGTGATTACAAACCACCACTTAATACGAATTCCAGTCAACATTATTTTGAAAGTATAATACTTCTATATGTAATTTAATTATAATGTTTTGTCTGTTAAAACAATAAAATGCAATTTATTCAGTTGTTTTAAACTTACATTCCATGCAAACCAGTATAGATGTAGGAAAGGAAAAAAAAGAAAATGAAGCAAGAGTAAGATTTAGGAAATCGGTTCATATTTTCAACTTATCAAATTTTTTAATATTTTCCATCAAGAATTTTTTATTATTCAAAAAACAAAATAGTTTGCTAGTTGGAAGATGACAATAACTTGCAGGGTCTCATGTTAGCTTGGGTTTGGAAAACAATTATCAACATATTATCAATCGTACACATATATTACCCACTGTGACTTCCTAATGTTGTCGAATGAAGACGAGGTACTCTAATCATTCATTCCCTTACAGCTCAATGTGATGTTCTGTTAAACCATTTTGCTTTCCAGATAAAGTTGCGAACCGTTTCGACTATAGTCCTACAAAAAGGCACGGCAAGACATTTGTCAAGAAATTGATAACTTCTGCTTTCTTTTTGTGATGGCAAGTTGTGAGCGGTTTATTATGGCAACTTTGAGCGATTTATTTGCCAAAAAAACATATATGGTATTACTAAAACATCAAGGAAAGAGCATTGTTGCCTGGTAACACTTCTGTATGCAAACTTTTATGCTTGCTGACACCGTATATAACATAAACATGGACAATCTATGAGAAGGCATATGGGAAGGTGACGCCTTTTTAAAAGGTTAGCTGAAGTAAATTATCATAAAACTAAGTAATGAAAAAACGGTCCATCGATTTTAGCTGCAGTGGAAATCCAGAACTACCAGTATCGCCCGAAAGTTGTTATATGGAGATAAAGATATAAGCTTTTGTGTTAACAGACAGTTCTTGAAAAGTTTCTTTATTTTAAGGCTTTTTTATTATGAAAAGGTAAGAATAGACATTTCAATACCATAATCTTATTTGCATATCTGTTTATATAAAGAAATATGAGATGGCCTCTTTGTCATGGAGTTATATTGCCCTAAAAGTCTACACAATTGTTCCAAAAACCTAAAAATATGCTTTCATATCCTTGAAAAATACCTGCTCTAAAACAATATAGAAGAAACATTTTTCACAAAGTATTGAACGATGAATCAGAATGGTTACACGCCAAACTAGAAAATATTAAAAGATTTCCAGATGCAAGCTGAAGTCAAACAAATCCATTGGTAAATTTGGGTAATGCAGAATAGAATAATTCATAAGTTAACGCAATGTCTTGAACAGCATATATTTGAACCAAACATAATACCATACTGTAGTAAACGGACATTGTACAACACTAGAACGAAGATAATGACAGCTGTCAGAAGGGCGTCGATAGAGATATATGTTTTCATATATTGCATTTATGTAATATTATATTATGAGAGATAATAAAATTGGTGAAGTGATATTTAACCCCATATGTTAGTAATGTGTTAATTAAGAAGTCTACCACACATAAAATATCAAATTTTAGCAAATTCCTACCTATATTATATGATTCAGTAGCTTAATATTCATATTCATTTCGCTGTTTTAGTGCACAAATCTAGAAACAAACAATATCATAGAAATACAAAAACAGAGAGCTGTTGTAACAATTTTAAATTAAATACTAAATATGTATTTTAAAGAACATTAATATATGTCAAACCACAAATCATTGTACAAGGCTCATTGAAAAGAATAAAAATGAGTTCGTTCCATTTCAAAAAATAATAACAAACGGGCAATGGATTACTGGTTGACAGATCTACAGATCTGTTATGCAATGGCTGTAATGAAAAATTAGTTTCCTTACCTTAACTTCACTAAATGTATGAGAAAGTCAATGTAATTATTAAAAGTTAAGTAATATTCATTATATGCACTTTAAATATATATTATATCACTGAAAAAAAACATATGGTGATATATGGAAAGTGTTTTTACTGACAAAGCCCTGCAAGTTTCAAAAAAAATCAATCTTTATCAAAATTTAATATTTCTCATTTTATTCAAAAAATTGCAGTCATTTCACTGACAGCGCTTTTATAATTCCAAAATAATGAAAAAATTGAACTTTGGATAACATACTATAAAAGTTCAACAATGGGTTGGAATAAAGTCTGACTCTGGAGCTTGAAGATAAAGCTGACATCTTAAAAATCAAAAAAAAAAATTGTTAAAAATATTTATAATCATTGCAATTTGTTGTCTTTAAATAAACTAAATATATTGAATAAATCCATCCAAAATCCATAATGATGGTATTATGGTGTTATAATGTTATAAGCCTTTAACAACAATGGCAAAGTTGCACAATTTTTCACTTTAAACTGCTTGTTCCAGCGCCATAATTTCTGAATCTGAATCCTAGTCACTATTACCAATCTAAAGATATGAAAAATTTTCAGGGAAATAAACTTAGTTTCAATAAAAAGACGTTTGCCAAAAAAAATCCTTGTTTTAAGTTCTACCAAGTCTAAGTTCTAATCCCTTTAAAGCTCTTCAACTATAAACCTAATTTACCACAGCAAAATTGAATGTGGTGAATTAATGA
>NC_051846.1:53739425-53747672 GCF_002237135.1 Teleopsis dalmanni | reverse complement strand
CTAAAACGTTATTAACTTTAGACATTTTAGGTCTACTTCCGCCGACAAAGCGTTTATGCTGAGCCCTAAAAGCTTTCATTATTTAATAAATGCTTTGTGCAAATATATTTGCAATGCCACTACAGCGCTCAAGGAGCCCACAAACACGTTCAAGCAATTTATGTACATTTTTCATATCAAACACAACACGCATATAAACACACAGACAAAAGACATGCATATAAACGCCTACGCAATGCCGCCTCTAGTGTGTGTTTCTGTTTGTATATATATATATATATATATCTATATATGTGTGTGCGTTTGTGGAGTTTGTAGCTACAAGTTAGTCATTACCCATAACGTAATCATATACATGTATATTTTTATATACACAGACATAATAATACATTATTTATTTAGTAGGGAACACGTGCTACACGCATATCCTACGGCGTCCTTGAGCGCACCTAACCAAACCACATTAAAATAAACATAGACAGCGCAACACACACATACAAACAAACACATAAATACTCATTTGCAGGAACAACACCAAATGCAAGCAAAGAACACAATATATGCAAGCAATAAGCTTTTTACTACGGGAACTGCGCCATTTTATTACGCCATATTAAATGAGTATTTCTTCACTGCTTTTACTGCCAGTTTTTACTGTCTTTTTTTGCATTGCTTTTGTTTTGTTTTTTCTTTTTCTTCAGCTTCTGCCGGTTTTGCCGCCAAGTGCTGCTTGAGTGTGGCAGAAACATGAATTGTGCGTATGAGTAAGTCAGTGCGTATGAGTTCTCGTATTTATTTGTGTGTCTGATTTGCTCTTGAATGAAATACGCACTCATTCCTTTATTGTCTAGGTAAGGACTTTGTTGCGTGCATTAAGTCTTTGAGTGACTGTGGGGCTATGTGGCTGTGTGGCTGTGAGTGAGTGAGTCAGTCATTTCATACCGACATTTCATGCATAAAATTTTGCTGAAATTAAATAGAAAAACGTACACTTTTACTTTGCTTTCTTTTTCTTCTTGCTTTTTTTTTTGTTTTCGTTTTTGTATTCTGTAAATATTTTATTTATTTTTTCACATACCTTGCCTTAAAGTTGGTGTATATCTGTGTATGTGTGTTAGTATCTGTGTATCTGAACTAATGTATGCACATGTACTTTACATAAATTCGTTTATGTATCTCAAGGTTAAATTTATATTTTTGCTTTGGCTAAAATGTTTCGATAAGAGTTTTGTGTTCGTTTTAAGTGATCTCATATTGGAGCAGACAATAAATGTTTATTAAATAAACTTGTTTCGATAAATAATAAAATAAGTTCCAAAGAAATATGTAATCGAATAAATTTGTAATCATATGAAACGACTCTTAATAGATAAGGAGTAGCAGAATTGCACTGAATTGGGTTCGTCACATATCCATTAGGTCGCCTTTTCAAAAACTTACAACAGAAAAAGATATTTATTATTCACGAAAAAAAAACATGATTTGATTAGTGGATAAGTGCTTTTCGCAATAAGGTAATGGAAATAACTTGCTCTATTTAGAAAAATATTACAACCTTTTATATTACTTATGGATTTATTATAAAGAATCACTCAAATAATACAGCAAACATTCTCTTTATTTTTTTGTAATAATTTTTCTTTTAATTTATTTCAAACCAAAACATTTATTATGGTTTGAAAATTTGCTATTAAAGTTTGTTATTTGTTATTATGTTCTGAAAAAAAAAAATCAAAAAAAAAATCAAAAAAAAAAAATCAAAAAAAAAAAAAAAAAAAAAAAAAAAAAAAAAAAAAAAAAAAAAAAAAAAAAAAAATCAAAAAAAAAAATCAGAAAAAATCAAAAAAAAAATCAAAAAAAAAATCAAAAAAAAATCAAATAAAAAAAAACTAAATAAAAAAAAATCAAAAAAAAATTCAAAAAAAAAATCAAAAAAAAAAGTTAAAAAACAAATCAAAAAAAAATTCCAACAACAAAGGTCGCAGGCAATTTAGTCATTTTATTAAAACCACCGAATGAAAATAAACTGTAAAATACCAAACTTAGTGTACTCTAAACAAACAGTACACTAAATAAAGTTGCAAATTTAAATTGTTTTAAACATCAGAGCTACAGTACTTTTTATTTTCGATTACTAATGTAAAGAACCTTTTTTCTTATGCCGGGGTTTTTCTCGCCGGATCCCAGAGTCGTTACAAGAATATTTTTTCTCTGTAACCCTGAATCGTTCGTATAATAATTTTCAAGCCACTTAAATTTTTTTTTTAATTTCTTTATTAGTTTTCGGAATTTATTTTACAATATTTATAACTTATTTGCTAATAAATATATAATACATATTAAGAATTATAATAAGAATTTTTAATTAATGGTGGATTTGGAACCAACACTACCGACAAGGCTGTGTTGCTTAGGAACAGTGTTACCGATAGGGCTACACTGATGAGCTTGGAACCAACGCTACCGACAAGGCTGCGTTGCTTAGGAGCAGTGTTACCGATAGGGCTACACTGATGAGCTTGGAACCAACACTACCGACAAGGCTGCGTTGCTTAGGAACAGTGTTACCGATAGGGCTACACTGATGAGCTTGGAACCAACGCTACCGACAAGGCTGCGTTGCTTAGGAGCAGTGTTACCGATAGGGCTACACTGATGAGCTTGGAACCAACGCTACCGACAAGGCTGCGTTGCTTAGGAGCAGTGTTACCGATAGGGCTACACTGATGAGCTTGGAACCAACGCTACCGACAAGGCTGCGTTGCTTAGGAGCAGTGTTACCGATAGGGCTACACTGATGGGCTTGGAACCAACGCTACCGACAAGGCTGCGTTGCTTAGGAGCAGTGTTACCGATAGGGCTACACTGATGGGCTTGGAACCAACGCTACCGACAAGGCTGCGTTGCTTAGGAACAGTGTTACCGATAGGGCTACACTGATGGACTAGGAAAATGTTATTTAAATATTTTTAATTACCTGTTTATACACTTGCTCTGGCTCTGTCAAGTGTTCTGCTTCGTGGCCTGCCATAGAGTCTCTGGTGATGTGCACTGTTCGAAGTGCTGTGGCCAAGTCTCTCTGGTGATGTGCACTGCTCGAAATGCTGTGGCCAAGTCTCTCTGGTGATGTGCACTGCTCGAAATGCTGTGGCCAAGTCTCTGTGTTTTACTTTGCTTCTCCTTTTATACGGATTTTGGAAACGGGACTTCTAATTGTTGAGTGCACTTTGTACAGCTTTGTTATTGTCCATTCTAAGTGTCTGCGTCTGGTATGCTTACTGTTGCTGCACATTTGTTAAAATTTTACAAAATAGTTACCCTCAAACAAAAAGGTGTGTTATTACTTAATTTATATTTTAAAAGGAATTGCTTTTAATTTTTATTAAATTAATATTAACTTAATGATACTGATTTTATATACTAACTTAATAATACCTTAATTTTAAACTTATTCATACCTTAATTTTTATTACTACCTTATACTAATATTTTATTTTATGTGTAACTTAACTAATAATAAACAAATTATATTTAACTAAAAATACCTTAATTCTATTGTTGTTTTTTTTTTTTTTTTTTTTATTTTATTTTCTTGTTGTTTGTTTGTGACGAGATTCTAAAACTCGTCACACTCCCTCCCTTCATTGGAAAGGGGGAACGACCCGAATGGCACCAGAATTTGCTATGAGCACCTTATGTTTTTTTTCCTGATTTTGCACATAAAAACATGGCGACGGCCCCGTTTTAACTTTTGAGCGTCCCTCTGTATCCGTTCCCAAAGTTCTGCGGTGGTTCTGGGGCTAGTTTTGCAGCAAAATGAGCCTGAGCGTTGGATAGTGGATGTGTTTGACTAAAACCATATCGCCAATCTGTGGTTTCCATGCTCTGGGTCGTAAATTATAGTGTTTGGCTTCTGTAACGTTTCTTCGGAGTTTTGAATATTTTATAAAATTCGTCTTGGGCCGTGGTGACAATCTGATCGTTCTCCGGTTGGGTTGTACAACAAATTTTCGTTTGCCGTTGCTGGTTTTTTGTGCTGACTTTGTCATCTGTTTCGAGACAACGTTCCTTAATTTGGTATGGTAATTGTTCCTGTTGGCCTTGTTGTGTTTCAATAAATTTTATTTGCTGTTGTACTATTTGCTTTTGTGTACCTTGTAGTTGTTGTAACTTTTGTACTTTGATAGGTCTCGGATCTTGCTGTTTTTTCCCTTTGTTAGGTCTCGGGTCTTGCTGTATTTTCACTTCGATAGGTCTCGGATCTTGTTGTTGTACGATGTGTTCTAGCGTGTCTTGTGGTTGCTGTGAATCTCGGCTAGGTGTTGTATTGATAGGACTTGAATCTCGGTATTGTTGTAACTTCGGTGCTTTAGTAGATTTCGGATCTTGTATTTTTACTTTGATAGGTCTCGGATCTTGCTGTGTTTTCCCTTTGTTAGGTCTCGGGTCTTGCTGTATTTTCACTTCGATAGGTCTCGGATCTTGTTGTTGTACGATGTGTTCTAGCGTGTCTTGTGGTTGCTGTAAATCTCGGCTAGGTGTTGTATTGATAGGACTTGGATCTCGGTATTGTTGTAACTTTGGTGCTTTAGTGGATTTCGGATCTTGTTGTATTTTCACTTTGATAGGTCTCGGATCTTGCTGTATTTTCTCTCTGATAGGCCTTGGATCTCGCTGTATTTTCACTTTAGTAGGTCTTGGATCTTGTTGTTGTACGCCGTGTTCTAGCGTATCTTGTAGTTGCTGCTGCTGCCGTTGTCGATTAACTTGCTGCTGTTGCTGTTGATTAGTCTGCTGTTGTTGCTGTCGTTGTTGCTTAACTTGCTGCTCTTGTTGTTGATTAGTCTGCTGCTGTTGCTGTCGTTGTTGTTTAACTTGCTGCTGTTGCTGTTGCTTAGTCTGCTGCTGTTGCTGTCGTTGTTGTTTAACTTGCTGCTGTTGCTTAGTCTGCTGCTGTTGCTGTCGTTGTTGTTTAACTTGCTGCTGTTGTTCTTCGACGGCTATGGATTGCAGTAGTTTTTGTTTTTGCTTAAAGAATCTAGACGGGATAAAAAAACTTTAGAAAATCAACCTTGAAATGTGTCCAGTACTGCCAACGACAATTGTTGTTGCGATACCATATCAGTGCATTATTTTCGAGAAGTAAGGGCATTGTGCGTGGAATTAAGTTTACATCGATGCTATACTTGTCTGCCAGTTCTTCTATGTGTTCGATGAAACTCAATGGATCCTCACCACCGTCATATCTGAAGGACCATTTTTCCACATGTTCTATTGTTTGAATGGATGAGCGCATTGTAGGACTCATATCTGCCCCTTTTGTATTCCACGTGTGATATACGTTGATATATTTTTTTTCCTTCCAGAGTCCTTTCATTCGAGTTAAGAGTTCTGTGATGTGACCAACCAGGTTCGTGCTAAAATCGAATCCTCCTTACTCATTATTATATTACGAAGTTTCCTACGTTGTATTCAGGGTCCCTGCTCGGGCGCCACTTGTAAAGAACCTTTTTTTTTTCTCTCAAGCCGGGGTTTTTCTCGCCGGATCCCAGAGTCGTTACAAGAATATTTTTTTCTCTGTAACCCTGAATCGTTCGAATAATAATTTTCAAGCCACTTAATTGTTTTTAATTTCTTTATTATTTTTTTTCGGAATTTATTTTACAATATTTATAACTTATTTGCTAATAAAATATATAATACATATTAAGAATTATAATAAGAAATTTTAATTAATGGTGGATTTGGAACCAACACTACCGACAAGGCTGTGTTGCTTAGGAACAGTGTTACCGATAGGGCTACACTGATGAACTTGGAACCAATGCTACCGACAAGGCTGCGTTGCTAAGGAACAGCGTTACCGATTGGGCTACACTGATGAGCTTGGAACCAACGCTACCGACAAGGCTGCGTTGCTAAGGAACAGTTTAGATGGGCTCACTGATGAACTGGAACACGCTACGACAAGGCTGCGTTGCTAAGGAACAGTGGTACGAGCTACACTGATGGAACTTGGAACCAACGCTAACGCAAGGCGCGGTGTAAGACATGCTACCATGGGCTACATGAGAGCTGAACAACGCTACGACAAGCTGCCGTGCAAGAAAAGTGTTACGATTGGGCTACACTGATGAGTTTGGAACCAACGCTACCGACAAGGCTGCGTTGCTAAGGAACAGTGTTACCGATTGGGCTACACTGATGAGTTTGGAACCAACGCTACCGACAAGGCTGCGTTGCTTAGGAACAGTGTTACCGATAGGGCTACACTGATGGACTAGGAAAATGTTATTTAAATATTTTTAATTACCTGTTTATACACTTGATCTGGCTCTGTCAAGTGTTCTGCTTCGTGGCCTGCCATAGAGTCCCTGGTGATGTGCACTGTTCGAAGTGCTGTGGCCAAGTCATTGAGTGTCTTCTCTGTTGATATGCACTGTTAGAAGTGCTGTGGCCAAGTCCCTCTGGTGATGTGCACTGTTCGAAGTGCTGTGGCCAAGTCATCCAGTGTCTTACTTTGCTTCTCCTTTTATACGGATTCTGGAAACGGGACTTCTAATTGTTGAGTGCACTTTGTACAGCTTTGTTATTGTCCATTGCTTACTGTTGCTGCACATTTGTTAAAATTTTACAAAATAGTTACACTCAAACAAAAAGGTGTGTTATTACTTAATTTATATTTTAAAAGGAATTGCTTTTAATTTTTATTAAATTAATATTAACTTAATGATACTGATTTTATATACTAACTTAATAATACCTTAATTTTAAACTTATTCATACCTTAATTTTTATTACTACCTTATACTAATATTTTATTTTATGTGTAACTTAACTAATAATAAACAAATTATATTTAACTAAAAATACCTTAATTCTATTGTTGTTTTTTTTTTTTTTGTTTATTTTATTTTCTTGTTGTTTGTTTGTGACGAGATTCTAAAACTCGTCACAATCTAATATCGATTAATCATCTAATATATATGGTAATTGTGCCACACTCAGTCCAAGAAGACATCGAAATCTTATTGATATTAAAAAGGAAATACATTTATTAAAATCAGAAACATCAGTTCGTTTTACTTTGGTGTGTTTTATGTATAATTATATATAAAGTAATTGAGAATTATAAAAAATTTAAGAATGAAAAGTTAGACACGGTCAATTATTTTAAAACTGCTGTAACCTTCGAACTGTTTGAATCACTACATTCATAATTCAATTCATAAAAGCTGATTTTATGATTAAAAACCATTCAAAAGTTTTATGAAATTATTATTGTTTAAAATCAATGAGCGAAAACAAATAGAAAAGTACCAAATAAAGTGTACTGTTTTGTATTTTTGTTAAAAACAAAAAACAATATATTAAATAGAGTCCGCAACACATCAAAATATGTTTAGAGTTTGTGTTCATCTCATTAAAAATTTTTAATCTTCTCGTAAATCTTCTTTTCACGAAGGTGGTTATTTATTTAGCGATCTTTTCTTAGTGATCTCGGATCTTTAACGATCCCAATGATGTACAGACTTCTAAAACCAGCAAACATTACCAAAGACCAGTGATAATAAGTATTTGACAATACTGGACACAGCTATGTGACGAGCAACAATTTTCAATTGAATATAAAATAAAATTTATAATTCACAAAAAAAAAATATCTGTTTGACTAGTACAGTATTCCCTTAAATATAAGTCATTAAACTGAAGTAGCTGATGTAAGCATTTTGGAGAGGTCAAATTTCGAAATAAACTCATGCACTACTCTTTATCATAAACATCAAAATTAAATTTAATATTTATCACAAAAGCTATATTACTTGCCTCTGTCATTTTGTACAGTTGTTGTGAAATGCAATATATTTTATTGATGCACTTAACTTTAATGGTCTGACATGAAGTGTGCAGATGCGTTCAGTTTGAAAGTAACTTGGCATTGATAAGTCAAGACCAACAAGTTCAAGAAAATGCAGTTTGTTATAAAACTATAAAATCCTTTTATTCCCATATAACTTTGTTTTATAATTGCAATAAAAATTATAGTTTGGTTTCTATTCGTATATTAAGTGGAGTATAAGAAAACACAAATAAAATGACGAAAAGATGATTTCTAACACTGGCAACTATGAATATGTCAGCGAAGAACAAAATATTTGACGAAGACAACATCTAATATGTTTAAAAGTACCTGATAAAAATCCTTGCTGAAACATCTTCAAGATTCTTCGACAAAGAACAATCTTC
>NC_051846.1:53725135-53739325 GCF_002237135.1 Teleopsis dalmanni | reverse complement strand
AGTTTAAAATGTGTTTGCACTAATAAAGCAATAATTAACCAATTAACTACTATACATTTAATATAACATCTTCTCCTTTTTTTCAATATTCGGAATATATAAAATATATAATATATAAAACTAATAATTAATTACACCACCTATAAGGTTTTGTCTTAAAAATGACTATACAATTTCAATGAAAATATTCTTTAAATATTACTTAATTTAATCGTAAATTATTTATAAAATGTCATTTAATATCAAAACCCGATTATGTACATATTCATATAAGTATTTTGAACTGATTGATTAATGATCATTATAAGCCTTTCAATTTGACAATTTTGTAAAATTAATAAATAAACAAATATTGTTTTAGTATTCCATTTAATTATGTAAATTTTTGTGATTAGCAGCTAAAATTGTATAATTTGTTTGTAGCTATAACTAATGATATCACAACACAATTGCTGACAATAATGAATTTATTATATTGCGTGGGTCTGAGTTGCAAATTGCTGCTCGGTTAAAGCTCCACGCTGACCGGACGCACATACGAATTCACCGGCTAATCAATTCACTAAATGGGCAACATAACTATTCCATGTGATAAACGGTAGTGAATATATTTTTGCGATTACGAGGTGTTAGAATAAATTGTTGCCATGTCTTGGAAATGATTTCAGGCGTTTATACGCAATCGGGTATCAGGCATGCAACTCAAAACATAAACAACCAATCAGGCTTTATTGCAATAGTCGGTGAGGAAATAAATTACAATTGCAAACATAATTGACAGTTGTTCTATTGATTAGTTCCATGTCGTGACATTTATGTATTAAATTGAAAAAAAAATTAGTATCGAAAATTAATTAAAACATTTTAAAGACATGAACCAAAATTAAGTGTAATTAATTCTTCAAAATATTTTTCAAATTAGTTCCCATCGTAAATTTGTTTTTATGTATATATTTTGTGAGAAAATAGTTAAATTTGTTCAATTCACGATTATAGCTTCGAGTTTCTTCATTTCACTTGTAATTTGATGGCATTTATAAATATTTAAATACATAAATTAATCGATGCTGCCGTTGAAGTATATCTTGACAGTGCAAGAATTACTTTACGTTCCAGTCTTCGCTATCAAAAAAGACGTAATCTCTTATATGCCACATTTGGTTGCACATATGAAAACGCTTTGATAATGCAGTGTAGAGACATTGTCTTAACTCTCAGCAGTGCTGAGGATACATGCCATTAACTGATCTTGCGTCCATTTAGCGTCTAGTGGCCATAAATCAATTCCCAAAGCAGTTTGTATTTGCTCAGGTATAATAAAATGTATCTATAAAATTTAGGAAATTAATCATTTGAATTTTTTTTATTCATATACGTAATTTTAATTTTTATTACAATTTGAAAATTTTTATATACTTCTTTTTAAACATATTCAAGATCGCTTGTATATTGAAAAATAGAAACATATTGAACACATTGGGAAACATTGCATTTACAAATTCTACTTATATTAAAATTTTTCTCGATTGGTTAAGTATTGATATTGATACACAAAAAATCCAGATAAATCACGTAAGGGTTTAAGTAAACTCTTATTTTTGACATATCTAATATTCATAAATACGTTTTTAAAAAAATCAAGTAAGATCTACATAGAATAATATAGAGAAGCAGTCACTTTATATTCGTTATTATAAAAAGAAATCAATAATATATTGTCTTGAAAAAATCAGGTTAAATCTGCATCGAATAATATCGTAAATCAGTTATTTTATGTAAGTAAAATGGAATAATTTAAAAAGTTAATTATATATTATTCCATTGTATTTATTATTATATTATTAATAATAACGGCTTGTAACATTATTATATTATTAATGCTATGCTGTTATTTTTATTCAATTTCATAATTTAAAATAATTAGAAAAATTAAAAAAAAATAATTATTAAATTTTTCTTTAAAATAATCCAGAAGTTATTGTATTATTAATGACATCCGGTTATTTTTACACAATTTTATAATTAAATATAATTACAAAAGTTTTATAAAAATAATTAATGACTTTGTAGGTATTTGGAACTTAACTAAATTGATTATTATATGGATTAATCTATTTGTACCTCCTACATTAAATATATAATAATTAGGTACAGGAAAGTTTGAATAAATTTAGTTATTATATATTTTATGTTATTAAATAAAAATTTTAACTATTTAACATAGTACTTGAAAATGATCTGTAATCAATTCTACCTTCCAATATTTGGTTTTTTCTATAGAAAAGCTATAAATAATAATAACATACATTATGTATATACACATAATATATATATATATTTAATATATAGATATTACAAGTAAATATCGAATTATTTCATATATATCCGAAAGCTCTTTCTTGAACCAAGTAGCCTTTTCTTACATTCTTGTATCTTCATTCTTATCTTAATTGCTAATTTTCTATATCAAAGAGATCTTTCTTAAAAACCTATTTACGAATTTAACCAGCTTCAATCACAAAAAAGAAATCATTTACTACCAAAAAATTTTGGATTGGGTAATCTATAGTACCTATATGATTCTATTATTTTCATTTATCAGATTGTGGAAGCACTGAATGCTATTTCTGATTTATAAACAGAAGGCTGGGATCTACATATTAGTTTTGATATTTTTTATTCAGACTCTGAAATTACATAAGTTAACTACATTGTTCAGCTAGCTTTTGAAAAGCCTTAGCTGATATTAATAATGTTAAAAGTTTTATTTATGCGTTCATGTGAAAATTTTTTTGTATTAGTGAAGAATATACAAAGAATTGACATATCATCTGGTTTCCAAAACAAATACAAACAACTGAGTAATCGACATACATACAATCTCGTAGGAACAGTTAGAACTCACCATTAAAGTAATATCAAACCAACCTGACAAGTCTATAAACTTTGCTGTGTCCCTAATCTTAAAGGTTGACAGCTCTGACAATTTGTTTAAAAATAGTGCTTCAAGGATATTTTATCTCTTATTGGGCGAAGATAGCACCGACACATAAAGTGAAACACAAGCCTTCATTGATTAGCTGTAACAACGACAATGAATTTATTATAGGTTCGATTAACTCCAAATGCATGTATTACTAATAAGCACCTGTTAGTTCCGAAACTATAGTTTTACGTGAGTTCATCATTAGATGAACGAATTAGCTGGTAGATTTTTGATTAAACTAGGCGCAGTAATTTTTGAAGTTTCTCTAAAATCTTCATATACCTGACCTTTTTAGCTATCACTAGATACTAGTGAGAATTGAATACCAATATCTGGGAATATAATGACACAGAGCATTGTGTCTGATTTGACTAGCTCGATTAAAGTGTAATTACCTAAGACGTCTAGATGTTCGATATGAATGAAAAATAAAACACATACTTAATAATTGTTGCTACTGTAAGCGTGATTCCTTATTCATATTCAGACGTAACTGTAAACACGATTTTACGTAAATAAACTGAAATAATCCAAACTATTCGGTATGCTTTAACACAAAAAAATTACCAAAAGATATATTCTTTTTCTAATATGATGAAAACAGAACTCAGGGCACAGATTCAGCTCAATATACATATGCATTTCTCCATTAAGTTCATTAATAAAGGTCTTTTGTTTAGTACACTAAAACTATTGCATATTTTATAAAAGCTGATGTTTGTTTCATATTTTATAATGCTATATTAATATCAATGTGAATCGGTGTTATTCAATTTTAGTGTCTTTAACATATTCAGTTCTTACAATCTTTAGAATAGTTGATATTAAAAGTTAGGTGCTAAATAGTGTTTTTATGGCAACAACAATTTATGTAATTTATATAGTTCTATTATGACTTCATACATTGATATGCTTGATCTAACAATATCGTGATTTACATCGTCAGCCCTATATATTTCAGGATCTAGGCGTAATTTCTTGAATACCTTTTATGTCTAAAAACTGGTTTTTCTTCATCCGAAAAATGTTCGAAAAGTTAAATATTGCCTAGTGTGAAATAATTTGAAAACAGTGTGACTGTCTTTTCGAGTGCAAGTATATGTCAATAGAAGTCCTTACAACAGATACCTATGTTCAAAAGTAATTTCTAGGTTATGATATCGTTGAAATCATCTTTTGTGTTATTTGATATTTTCAAAGAAAAATTTGACAATTTTATAAATTCTATTACTTTGAGTGTTAGTTTAAATTTGTTTAATATTAAAGCAAATTTAAATTTTCTTGCCAAGCATAAAATAAATTTATTCATATTTGAAAATTTTTAGTTGCTTTAAAGAAAATAAAGGAAATTAAACGCAAATGCTGCACGAGTGCCGCAAAATATTTATGATCGAAAGTTGAAATCTGAACAAATTAAAATGCAAATTCAGCAGCTGGAAATGCATTAAACTTAGTCCGATTCTAGAGTGCAACACTTCATAAATTTACGTATACACGCTGTTGCCTGTGCCAAGTCGCTGCTTGCCAGCTTGTGGTGGCTGCATCCACACTGCTGGACTTGAAATAGCGGCTTCAGTGCAAGTAACACGTCTTAAATTTCATCAATTTGTTGCGCGACACTTGCATTTTACTCGCATATGATAATGCAGCCGCACCCAAAACATAGGCCGAGTGATTAGCTAAAATTGCCTACTGCTGCTACTTATTCTGCTGTTGCTGTTGCTGTTGCTGTGGCAGTGCAGTCACAGTTGCAGTTGCAGTTGCTGTTGCTGTTGCAGTCACCGCAATTGTTGACTGACTGAGTGACCGGTTGACATTTTGGTGGCAACAATGCAATTCGATATAGTGTCATGGCATCTGCGTGCCTTTTATTGCACATTTTGAAATAGGAATATGCAGGCGACACATAACGATGCCAGGCAAATTCGTGTGACGCAATTTACAAGGCCATTAACCATTAAAACAATAAAATGCAAAACCTCGAGTGAAAATATTAGTTTTCACCATATGAGCCAAAAGTCTTAACGGACTTAGCGGCACTTGCATGCAACGAATTTTGCTTAAAGCGCACAACTTTCTGCAAACTGGGCCAGCGGCTGTGGCAGCAGCAACCCTTTCAGTATTTTAACCTACGGACAGTTAAACTTGGGAGTATCGGTTGGGTAGAGAAGAGAAGGAAGTTGTTCACCCTCATGCAGTGTTTGTTTGTGTCGGTCGCTTATTAATTGCAAGCTACAAAAAAATTGCATTTTGCTGCATTTTAACAAAATGCTTATTAATGCCCTGCGGTACAGACCCATCAAGATGTTCTGCTTCACAATATGTCCGTTCGTCAGTACGTTCATTCGTCTATTCGTTATTCCGACCGCCTGAGTGTTATAGGTCCTGTCGTGTTGCAGTGGCGGTCAATGTGCTCGCTAAATGCATTTGCCTTTTCCTTTTTGTTTTAGTTTTCGCTTTTATGAGTATAAAATTCAAATTTCATGAAAAACATTTAAAATGTTAATAAAAAACAGAAAAAAGAAGAATAATTAAAACATGCTAAGCAGCGTGTTTAACAGCGGCGGCGTTGTTCTTCTATCGCGCACTTGGGAACATATTTTTTTTTCGCTTTCATTAAATTAAAATCGTTGCTGCCACTGCGTGTTGCATGTTGCTGCTGCTGCTGGAAATATGAGCGATGTAAAATGCTTTAGAGCAAAACTATACGGTACTTGTACCACAAATATTCGAGTTTGTTTGCCTGTGCTTACCAGTGCACCTTTTGCGAGTTCATATTTGTACTTTTGCTCTTAACTGATTTCATTCATTCTCCTCACTAATTTCTTCAAAAATCAACTTTTATGACAAAATTAATTTCGAAGTGGTAGGAACAAATTGCATGTTCCTAAAGTATGCAAAAGGATTTGTAGCTTCAGGCATTTCGGTAATTGTATGCAATATATTGCATTGCAGTGATCAAGGACATTTTAGTGCACTTTTTGATTTCGATTTTGCATATATATAGAGGTGATATTAAGAAAATTCATTTATCATGAAAATAAATAAATAAATAATAATAACAGAAAAAAGAATTGTTATTAATAGATAAATATGGAAGATATAATAATAATAAAAAATATATACAAGTAGATAAAAATAATAAAAAGAAACTATGATTTATGTTTCTCACCAAATTAAAAAAAATTGGTTGTGCACTTTGAGAGAGCAGTGAAGGATTTTATTCTCTTTCTAACCATTTTATATCAATTTTTATTTAAATGCTAATCGATTTCAGTCGATGACTCCATGGTTAGAAATTCTCTAGATTTAAAAAAAAAATCAGTTTTTACAAAGCAAATTGTTGTGATTATTTAAATAAGTATGATAAATTAAAAATTGTTTATATAGTTATATGGAAGGAGCACAAAAGATCACTCATGGCAGTGCTCTGCTCAAATGGGAACTAATACCCTGATTTTTCTTATTATATGGAAGGAATGGACTTACATAGTCTATTCGATCAGTCCAATTTTTGACTATTTTTTGCAATGAATGTGGCTGTATGGCATCAATGGCGTGAATGGTGGCATGAGCATTAGCTTCCAATGTTTTAAGAGTTGCTGGTTTGCCGATTGTCAGCATAAATCAATGATTTAACATACCCACATAATAAGTGATCGAGATGCATTAAATTGTACGAACAAAGGGGTTAGCTAAGACAACCACCTCTGGAAATAAAGTTGTTAACAAATTGATTTCTCAATAAATCGGTTGTTAAGTACGCTGTATAGCAAGTCTGTATAGTCTTGTTGAAGCCGTCGTTATTGTTTAATAGATTATATTCTGGAAATTGCTGACAAAAATTCATTCAACATGGCTAGATAGCGCTCGCCATTTACCGCACCGATCTCTCAGTCCTCATTTCGAAAGAAATAACGACCGATGATGTCGTCAGTGGATTTGATGGTGACTAGTTAACGGTTTGATAGTTATCTTCTCTCCATATACAGCAGTTTTGCATATTGACGTAGCCATTTAACCAGAAATATTGACCGTAAAACGGACGAAGTGCTCTATGAACTTCGCAAACAGATTTATTTTTTTCAAAGTAAATTTTCAAAATTTTTATGTATTTTTCTAGCATTAAAAAATTCAGGATGAATTGTTAAAACTTCTCAGCTATCCAATCGAAGTTATCGTTATTAATAGTTCTCATGTGACTAAAGAAATATAAAGAAATGTGATCTTTTGATCAATTTCGTGGGAAGTTTCTCAACATTTAAAGCCTCTATTGTTCATAAGTATATTGTATGAATCATGAATTGGTAACAA
Organism: Teleopsis dalmanni; assembly: GCF_002237135.1. Classification (NCBI taxonomy): domain Eukaryota; kingdom Metazoa; phylum Arthropoda; class Insecta; order Diptera; family Diopsidae; genus Teleopsis; species Teleopsis dalmanni. The sequence continues at coordinate 53,732,025 of NC_051846.1, read as the reverse complement.
TGAATATTGAATGCACAAATGTTATATTTAAATATGAATTCCTAGTGTAATTCTGGTTTGCACTTAACCTAGTAGGATACACTCACTACTTGTATTCCGAAATTAAGTTCCAAAGCTTCTACATATAAAGTTTAATTAAAAAAATTCATATTAACGAATAATATTATCATATTTATACATGGTGTAAATTATAAGCGTTTTTATAATTGGGTTTTATGATCTTTATTTCAATTTCTTTAACACAATGTAAATTATAAACGTTTTTATAATTGGGTTTTGATTTCATTTAATTTATACAATTGAATTTATACAATTTCGGTTATATATATATTGATTGTTTAATCACTTTTTTATGTGTACCCGTGTGTTGACACGTTCGCGATCGAAAAACAAGAGACAGAATCAAACCAACGGAGTTTACTTGCAGCCAAAAAATATAACAATAAAATTTGCTCATCTCGAGCGCAAAAAAAACAAAAGGCAATAAAACAAGACTTAGAACCGTTGGTTTGATTGCATCTTATACAGGGTTAGTTAGGTAAATTAATTAACCATATATTAACCATATAAAATATTATATATATATATGAATTATATAATATATTAATTATAATAATTTAATTATACAATATGATTTACAATAGATTAAAATATAATAAATTATAATATATAAATCATATAACACATCAATTAATAATTCTACAGATTCCTACAATATTAACAATTTGACTTTAACCGCTCTAACATCCCGCCCCCCTTGAAAGGATTTTCAATTGGTAATAGTGCGAGTTTGTGGATTGGACGGCGTATTACTCCTTTTGGGGTTTGCACATCAACAACACGAACCAAATTATCTGGACCCCTGATGCAATGCACGATTCGGCCCATCAACCAGCGTAGTGGAGGCATATTGTCTTCATGGATTATAACCAGAGCCCCCTCGGTGATGTTAGACTGTTCTTCTGTCCATTTGGTGCGTATCTGCAGCTCATTCAGATAGTCTCTAGACCATCTGCGCCAGAAGTGATGTTTGACCGCGGTTATACGAGACCATTTATCAATTAATGAAGCAGCTTCATACTGAGGACTTGGTTCAGATAAAGTTTTGAGCGGCCCACCGATAAGAAAATGTGCCGGCGTTAGCGCTTCGTAGTCGCTCGGGTCACAAGAATGAGGTGTGATTGGTCGCGAATTTAAGATGGCTTCGATTTCAATCAGTGCTGTTCCAAGCTCCTCAAAGGTGAATCGAGTATTTGATAGTGTTCGATACAGATGGCCTTTCGCGCTTTTTACAGCCGCTTCCCATAGACCTCCAAAGTGAGGTGCTCGGGGCGGTATAAAATTGAAATTTATGAATTGGTTGCTGCAAAAGGTCTGCAGCATCACTTGATTAGACTTCTCGAAAAACATCCTTTTTAACTCTACTAGTTTGTTGTTAGCCCCAACGAAGTTTGTGGCGTTATCGCAATAGATGTCTGATGGTAACCCTCGTCTACCGATTAACCTTTTCAGTGCTGCAATAAATGCCTCCGTAGATAAGTCTGACACGGCTTCTAGATGAGCTGCCTTTGTAGACAAACAAACGAACACGGCTATATAGGTCTTATATGGAACCCGTCCCCGAATTCGGAGATACGTTAATATCGGACCGCAAAAATTTACCGCAGTACGCGCGAATGGACGGCTTGGAGTGAGGCGTTCGATTGGGAGATTACCCATCATTTGATTAAGTAGTTTGGGTTTATAACGCACGCAGTGAATACACGAGTGCACGACTCGGCGTGCAATTTCTCGAATATTAATTATCCAGAAGTTTAGTCGAGTAAGGGCAATTAGTGCTTTTGCGCCTGCATGATAGTTGCACAAGTGTATATGCCGAACATAAAGTTCCACAAAATAACAGCCCTTCGGCAACAAAATAGGGTGACGTTGGCCTACTGAGATGTCACTCAGCTCGAGGCGACCTCCCACCTTTAGTAATTGATAACCGAATACATTGTCCAGGAAGGGATTTAGATGCTTTAATGTACCTTCGGCTGGGTTCCCTCGTTGTAGGCGTTGTATATCAATTTCGAAGAATTGCTGTTGGATGACCCAAATAATACAGTGCAATGCCTTTTGTAGCTGAATAGGTTGGAGGGTACATTCTCCGTTCTTCAATTTATTCTTGGTTACATGATAAAAACGCTGTACCTGCGCTATTACTCGTAGCATCTTAGTGTATGAACTATATCTTGACAATACCTGTAATACGTAGTTGTCTTCATTTGTGTTAACGAATACAACCTTTCGCGTCTCTTTATTGACTTCTTCCATATCCAGGTTGTGACATTTCAAATGCGGCCAGTATTTATCAGCGAGTAACAAAAATTCCGGCCCCGTAAACCAACAAGACTCTGATAATTGGCGGATGTTACAGCCGCGCGACACAACATCTGCCGGGTTGGATTGGGTAGGAACGTGTCTCCATTGCCCATTTGCGGTAATATCTTGAATTTCCGCTACTCGATTGCCAACGAATGCAGACAGGGTTGATGAGTGCTGCTTCAACCAATGTAATACAATCTGTGAATCAGTCCAAAAAAACGTTTCACCCTTAAATTGCGCAAATATTGGTTGGACCTTCTGATACAGTTTGGCAAGAAGTAAGGCACCACAGAGTTCTAGTTTAGGTAACGACTTCCGCTTTATAGGTGCCACACGGGATTTTGCAGCGAATAGCCTGACCGTCACCTTACCTGATGTGTTTTGTGATCGGAGAAATATACAGCAACCATATGCGCGTATTGAAGCGTCACAGAAACCGTGTACATCAACCTGTTGATAGTTTATGGATAGGCAGTATCTCGGCACCTTAACCGATGAAAGCGTTGTAAGATCTTGAATAAATGTTTTCCAAGCTGAGTGAAGATTTTGAGGGACTGACTCGTCCCAGTCCACACGCAAAAGCCACAATTCTTGCATCATAATTTTGGCTACGAGTATGATCGGTGCTAGTAATCCAAGCGGGTCGAATAATGAAGACGCAAGGGATAAGATGGTGCGTTTTGTTACAATATGACCTGGTTGTGCATTAAACGAAAATAGGAAAACATCTTGCATTTGGTGCCACTTGATGCCTAGAGCGCTGGTGACTGTATCTGTATCAAGATTCAAACTCTTTGTTGTAGTATCGCTGATGAAGTCATGATGGTTTGAATGCCATTTGTCAAGATCGAAGCAACCCTTCTGTAGAATGGCCGTTAACTGATGTCTGATATTGGTGAGTTGATCAATGGAATCTGCTCCACCTAAGAAGTCGTCGACAAAGAACGATGATTTAATGAGTGCAGCGCCTATTGGGTATTGTGTTTCAAATTTGTCCGCCAAATACTGCAAACTCCTGGTTGCTAGGAAAGGTGCTGATGCAGTACCATAAGTGACTGTATTCAACTCGTAAGTACTAACAGGATCGGACTCCGTATCTCGCCAAAAAATATATTGGAATTTTCGATCTGGTTCATCTATCAGTATCTGTCGGTACATCTTAACAATGTCAGCCGTCAAGGCATATCGGTGCAAACGAAATTGAAGTAGCAACAAATATAACTCCGACTGAATTGTCGGGCCGACCAGTAGAATATCATTTAATGAACGTTGCGAAGTTGTTGGACATGACGCATCAAAAACCACCCTCAGCTTGGTCGAAGTGCTCGACGGTTTTAAAACACAATGATGAGGGATATAATAATGAGGTTCGTTGGTTTTCGGAGTCTCAACACGCGTCATGTGTCCGAGCTCTCGATATTGTTTCATGAATTCTTGATAGTCTTGCTTCAGTGCACGATTAGATGACAATCGCCGTTCTACAGAATAAAAACGGCGCAAGGCGATATTGTGTGTCAAACCAAGACAATCTGGTGAATCTTTGAATGGTAACCGAACGACAATTCTTCCCATCGCATTTTGGTGAACCGTTTCACGATATAATGACTCACACGCAACATGTGCTGGTGACCATGACTTTGAAGCCGATTGCACTTCCTCTATCTTCCACATCATTTCTAATTGATCGGAGACTGTATCTTCAACTGATAATAGGCATTTTGCTGCTGGTGATGCAAATGGCTGACCCTTGTACTTGCCAGATACAATCCATCCTAATAGTGTTTTTTGAAGTACTGGAAAATTTTCACCTAGTTTGATTTGACCGACAGACAAAATATCAAAGAAACTTTCAGCTCCAAGCAAGAGATCAACGCGCTTGGATTTAAAGAATTGCTCATCGGCGAGAGGTGTATTTGGTGGAACCTTCCACGACGATATATCGATTTCAGAACTTGGTTGATATGCGATGTGATTCGTAATACCAAAGTTTAAAGCAAGTTCAAGATTTGAATGACGAGATTTGATTGATGTGAGCGTCTGATACTTTATGTTGGTCAACGAACTACCAATACTGGAAACATGCAACCGATGTTTATGTTTTGCTAAACTAAGCTTCTTTGAAAACTCCTCCGTTATGAAGTTGACCTGAGAGCATGAATCAAGCAAGGCTCTACCCACTTGATAACTTCCCGATGAATCCTTCACTAAAACCAATGCAGTAGCTAGAATTATTTGCTCGGCCGATGACATATTAAGATGGGAATGGCTGGCAACGTTGTCGTTGGGCATAGCAGCGTGTTCTGTGCGTCGTGATGATCCCGCGCTCTTAATATTCGTTGGCAATTGCGAATGATGCAAGAGAGTGTGATGTGGCTTTGCGCAAACCTTACATTTAAACGTTGATGTGCAATTAACCACATGATGGCGTGGCGATAAGCAGTTTATGCAGAGTTTTAGGCTCTTCACCTTTTCAAACCTTTGAACCACCTCCAGTGCCTTAAAACGATGACAATTCTGTATTAGGTGTTCATTGCTAGAACAAAATGAGCAAGAATTGCTGGATGTAGATGCAACAAATGCGTATTGTTTTGAGCGTCTGTTACTCTTGGAGTTAAGATTATTAGGTTTACGTTGTGATGATGACTGATTGCCGTTTCCACTGTCGAGTGATTCGAGAAACTGGCAATGCCTATCCAATAATTTTGAGCAATCTTCCCAACTGGGTAATGTGTCGAAGTTACGCGATTCATTCCATTTCCTACGTGTAATTGCGTCCGTTTTTTGCATGATTAGCGAGATAAGTAGAGCCTCACATATTTGTTTCTCTGTACCTAGCGAACAGAGTGAACCATACAAAGCGGATGCATTGTTTACCAGACTACGAAGTTGTTGGCTTGACTGACCCGATACTGCTGGTAGATCAAATAGTGTCGCGATATTTTCGGCGAAGATTAGGCTATTATTGTCATAGCGCGATTTAAGCCTATCCAGAGCCTTTGGATAGTTTTCATTCGAAATAGGAAATGCCTGTACTGTCTCTAGAGCTTGACCAGTAAGGCAATTCAGTAAGTGATTAAATTTTTCAATATTTGTGAGGTATATTTCGCGATCTATGATTTGGAGAAACGAATTAATAAAATTGTTATAATCCGAGTACTTACCACTGAATGTAGGTAATTTTAACAGTGGTAATTTTTTACTTGAGGTGGGCATCATTGCTGTTACGTCTAGCACTGATGCATTGTGGGCCTCTTCCTGCAGTTGAGACATGATTAATACTTTGGTGGAAACGTATAGGTCTTCTAATTCATCTCTAGCTGAGTCAGTTGCATCTAATTTCTCGATCAACGTCTGAAAAGCTAAGATTTGTTTAAAATATGATTCTAAAATACCTAGTCGACATTTCAGTTCTGGTTGTGAGAGCGAATTACTCTTTCCCTTGACGAACGCCTTGATTCTTGAAATACTCGCTTTCGTCGAGGCTCGCTGTTGTTTTAGTTCTGACAGTTCTGCCGTAGTGGTTGGCTCTGCCGTTGCCATTGAAACAGTTGTAGATACTTGAGAACAGCAAAGGATTTGACGAAGTCGAAAAGTCACAATAGCAACAGTGAGCTTTCCGAAATTGAACTGCTCTTACGGTGGTTGTTGTCAGACGCGACGTTGACGAACCCGCACACTTACTGATTGGAAGCAAATATTAACCAGTAATCAACAAGTAAGTTAACTTGTTGTTGTTGTTGTAATTGTTCAGCGTGACCTTGATGCGGACACGAGGTTCTATTTGGCGCTTAGCAGAACCTAAGCCGAGAACCATAGAATGCACAATAGTACACAAGTACGATAGTATATAGTATATATGTACAGATGTACGATATTATTAAAGTTAGCACACTTTAGATATATAACCGTTTAGGAGCAATACTCACACGAGCACATTATGGTTACAAATTAACCCAAAAACAATAAAAGCGAAAGTATGTACAATCAACAAGTAAAGGTATCTTGTTGTTATTTTAACTGTCGAGCACGACCTTGATGCGGACACGAGATTCTATTTTGAGGTTAGCGGACCTAAACCGAGAACCACCAATTGCACAAGAGTATATACGTACGATAGTACATATGTAATATATGTATAGATGTACGATATATTATAATGGTTAGCACACGTTAGCTATATAGCTGGTTAGAAAAAGTATTCACACGCGCACATTATGGTTACAAATTAACCAAAACCAATAAAAGCGAAAGTATATACAATCAACAAGTAAAGGTATCTTGTTGTTGTTATTTTAAATGTCGAGCACGACCTTGATGCGGACACGAGGTTCTGTTTTGAGGTTAGCGGACCTAAACCGAGAACCACCAATTGCACAAGAGTATATACGTACGATAGTACATAGGTAATATATATATAGATGTACGATATATTATAATGGTTAGCACGCGTTAGCTATATAACTGGTTAGAAGAAATATTCACACGCGCACTTTAATGGTTACAAATTAACCAAAAACAATAAA
>NC_051846.1:53714890-53725035 GCF_002237135.1 Teleopsis dalmanni | reverse complement strand
CCGCAAAATCTAATGGATCAATGCCATCCTCTTCGTGCTTTTTGAATTGTATGCCTGAATTTTGTAGTAAGTCAATTGAATCTTGAGCGTACATATCCTCACTGAAAAATAAATAATCTAACAATTATTTTATATTTTAACATTTGACATTGGCGTAGCCAGGAAAGGGAGGCCAAAGGTTAATGTTATCAATTCAATTCCATCGATTTATTTACATTGCCCAGTATCCTGGCAATACCGGAATTTTTAAAATTATTTCAGAATTCCAAAATGAGAAAAAAATATTGTAATAAAATAAACAATAAAGTAAATATTTAATTATTTACTAAAAAAATATAGCCTATAACCTGTATACTAATAATGTTAATTTACAATACTTTTGGGAAAACCGATATATATATATATATATATATATAATATAATATATATATAGTAAATATATATATAATTAATATAAATATAATAAATATATATGTAATATTCTGTAATTATTTAGTTATCTTCAAACACTTTAAATTATAGTCATATGAATACTGATTAATATGTTTAAAAAACAATATCTTAAAGAATACGTATATAAAGCCATATTAGGAATACTCAAATCGGAATCGAAATCTATTACATATGTAACCTGCTGATGAAAATAACTTTTACTCTGCAATATCAATTTTATACTATACACAACTCATATAATTTTAATCCAATCATTACTGCACAATATTTTACAAAACTAGAAGATTTTATTTGAACCAATATTTCGACTATATTCTACAGTCATCATTGGGGTAATATATACTTGATGTACTATGTACCTGATCTACTAACTACTTCATGTATTATGAACCTGATGTACTATGTACCTGATGTACTATGTACCTGATGCACTATGTTCATCATCACGGCTCTATGTTCCTGATGATGACTATAGAATATAGTGAAAATATCGGTACAATGTGCCCTGATGATGGTTATAGAATATAGTCGAAATATCGGTTTTAATAAAATCTTTTAAAAAACAAAACATATTTTTTTTAAAAGTATATTATTTAACTACTGACCAATTAGCCCGTTAAAAAACAAAATTATTATTACAAAACTATTGTAATTGGTAAATGACTTTTAGATTATTTTAATTCAAATTTCTTTTGGGGATTCTATATCTTCTCTGAACAAATGAAACCTCGAATTGCATAATTCGATTAATCTTTAGATTTTAGGGTTATAAACAAGGGCGTAATTCCGAGATAGTCATCCGTAGCACATATATATATGTAAATAGGTTACTTTGTTTATGTTAAGAAATATTACTTCGGGCACAGTTTTAGCCACCCTTGGCTACGCCTTTTTATATATAACTTAAATTATTAATAATTATAATGTACCTTAAATTAAATTTAAAATTAAATTGCCATGTTGAGTATCCTGGTGGTGTTTTACCCTCATCATCCATAAATGTAAGTCCTAGTTGTATTATACGTAATAAATCAACATTGCAACGTAAAAGCTGATAATGGTAGTCGGCTGTTGATCGAAATTCACCTACTGGTCTCGCTACTACTCCTGGAAATTCTGTATCCATCGCTACATAATGATACTTTTGTACGATTTTTCTTATGGTACGAAATTCCTCATCAAGATTATGTTTCCAAACATCTCGTATGCCACATTCTTCATTGCTTGGTATATTAATGTTATGTGTACCGGCTGGACCGTGTCCAGTACCACCTATAGCAGAAGGCATCGCCTGTGGGTGAAACTTTTTTAATAGAAAATTAATATCAATAAGTGTGGTTAAGTTATTTCTTTGTATTAAAAATGTAATTTCTAATAAAAATAATATAATTGTTAAATTAAAGAGGAACACAAATCGTATATGGTTACTGGTTGAACTAAAAAGTTAAATGTGTTTATGACTAAAAAAATTTATAAAAGAAAAAAATAAAGCAAAATTCTAGAATTTCGTTTGAGAAAAAAAAAGAAGTGCAATATATTTATATATATATATATCTGTTTTGAATGTTTTTATGAAAACGAAAAAAAAGAAAAATGCAAATAAAATCAAAATTTGTTGGGTAAAATTTGATATAACATTTAACATGGCTTTGAGCTGCTGGCATGGTCTTGGCGGGCAGCTCTACTTACGTCAGCTTTTGACTGCTTTGGTGCTTCAGCCACGTTGCTTTAAAGCCAACAGTTTGGATATTTATTTTGTTACAACAATTTCAACAGTTTCAATTTTAATGTATTTTCAAAGTTATCTGATTTACTGCGGATTTATACAAAACGTTGAGTTTATTTGAGAATTGATATTTCATTTGAAAAATTTTTACTCTTCAAATAAATATAAAATTCTTCGAAGTTGTAAATAAAGCCTGCAAAAAACATCATAAGTTTCTATTAAATGAAAGTATTATATTTTATTTCTAGATTATCCAATATATGAAAATTGTACTCATTTTCAGAATTTATTAGTGTAGCTATATATATTAATAATTACTATGAGACTTACGTTAGAAATGTTAGCAAGAAGTATCAAAATAAAAAGAAATATGGTAATTTTTTTAGACAATTACATATATAATAAAATAATAAATTAATATTAATATTTAATGATTCTATTAATCAACCAACTGAATGATCGAAGCTAAAAAAATTCAAATAAAAGTTGGAGCTATTTATAAAATGGGTCACTGGTATTTATATCACCTCTATGAAATTTCTTATACTTTGTCACAATAAAACTATGCAGAGTTGGTACGAGGTAGGATAGTCATACCCACTTCCTGGTACTAATACTGATTTTGAGAACAAGACAATGCACTTTAAAAAGAATTTATTATAAATATAGATAGTCACTTTTAATGTATATAGTCACCCTATATGTAAATAGACACCATTTACGTAGATAGTTACTATATAGATGATAGTCATTACCTTTGTAGATGATTGTTACTGCCTATGTAGAAGATAGTCACTACCTATATAGATGATTGTTACTGCCTATGTAGAAGATAGGCACTATCTTTGTAAATTATAGTCACTACCTAAGAAGATGATCGTCACTATCTAAGTAGATGATATTCACTATCTATATAGATGATAGGTAATACTTTTGTAGATGAGTCACTATCTATATAGATGATAGCCACTGTCTATGTACATGATAGTCACTACCTATGTAAGATGACAATCACTATCTATTTAGATGATAGTTACTATCTATTTAGATGATAGTTACTATCTATTTAGATGATAGTTACTATCTATTCAGATAATAGTCACTATCTATTTATATAATAGCCACTATTTATTTAGATGACAGTCACTTTCTGTGTAGATGATAGTTATTATCTATGTAGATGATAGTTACTATCTATACAGATGATAGTCACTATCTATGCAGATGAGAGTCATTATCTATATCCTCGGCTTTCAGTCAGCTATGAGGACAATCGAACACAAAACGACCAAATCGACGATTGTAATAAAATGTGGCGCATCATTACTGAACGTCATGAACATCACGATGTTACTTTTTCTTGAGTTTATGGACATATAGATATTGAAGATAACTAAATAAGTAATGAAATGGTCAGATGAGGCTCCAAACTGAATATAAATTATGTGCATATTTTTTAAAACATAAACTTATTCAACACTGCAGTGACAAATAACTTATGAATTTATCTGAAAATCTGAAATCACTAGATCTCTACAAAATAGATTAGATAGGAAAAAAAACGAAAAATCTTTTGGGTTTTGGGCACACTTCCAACGCATATTGATATAATCAACCCTATTCGATACAATAGGTTTAAATTGTTACAATGTGATATATGATCTCAATAGAATATTATTATATACCTATGCTGATGTAGTCAGTAAAAGTTGTATGAAAATAATATGTATTAAAAATATATTTTATTCCTAAAAGGTATTAAGAAATGTACAATGAAGTTGCAATATTACTTGAAAATATTTCTTATAGATTACCAGTTAAAGCTTAATTCCCAAGCCATTGTTAATTTTTTAACTACTTTTAACACAATTAAATTATTGCTACTGTTGTTATTCTAAGGTGAAGAGAATAATATGCAATTGATATATTATTGAAGATATATTATTAAAAAGGGTGTGTGTGATTGGAAAGTCTTATGAAAATTTGATTATGGGATCACTGGTATACCAAGGATTTTACTACAAAGAAATAAGTATTATTTATTAAGACGAGTATCTATCTATATGAGGAGTAGACTATTCAAATAGAGCACTATGTACCTATTAAAGACGTACTACTGTTATAAATTGTAGAATCATTCCTTTGGATATAAAATATTATCGTTATATTGATTGATATTATATATTATCAATATTATCAATGCTGTCTTGTAATTACGCATTGTTACTGGAGCACACTTTTTTATCGCACTAAAAATGAAAATACTTGGTAAGTAGGTTTATTTTTTAATTTTAATCATTATTTAACCTTTTATTTCTTTGTGTTGTACTAGGTATGTGAAGTGCATGAATATATGAGGTCATACGATATTGTAGTTTGAAACTCTGACTACTGATGCGGTTTAATAATCAGTTTGTCTGATATTCGACATTGGTTAGAAATTTTTTTATTTCTGTTACTTGGTCGCCATATATAAGTGCCTCGGGTGCGAGTAACCGCTGCCTCTAAAACGTCGACACTTTTGTTGCTGATATCTTTTGTAAGTCAACGGATTCCAGTATTCACTGTATTACACAATATAATTGATGTTTTTTGACATTTTTTTTTCAGTGGTGTCTAGTGGTACTATATCACATTTGGTAATGAGGAGAGATATATGGTAAATAGTCCTCCATATAAGTTTGTATGGTTTTCGGTGTATGATATCAAAAAGGTTTAGAAAATCTTAAGATTCTTTAATATTGACGGAAATATAAAAGAAGTTGAGTGTCAAAATATGCTATATGGAAGGTGTTAATGTCCAGGATTTTAATAACAGTTATAAAAGTTCGTTTAAAATTGAATATATATGCACAGTTATTGATCGCGCAGTAGTATTAGTATTATTACTTAAGGAATACTTCATTTTAAGAAAGGAAGATTAAATACACTACTAACTCGATTATATTGTTAAAAAAAACCGTTATAACTGTACAGGGAATGCATAAAACTGATTGCATAAATCATTATTGTCATTACAACTATTAAATTTTGGTTAAAAATACTATAATCAATTGTTAAGTTGAAAAAATTATGAAATTTCGCCACAAAAATTGATTTAACAAAATATTTTTCATATATTCACACAAATACATTTTCCCAATAAAATATAAAATATTAACTTTCCTCACCATTTATCACTAATAGAACAAGTCTAAACATACATTTGTATGAGACTGAAATTATTGCAAGGAAATTGCAAAAATGACAAAACCATTGTGTGCACGTTTATGTATGTATAGAGTTTACATATTTAAAATTTTCTTTTAATATAAGTGCATAATACTGCATTTCTGTTGTCCTTGAAACATTTTTTTTTTTGGAATTGTATTTCCATGCGCAATTTTTTTTTATTTTAATTGAAAACTTGCACTTTTGCATATAAATAAAATCATTATAATTAGAATCACTACATCTGTTTAAAAACTTCATTTTAGTTATATTACGTTTATATTTACACTTAAAGCTTTCTTTTAGAATTATAGTAATATTTTTAGCACAAACATTTCTTACCCATTTCATAATTTAGTATAAAAACCAAGAAAATCTAATTTTCTTTAGCGATTAACACGGTTTCAGCTCTTTCCTTACGGATTTTCAAGAATATATTAACGTCTTTTTTGGGGGTTTTTATAATTTGTTAACTATACATGAATTTCGCTTTTTTTACTTAAAATTTTAATTACATTACATATTTTTCCAAAATTTATATTTTAAAGACTGCCGTGTTTTCTGTCATACATTCTTGCCGATCAAAGACATTACACATACATTTTGATGGCGTGTGTTTAGTAAACACAAAAAGTAGAGGGAAAAAATTCTACACGCAGGGTTGTATTGCAAAGATTAAAATTGGTGTGTAAATATATCATACATTTTTTAACCAAAATTTTTTTCTATTGACAATACAAAATATATTAAACAATAAGTTTTGAACATTGTATTTTATATTAAATGTCAAAAATTATATAAAAATTTTAAATAATGATTCTATACCTCTTACATATTCCATTTGCTTAAAAGTATTTTTATAATTTTACCATTTAGTATTTTCTAACGATTGGGTAGGAGTGGCAGCCTTTTGCACTGAAGCACACTTGAACTGAAGTCATGGCTCATTATGATATTGCTATCGATTTTAATTATTTACTGATGTACCAAAAAGTTTTCTGAATCTGTAGAATAAAAAAGGCAACATTCCATTATATTCTGAATGGTATTCTATCAAAAATTATCAAGTATTTTAATTTTCAAATTAATTGTTACAATACGGTAAGTGCTTCAGTACAGTACGCAACATGTTTGTAACAATTTCAACTTATCTTATTTACATCTTACTATTATATCTGTTTAATATTCTATTATTTATAGTAAATTTTCATTTTAAATAAATTGTCAAGCCAGAATATTTTCCTTTAATTTATAATTAAAATTGATTAGTTTTTTTAATTAGTAATTAAGAATGTGTTCACAATAAAAATAATAGTGTATTAATTAATAAATAAAAATTAAATTAACAAATCGACAACCGAATGAATTTCAAACAAAATATTTTGTTTAATCAAATTTTCTCACGAGAGGACAACACGTTGCGTGAATAGTTCTCAGCAACTGTAATCACTTGCATAAGCTTACGTATATTTGATTTTTTCGTACGAACAGGCAAGACAAAATTTGCATGCAATGTAACCACAGCCTAAATAAGCTCATTATAATGTGAACGTTCACTCATTAATATAAATGAGCAAGTGCTTAAATGACACAATGTGAATGTACTATTACACGTAGTTTTTAATTGACACATAATTTATGCAACATAATTAATAATCAAAAAGTAATATATAGTATATGTAATTAATGCAGATATTATAAAATTGTCAAAAGAAGAGAATTCTATAGATGAATGTTGGTAACTGCTGTATGAGAGTGACAGATTTTCTTTGGTAGGAAGCGTTTACCAGATAATAGGTTTCCATAAAAAAATAAGTCAAAAAATATTTAACATATTTTAAAATAGAAGGTTTTTACAAAAAAGAATATATAATGCATTAAAAACATATGTATGAAGCACTATTTTAATAAACCCTTTCTAGCCATTGAAAGTTTAAAATTTTTAAGTCTACAAGAATAAATATTGAAAAGGATTTACTAGCTTCATAATTATAGCAATGAAGTTAGCTTGTTGGTATGTTTCTGATTTTGAGTCTCTATACAAATTGTATAACTTTTTAATATCGTGGTAATGTTTTTGTATCTAGAATACACTAGAATGATAAAAATTCTAAATTTCTCAAATATTGACAAGACTCTGTACATATGGAACATAGCTACTATTGTGTGAGAACATTTTGAGTCGTGTAATCACACACAAATTGAATGTGTGAAAGTTAACAGTAAAAAAGAGAAATAACAACAAACAGTATTAATTTTGTTTCCTGTGAGTTGTTCAACGGTCGCTCTTCTAAAAACTTTGTTTTTAAATTTTGTGTAAATAATTAAAATTAAAAATATAGTAAATAATTTTACTTAATAATGAAGAAATAACAAAATTAATGAAAATCCAATAAATTATTATTGTACACGTGTATACATTGCTGAAATAAAATAAGCCAATCAAATACAAATATTTTTGTGGTGTGTATGAAAACATACATTTTTGCGGTCTTGTTTTTGTTTTCGTAAAGTAAATAATTTCTTTTCTTAACAGAATGGAAAAAAAAAGTTTGAGAAAATAATTACTCACAAGTAGTTTGTGTTGTAAAAATGTAGTTTTTGCATGCAATGTTAAATTTTCTTTAATAAAAAAAAAAAACTTAAATAATTTTAATTATTAAACAAATTGTGCAAAATGTGTTTTACCTGCACATATAAAATTATAATTGAACAATAATTTCTTTTTTAGTTTTTGTTATGAATTTGTAAAATTGAAAAATCCAAAAAAAAAAAAAATAATTACAAAAAATATAAAAACTAAAAACAAGTTTTTAGGTGTCGTTCACTTCTGTAGTTAAGCTCATTTTGTTTGTGAAATATTTCACCAATTGTGTTTATGTTCTGCAAAAAAGGCAAGCAATGCCCGGCGGGCTTGAAGTTTTGGAATTAATTAAACATAAGTACAGTGAAAACCTATATAAATGCCTTAACAATTTATTATTTTTTTTAAAAATATTTTTTTGAGCAAAAATTACAATTACTTTAAAAACTAAAAACTAAATTTTAAAACTAAAAAATTATTTATACTAATGCATAATATATATATATAGATACAGGTATAATATTATATTGAATGATTCTTCTATTAAATCTAGATATATATACCTATAAATACATAAATGAGATTTTGTGTGTTTCTTTATTTGTTATGAATGTACACAGACATTATTCATTCAACCGATTTTGAAGAAATTTTTATGAAGCGATTAATTACATTTGAATCAATTAGGCTGTATTTTCTAAAATTATAAAAAAAATAGAGAATGTTACATTAAAGGGACGAAAGTTAATCTCTATAATTATTATTTTAATTTTTAATAACATATTGTTATGAAAAAACTAATAACACCACCAAATATAAAGCTTACTAGAAAAAATGTAGTGACAAAAATTATATAGAAAAATTAAGGTGATATTGATAAACAACGTAATTAACGTATATTATTAACAACATTCAGTTACGAACTTAGCACAAAAAATACCAGAACAACGTGGTGTGTATAGTGCGTCAAGCTAGGTTTGAGTTTCATGTTTTGGTATGATAAACCAAATAAAAAGGCTGAACAATATTTATTGCGAATCTGTAAAATAAGCATTAATAGTATATATGAAGTTTAATATTTATGCCAATTGTATAATACTTATTTACATTGAAGTTATTTAAAGATTAACTTATTGGTTGTATATTGACAGATTCAGATAATTACCTATTTTAGGGATACCGAACATATATAAATATTTAATTAAATTTTTAATTAATTGTTCAAAATATGTAATTTACTCTACTTGTACAAATACATAATTCATGCATATATGTATTTATATATATAGGGGCTTCCATTTTATGATTTCAAAAGTAAATGTAAATAAAGCACACATGTCAATGAGATTTCAAACAAAATTTATTTCAATATATTTTTTTTTGATAAAAGATATGAAGACGCTCAAGTGTATATCACTATATTACTTGCTATTACGTGTAAACTACAATATTATTCAAATATTCTCCACAATCCACCTGAATGCTTTTGATATAGTTTTCGATTACTTATAGGCATATAGCTTGCCATTGACAGTTAAAGAATTGCCCTTGTCTGTATATAGCAGACTCTGTAATAATTTGGTCATAACTCGACGAATGTTCGAATTTCAAACGTTAATAGTTTAAGAATTGTTCGCATAAACACAATCTTTTCCATAAAAGCCCAGGAACTTTTCTGGCAATTTTCTCGAGTCACAAAGCCAAAACAGTGTGCTTTATAATACTGTTCTGCTGGAATCACCTCTCTGTACTTTTCGAAAAATTAATAATTTTTCAGTTTCATTAATTAAAAAAAACGGCAAACGGATAATATTTATACAGACAGTGGACAAACTCTCGACGTTTTGAAACACCTTAACGAATATACTCCAAATCATAGGATATCCCTCGAAAGATATCTGTTTGATTTTGTATTTTGCAACTGATAATGATATAATGAAATTAAAAGCTGATCAAAATCTTATTAATAAGTTTGTTTTATTTATGTTGTAGTTAATGTCCAAAAAAGCGGATAACTTGTATGTTCAATATATGAAGATAATGATCAAATAAATTCTTTAAAGTATTTGATTCCAAACAAATTTAAATTCATTTCGAGGAAAACTGTTTTCTAAATTTTTTTTGATAACAAACTTATTAATTATTCAACATTCTATATCTTATGGATAGTAA
>NC_051846.1:53702857-53714790 GCF_002237135.1 Teleopsis dalmanni | reverse complement strand
ATAAAATTTTAATTCGTTTTAATACTAAAATTCTATCAAGTTTAATTTTGATATAAATTATTTAAATTACTAATTTTTCCAATTTTATTTCTACGAAGACAAGTATAACTTGTGATTAGTTTAGATACATAAAACTGTTTTAATGGAGCTCATAATTTTTTATTAGTAACCATTTGCTGCCATACATCAGCCAGTTTAAAACCCATAAAAAACACAAATTAAAAGAAATTTATATACTAATTTTTATATAAGGAAAGAAACATATAAATACAATATAAAAACAATAGTTTGTGGAATATATACAATCAGTTCAAATTACCTAAAACAATTTGGAGATAATAAAATTTGAGTGTTTTGAATGCCATTTCAGCTGCGAACAAACCAAAACATTGTTAATTATGTGCGCTATTTAGAAATCAATTTGAAATTGAAATGTGCATCTTGGGCACAAAAAGGAACGCCAAGTGAAGATATTAAAAAATTAAAAAAAAATATTAAAAACTATAGAGGAGAAAACACATGAAATTCACATTCAAACTGAAGTTGGCCTAATAATTTTCAGCAATTTAAAACTGTCAGTCGAGGTGTCAAATCACAGCTACTCATGCTGTGACGGTATTACGCTCTTACACATTAACAGCAGAAATTTGTGGATTGATTTAAATTGGCTACGCGAAGCGCGTAGAGAGCGCAATCAGCATAAAAAACTTACTAGGGCGGTAAGCGCACCATATGCCACAGCGTCCGCGTTGCCTAGGTAAAAATCACTCTGATATGTGTAAAATCTCAAGAACACTACAACAACAATGTGGCGAGGGTATTGTACAGCAACAGATATTCCCATTGCTACTGCGCGCTATATTGTTAATGAAATAACCCACCCATACCGTACTAGCACAGCAGACGAAGTGAAGATCACAACGTGTTTATGGCGTTCCGATCACGCTGACAATTAATTCAAATCCCCAGGCGGCCTGCGGTGCCATTCTGCGCCTTCATTAGGAATTACGAAAAAAATTAATTTAAACATTGTGGCGTTGCATTTTAAGAGTAAAATTCAGCATCTATTTTTCTTTAGACTTAATTTTTTTTTGCTGTTTCTAGTAGGGAATAGAACTTCATCACCGTGCGGAGAGAACGTTAATCAAAATGTTAATATTTATGTTTATTTTATAATAGATTTTGTACATAAATTTCAAAATATTTAACAAATATTTTAAATCAAAACATGGAACACCCGCAGCAACAAATTGTGTGTAAAACTATTTTTTATTTTAGTTAAGCTTTTGGAATTTACACTAAGAAAGAAAACAATCGTGTGAAATGGTACAGCGCCAAAGAATTTCATTCATTTTAGTTACAAAGCAGCACCACGCATGCCTGTGTGTCTTGCGGTTAAATAGCAAAATGTCCATAGTTAAGGCGAGTTAACAGGATGCTGACTAATTTCCGATAAGATCAGCAAATAAATTTTAAACGAAGTAGGTATTTATCAGTTTTATATCGGGAGAGGAATACGATTAGGTGAATCAGACACTTTCGTGAGCTTAATTAATTGGAAGTTCTTCTATTCGAATTTAATAAATATAAATTGCTTTTGTTTATGGCTTCCTTTAACAATTTGCTCAGTGAGGAAGTCAAGAAATTAGGTAGAAAATTTATAATTAAAACAGAAATGGTATAATGTTTCACTTTTGTTTTAAATCAGATTTTTTTTATATTTTATATTCTCTCAAGGATTCAACTTATATTTGTTTAAGAATAAGTAAATAAGTAAAATTCTACGTTATTAAGAATCGTTAAGTAAATAAGTCATGCACTGAAAACATCACACGACATGTAAATTACCTTTTATAGTTGAATTCATATGAGTTCATCTTCACTCTTTCTTCGCAAACATTCAAATACTTATAGCTCATATATACATAGTGAAATTAGTTTGATCAAAGTACTGACTAACAGCACTTAAAACGAACGAAGACACAAAACCAGTTTTGCAGAAACATTACTAAAAAGGTCCAAAAAATATAGCTTTTACCGCTAAATTGGAGACACAGCACCGAGAACTGTCACCAAAAAATAAAAATAAACTAGCAGTTATAATATATATATGGTTAAAACATATGACTACCAATATATATATTAATGGAACACAATAATTTTTAAAGTTTTTTTGAGATAAGCTCTAATCTATATTATTAATTTAAATAACTTTATTTAAATATTTATAAAGATCAACAATATTAGTAATTTAAATGAGTTTTATCAAAATTTAAATAAGATTTAATTTCAAATAAGATAGAGACAAAAAAAAACCTTATTCAACCAAATTGATGACAACTTCTTGGTCTAAGTAGGTCTAGTCTGAGATTAATCGTTATTCTTTTCATATAAAATATTTTAATCAATTATCAAATTTCAAAGATGGGGTGTTAAATTTACAGATTCTGATGCATAGTAAAACGTAGCTCAATCTCATCTCATCACTCGAGCTGGACTTTTTCAATCCAATTAGGTTTAAGGTCTTAAATGAGAATATATTGTTGGATGGTTAAGTAAATGAGTCAACTTTCAGGATTCTTTACAGGGAACACACAATAGATCTCATTGCTATTATGCTATTATGAAATAAAATTTTAAATAAAATTAAAAACGTTTATTGTAATAATGTCAAAATATGTGTCATATCGTCTCCGATAGTCGTCTCTTTTCACTCTGCAATCTATAGTTGTTCTGAAAATTTACCAGCATTAGAATTGCAACAGCCAGTATTTACATTTACTAGTCATAGAGTTTAATATGAATGATTCCTTTGCTTGCAAGACAGCTTTCATTTTATTATAAGTCATTGGATAAGTTTAGTAAATACAGTGAAAATTCTCTTAACGAACATCCGGTTTGAAGGATCTATTTTTCCATTGCATAGACACTCTCACGTAGAAATTTTTGTATGTAATCGTAATTGTAAATTGTTAAAATTATTTAAATTAACTGTTATTAATCAAATTTAATTAAAATATCTAAGTAATTATTGTAATTCATATAACCCATGTTACCAGATAGAGAAAATATCTTTAATAATACTTGTCGGTAGTAAATAATGCATTTTGACATAAAATATTATTGAATTTTTTCACTTATAAAAATACCACATCATCTATATTGTAATATAAATAAATTTTAAGAGTTTAAGAAATCTTCAACAGAAATAAAATAAAATCAGATTTTTATTGTTGTGTCGTTACAGAAATAAATTCAAATTTAATTGGAAAGATATTGTTATGATCGCTGTTTACGATTTCACTTTACCATTCACGCTGATCATTTTATTATTTTATTTACTTTTAACTTATTTTATTCTATTTATTTTATATTGTATATATGTATATATTTTTTATTCGCTTCATTTTCTTTGTTAATATTCGATTCATACGTGGGATACTGATTGGTTGGCTTCTTAATTTGCGGAAACACATAACATTCGCACTAACACGATTTCTTACATGAAGTGTAAAACTGAAGCGCCTGCTGTTGCTGCAAGTATATCAAATTGCAAAAATCAACGACACTAACAACAGCAGCAACACTAAGATCAACAACAATAACATGAAAAGCAATAATAGTAACAGCAACACCATCACTGGCAACAGCATCATCACTAGCTTTTGTTGTCTAAGAGTGGCATCGACATCAAAACGTTTATTGCTTTTTGTTATTGTTATTGCTTGCGTTGTTCGGAACGACATCATCAAATGCAGCATACGAAATCACACGCACAGACCCCAGATTCCAGATCCGAGCTTCCAACTCCCAGCAGGAAGCAGTAACATCAGTATATATGTAACTGTATGCAGTACTTTTGTCAATATCCGCCCACTCACCGTTGTAACTGAAATTAACACGAAAAACTGCTGCAACTTGTTGAGGCGCACATGCGCATGCGCAACATCACAACTTACGCGCAGCGCTTAAGTTTTTGTGCCGCAAATGGTTTATTTCAATGGATGCAACACAATGTACACTTTGGAGTTCAAATCAAATTACAGTTGTTGGGGCTTTCACAAAAGAGTAACGAAATGCGTGACGACGTTATTCACAATGAACTCTGTCGTATCCACAATCAAAATCAATTCATTGAGCAATTTTAAATTGCCTGTTGTGGCTTATCCACTCTGAAAAGAGTATCACAAACTGCAAAAAAAATGAAAAAAATTAAAATAAAGACCACGGAACTCTAAGTAATTGGTTACGAAATCTTCAATTTTTGCAGTTGATTTTTGCAAAAGTTGCATGAATCGATTTAATTATCAAAATTACCTAAAACGAATTACTTCATTAAATCATTTCATGCGATTCATAAAAATTAAAATCAAAAATTGATTTAAATTTAAATTAATTATAAAGACATTGTTAAAATCGAGGCTTGTCCGGTTTCTCTACAAGCAATAATAGCATTTTATTTCAATTTAAGTATATATGCTTTAATTTTCTATAAAGTTGAACATTGCGGAAGTTGAGAGTCCCACTGATATATAGAATGTATTCGAATCAATAAAGTAAATATGTATATTACATTTGTTAGTTATTTTCAGTCATGACTCATATTATAGGTCAAAAAAATTATTTTTTTTTATATATGTCTCAAAAAACATGTCATCCAAATTATTGTCTGGCGGAAGTTATACCATGCACTCATCTTTCACTCCTTATAGATTTTTTCGAATACAACTGGACTTATTCCAAAAAAGACAGTTTGTATCAGTAATGTCTTGGCTTGAAGTGAATTGTAGTCTAAATACGATTTTGCATTAACTAAAATTAGTACCAGTCAGAAAAGCCACGTCTAGCATGTACCTATACTATGACCAGTACTGTAAAGTAAATACGACCGTGCGTTGATCTGATAGAATACTATGGATTACACTATCATACATATTGTCCGTCTTGCGGTTAAAACACTATTAGAATTAATTAATTGCTTTTTATACAGATCTTTCGTAACAGTTTTACTAGGTTTTAATAGTTCATTAAATATAATATCATGCTTATCACACTAATTAAACTGAATTATCCGAATGTTATGCTTATTCGCTTTTGTTGTTTATTTGACTGATTAATGGGCTAGCAAAGCATTTTGCAATAGGTCCAAATTATATCACCAAATTTCTAACATTTCTAACATTACTACAAATCATTAGCGACTCTATTTGATGTCAATTGGTTTTAACCCAAATGACATCCACCAATTTTTAAATGAGTTCCACTATTAAACTTAAAGGCTCCTTTTGTCTTTTATATGAATCTTGGTACTCGAGTAAATCTTTGTCTTTCATATCTGTTCTTAAATTCCGGTTATTAAGTTATACTGGCAGTACCATGTGATATGCATGAATGTATGTGCATATAAAAAATATGACTGTATGTAAATGTAATAGTCAGGTAAAGGCTAAGGAAATGTTGTTGGTCAAATGATCATGTTATAGTATGAATTTTATTATATCTACATATATTCTTTTTTTTTCCTTTTTCATGCATTTACATAAAAACACCCAAGATGGTGAAAGACGTTTTAAGTATTTTATGGTTTTAAGTATTCAATAAGTCCTTCGCCAATAATTTATATATATTAAGTTTTCTTTTACTAGTTACTTATTTCAATTTCTTTCATTTCTAGTAAAATTTCTGTTATTTAATAATGTTTGGCTTTATGATTGAGCAGATTTGTTTAAAAATGAGGGCAGTCAGAATGGTACAGTTACTTGTTACGTAGTTATAACGTAGTTATAAGCATTGATCTATTTTTGCAAAAATAATTCATCTGGATAGGTTTTGGTTGCTTATTGTATTGCCAATAAAATCAGCGGATTATTACAGCAAGTGTTCGAGCACTATTAACATCGTCCTCTTAAATTGTGTAATTTACCATCAGTAGAGCATATTTGTGTAAGTATGAAATTCGTTGAAGACAAATCATCAACAATTTCAATCTTGCAGGAAACACGGTTTGAAATTTGTCAGTACCTTATGATACTGCCTTTAATATTCAGAAAATGTTTCGAAAATTAAAGCTCCAAGATACGTAATGAAAGTGTCTCTGTTAAACTGGCAGAAACAATTTTTAATTATTATAAAAACAATATATGACTCATTTGCTCAATTCCGTTTCTTTCTATTCAAATATTTGCACCTCCTAATAAAACATCTATACAATATATATTTTTTTTACACTCCTATTCTTATTGCGGTCACTATTTTGATCAGTTAATTTGGCTTACACTTCTGGAACAAATTAATATAAAACTATTTGAAATATCTTGTGCACTTTCAATTCTATCTTTTATTATTTTTTAATTGCAATATGTGTAAAAATACTTAATACCAAAA
Source organism: Teleopsis dalmanni (assembly GCF_002237135.1). Taxonomy (NCBI): domain Eukaryota; kingdom Metazoa; phylum Arthropoda; class Insecta; order Diptera; family Diopsidae; genus Teleopsis; species Teleopsis dalmanni. Next base: position 53,708,406 of record NC_051846.1, on the reverse strand, counting down.
TATCATGTTGACATCTTAACTTTTATTAAAAGAAGCCGCCTGAATTTCCTTGAATATTGTAAATTACATTTACGGGGGACATATCCCCAATTGTCACAGAACCGTAATATTGACACAATTATGCTAACCCCACTCCACTGATGTGAAATGATATTTCCACCTTCACCAACATTCATTCCTTTACCATATTTTGTAATTTCTGAATTCTCAAAAAAATTTGCCATTGCTGTCTTATGATCTACTGTATCTGTTGAATTGCTTTGATCTCTTAATTCGCTACTTAAACACAATTAAAATCAAATCAAATGAAAAGCACTGCAATGACTTGCTTGCATCTGATATGATAGCTGCCATGAGGGGGACACGTGCATCTGACTGAGGATATGACAGCGGGCGTGTTCACTGATAAAGCAACTCATCGCCATCAAAATCGCACTTCACAATTATTAATAATGCCAAAATAAATAAAATGAACATTTTTCAAAAGAATCTTTCTTTTTTTGCATATCATTTCAATGAAAACATTTTGTATTTTTTATGCTTTTTTCTCTTCATAAGACCCGTATTTTTGGTGAGATGTTGTTAACGCACGTCAAACCACCGTCGTCGTTGCACATTTTAATGAATTTCAATGAAATTTTCGCTGTAAGACGTAAATCTTGTTAATTTCTGCTTTTGTTGATGATCACTGATCGCTGATCGACTTGGGCACACTTAGTCCCAAACAATTTGATTATGTTGGCGGTTTCGTTTATTGCTGAAGCTTTGATGATCAGCATTCAGTAAGGATACAAACTTGCTGACACAGCGACAATATAAAATTGTCGTTGGTACCGTGTTCGTTTTATTGTGATCCCATGAATACTATTCACTTATAAGTATAATTTTTATCACTATTATTATTATTATAGCTGCATATTCTACACTTCATCATCATTGTGATTTGCATTTAATTTTATAAAAGGTGTTGTTGGTTGATTTATGCGTAATGCATATAGTATGCCACCCTTTTTGCATTTTTGGTTTATTCTTATTACGTTTATGGTGCTGCCGATTTTAGGTGCCTTTAGAAGGCAACTTTTTTCTGCGTGCTTGAATTTTTAATGACATTTTTTGCATGTATCATAAATTAAGTTTTTAATACTGTTTTTTTATGCGCTTTATAAAAATTATTTCTTTATTAACATGTTGCTAACCTTTGTTACAAAGTCTTGATTTTCGAAATAAACTTTTGTTTACATTTTCTATGTTCATAATTCAAATAGAACGGTAATTTCTTATATCCTCGTTTTAGAACAAAAACGTATTTATAATTAGTGGTATTGGATATAAAAGTGATTCTAGGGAAGAATCCATGCCAACCTAGACTTACACGTTTGTTTGAGCCCTAAAATAATGGTCCCATATATCAAAAGATACTCTGATACGCTTGGTTTTTACATCAATTTATTAGAGTTCTTAAAGTTTAAACTACTCCCAACCCCTTTCTTTGGTCACAATAAAAATAACATAAAACATTAGACCAAAAAATGGATCCATCAAAAAATCGCAGAATATTGGACTTAACGACCTATATCATTTAAAAAAATTCTTAAATTTTGTGGCCAAAAGAGCAAACATCGTTCTCAATACAAACAAGAAGAGTCTAACGTCACTCTCTGGTGTACAAACAGGCCACCCCTGTGAATACCTACACAAAATGGGTATATCCAGCACAAATATTTGCAGATTCTGCTGTGATGAGGAAGAGTCTATGAAACATCTGACCATCAACTGTGCTGCACTAGGTGACAGGATACACAAAATTATTGGCGTATATCAACTAGAGGATAAAGACCTTCAAAAAGTTTCTCCGAAAGCGTTGGTTCATTTCCTCGAGATACTCCAATACAGTGCACAAAGGCCTTAGCCAAAGCCATAAACCATGACATTACATTACAAGCTGAAAAGCTTTATGCGATTTACTGAACGTCTCGCATTATATGGTATTAATTGAACATTACACTTTTTCATATATACAGCATTACCATTTTTTACTCCATGATCTCTTGCATTTAACATTGTTATGAACAATCGATTTCTCGTACTCGTACGAATATGCGTTGAAATGAATAATTCCACGTTTTAGAAACAGCTTGCAAACATTTACTAATCGGTACAAATTTCTTTCCGTAAGCACATGAGAAACCTATATTTCAAGCTCTTAAATTGATACTGCACAATTCAGATGGTCATGTCGAATAGATACGTGTCTCTTGAAAAACGGGCCCATTTAGGCCCTAATAGTTGGGCTTACTGTCATACCCTTTCTTGAAAATAAGAAAGCATTTCAATTAAAAAATATTGCCTATATTAATTGTTATTTACCATATGAATACTTTACGAAAAAGTTTTTGTGTACTTAAAAAATATTAATATATTTGAATATTACCACTTTCTATATATCGAACCCATAATAAAAGTTCCGAAAATGTTAAGTTGCTTAATTGCTAATTCCAGGAATATACCAAAAAACTTAATATGAAAAAGGAATTAATTCCATGGAATTATTATGTATTAACACGTGTGCCAGGTTCTTTTTAAATCTGCATTTCTCTTTTTTTAATGAATACGATTAACAATTAATTAACACAAATTTACACAGCAAACACTGAAGAACACTGATTTAGCATAATTTGTGGCCACTTCACAAAAATTACTGTAATTCATTTACAGTCGCACAATGGTTCCAGATCGCTAAAGACGGAAACAATCCAGCTAAACAAAATAAAATACCAAAGCACATCAAAATCGACATACGGACACGTTTCAGCGCGCAGGCAAAGTCAATGACAGTGTTGAACAGCAAAATCTTTTGCATATGAAAGTATCTTCATCATGATCGTCATCGTCATCGTCATCGCTATCGCCATCGTCTTTGCCAAGCAAGCAAAAAAATGTTTAAAAAGAAAGCATAAACTTGAACTGCTAAAGAACTGTTTTGGTGCTGAAATACACACCAAAGTGTTTGGATTTATAACGTGTCATCATTATTTGTTCTTTTGTCCACTCTTCGACTAAAGGAATTTCAACTTATGAATGAATTAAAATTAAAAAAAATATTTTTAATAAAAAATTGTTTTTTTCTTTACTAACAAAGGCATTCTAGAGGATTATTTGTACCATTGGAACATATGTTTTGTATGCAGATTGCATTTTTAAGAATGTTCAAGACTTCAGAAATTAGCATAATAATAGTTCAAAAGTCAGTGTTTCCGGTGTAATCTGATGTCGAATTTTATTTATGTGTAGGTCGAATGGATATGTTTGTTTTCCTGAAATATTAAAGTAAAAGTATATAATTATTAAAAGTGTTTTTCATGTTAACTATTGCATTAAAATTCAGTTTAATTTGAGCTCTACTTAAAATATGCAGAAGAAAGATATTTAATGGTTATTGTTAATTACTGTAAGAATGGTTAAAGTTTGAGATAGAACATTCGAAAATAAGATTTTATAAATGCAAGCTTCCGCAATAAATTATATTATGGTATTGAAGATTGGTACGATAGAGACATTTTTTTGGTTCAGAGTTCGCTTTAATACATTCCATTTCAATTCTATCTCATTTTCTGTTTCTCTTAACGCAAATCTTATTTTCCTTTACACAAAAACTGGGATATATATAATTAATTTGTGGTCTAAACATTATTTATTTCTTAATTTAATACTTAATTACTTAATTTGATTTAATTTAATTACTTAACATTTTGGTTTATTAATTAATTCAATTATTCAATTTATAATTCCGTTCATAAACATAAAAGTCAAATAAGGCTTTGAGTAAGTTGGTTAAGGTGCGGTGACTCTAAGCTTCAAATTTGGCAGGGCACGAGTTCGATTCCTGGTACTTGCAATCTCAAAATCTTATTTACGTATAATTAAATACAAGAATTGTTTCCCAGACCAGTGATGGTGAGTATTTGGAAATACTCGAAATAGCTGTATAATCAGCCAAAAATTCAACTAATTAAAATATTACAAAAAAAAAATTTTTTTTTTGTTGTTGTTGTCGTTTACTACTTTTACTTCTTAATTAATTTACAAAAAGATATTTAAAAACAAAATGTCACTAAGTTTAGTTTTTTGCTAAGGCGAATACCTAGCTATCTACCCATCTGTTTAGAGATCTCCGTTAACAGCACTTTCTTTTTGGTAACCCATCTGAAGTCAAAGGATTCCTGGTGGGTTTTCCTGGTGGGACTAATTAAATTTCAATATGTTAGTGACATATTTTTAAGTTTGAATATAAGCGTTAGTTATAGGACTTAACTCAGCTTTTATTGCTACTATTGGTCTGTAGGTAGCTGTTTTTAAAGATAGTAGAACTTGCTTTATTTTCGTGATTTCTACCTCCATCTAATATTGTAAATGTGAGTATTGGTTATACTATAATCTAATTCATAAATTTTTGTGTTGACGTATTTGTTTTTACAAATAATTTCTCGCGAAAATCCTGACATTCTCTAACTGAAATTCGATCATTTTAGCAATTGAGGTTAGAAAGGAGCGTTTGGGGTTTAATATGGTTCTTCTGCTTCGTCCTTCAACAGGATTTTTGAAATACTAACATCGTTTTAATTTCTGTGGATTTATTATTGATTCTTTGACTTCATGAAAGTTATATTTGTTAGTTTATAAAACTTAAGTAAATCTATCTGTTATTTCATCAGATCCCTTCTCTTTTAACAGGCTTCTTGAAGCATGATATTCACATTATTTTAATTTCTAAATACTTTTTTAAAGATCCTTTGACTTTACGAAACTTATAATATCTATAAGTATTACTTCAAAACATTGTGTTAAGTCTGTCGCAACTTATCCCTTCTTCTTCAACAGGTTTGTTGTAATATTTTCATCATTTTAATATCTAAGAATTTTTTTAAAGATATTTTGACTTTATGCAATTTTTAGTGATAGCTAAAAGGGTTATAATAAATATGTCTAATCTAATACTAAAATCATTTTAGTTACTGGAGGAATTTTTTTATTATCCATTAACTTCCCAAAAGTGACAGTTGAAAAGATTAAGGTAAATCGCTCATAACAAGTCCCTTCTCCTTTAACAAGTTTGTTGAAATACTTACATTCATTTAGTTTCAAAAATACTTTGACATTACAAACTTTATGAAATATTGGAAACACTATTAGTGGTGCATACAAATATTAAGGTAGTCTAATAAATGTACCCCAACGGATCCGTCCTCCTTTAATCAGTTTCTTTAAACAATCATATCATTTGAAATTCCAAGGGTTTTTTTAGAGATTCTTTGACTTTATGCATATAATATGATTTTAAGTAATAGTTTAGAAAGTTAGAAAGAATGGATCTTATAATTATATCACTTCTCAATTGTAAAGGAATATTATTCTGATAACAAAACTAATAAATATTTTATTTGTTATTTAAATTATAATTTCCAAAAGATGCCATTTCAAGAATTACTTGAGAAGGCTTGTATTAATATAATAATTATACCCTTAATCAGTACTGTTCATGGCACATAAAA
>NC_051846.1:53696673-53702757 GCF_002237135.1 Teleopsis dalmanni | reverse complement strand
TCAATGAATGAACGCCACCATCCATCCATTCCATGCATATCGTGCGCCGCGCAGACAGCTCTGCACATTTGGGTACGTTTTAAGTGAAATAATTATTCTTATGAATTTTCAAAATAAAATTAATGAAAAAAGGAAAAAATATTTTATATTAAAAATATTTTGAAAATTTTTTAAAAAAAAACTCTCGCACATATATTAAGTGAAAATGTCAAATTGTAGCAACAAAATCATTACTTTGACACAAGCTGTCAAGCGGCTGTCACTTTGTTATGCCGAAGGAATACTTTAGCTAACTTCAACGTATTTAAATATAAACAAATGTATTGCATATTTGAAAAGTACCGCTGCGTATTCGCCTGTCTAAATGCCTGACAGCGAGACTATTTTCTTTTTCTCTCTCATTTTTGTGGATTGTCTTGTGTTATATTTTTTGGGGTGGGGGAATCCTGCTTTTGGACTTGCGCGCATATTATAGCCTTATTAATAAATTTGTCAACACAAAGGTGACAGCTCGTTATCAGATATTACAGAAGGAAAAAATGTGTGCTTATATATTATAATTTATTTTCTTTAATGTTTCGTGAAGAGGTAGTATTAAATTTTGTGCTCAATGTGATATATCATTGACATTATTATATTGAAATAAATCTATGAAATTGTCGGAATATGTATTGGAGATAACGTAGTAATGTAAGTAATAGAATATATAAGCAATAAGAAGATACAGAAGTAAGTTACTCGCTTACGATATTTAAGAAACCATTCAATGTTCTGCAACATAACAGCTGTCTTACCGGAGATGACTGTCACGGTAATTTTTGTAAATTATTCTTTAGAGTTATTCACGTTTTATGCTTAGAAACATTATTTGGATATACACTAATCCACCCTAAACACGTTCTTCCAATTTTGCGCCATTCATATACTAAGAATAATTGTATTTCTTATCCTTTTTTCTTCTATGTCTTCATCTATTTATATCTATTTTTTCTGTCTATATATTGTTTTTATATTATAACATAATATTACATACATTAGCATTAATATTTTGTTAACAAATCGTATTTCTTTCGCCATTAATGGCACTTGAGAAATTAAAACTAACACTTTTACTATGTAAGCACTTCACATCATGTGCTGCTACAATCTACAATCTAGTTGTAACTTTGTTTTCCTTTGCTCCCAAGGGTGAATTTTAATACAAGTCTCAAATTTAGACTAAAAAGTATTGCACATATTGTAAAAGCAACATCATTGTTACTTGCTGTGCACCATAGACTAATACAAACAAAAATTATACGCACTTGAATAGAGCAGAAGCGATGTAGTCTCTTACAAGTTAAATTGTTATGGAAATACATTAAAATTATTAATAGCTTCAAACCAAATAATTAAATATAGCTTGAATATTGACATGTAGATTAATAAATATGTATGTTTTACAAGACAATTTAATAATACATAAAAGTGTTACAATAAACTCACTTTTTCTTTGTGCAATAACTTAAAATTATTACGGTTTATATAATATCTACTCATATCATAAACTAAACATACTGACTGTAATTGTGTAGCGCATAAAAAAGCACAATATTTGCAGCTTCACACTGTAACACAAAATATACTCCAACAATAAAGTGTAAAGTAAACAAAAACACAAAGTTTACAATAACAACAATGAAAAGGCAACAAACTATGTGGCCACATATCCTGCGGGATATGTTATATTATCTAGAAAATAACACCAAAAAATATCAAAAATAAAAGAGGAAAAAACTTTTATTGTAGATTCTAAAATACAATTTACAAGAGCATATAACACTAAGTACTAACATATATGTACACATAAACAAACATACACTCCAAACTTAAAGCCAACAATTCAGGGAAGTTAAGGAAATATAAGCAGACGCACTGATTTGTCAACTTTTCAAAAAGTGTCGAGAGTTGCCCTCCCAAAAAAAAGATGTACAAATGCTTTAGATACTTTAGAGAATACATACATAAAAAGTTTTTTGTTTGGCGTTCATTGAAAATATTTTTGTCTGTTTTTTTTTTTGCAAAGAATGCTTAAAAAAGTTTAAGTATTTGCTTTGTAGAATTTTGGTTAAAAGTTTAGAAAATTTACCGACGTAAAATTTGATACATAAAATTGTAGCGAAATTTCGATTTTCATCATTGTAAAACATGCATATAAAGATCCTTGCTCTAAAACCCACCCATTCGCAACATCACCAATGTTTATAAACATATAGCACTTGCTTACTCTTATATACATGTGTATATGAAATCCCTTGATAATGTTCTTAGAACATATAAAGTCAATAACAACAACAACTGTTTTATTAGTGTTACATTGTGTTAGCTGTGTGGTTTATTATGTTTTTATGTTTGCCTGTGGAAAGTGTCAAAGTTAACAGAAAAACTTTTTATGCTGTCAGAAGGAAGTTTATGAAGAATAACTTAACTGATTTTTAGATGAGTTCATTTATAGGCTATATGTATGCTATGGTAGAATATACGATTTGTCCAGCATTGGTTGTTGAGATTGCCAACCAAAGGGGAATCAGTACTTGTATGTAGTAAAAAATTATATGGTAGGTACTCTTTCTTTAGAAATGAAAGGATTAGAGATAAAAATACATAGCATATATGTATATATGATTTTAATTAAAAATAAGCTCTGTTTTCAATAAGCACTATATTGTAACATTAAAATCAATTGATTTTGTTTAATTTTAACGACATAATTTACGGATATAAAGAAAATTAAGATTAGATTAGGTTAGGCTATACCGGCGATGCTAAGGATCCATTTTGGCCCATTAAATGACCGTATAAAAACTTAAAGGTTTGAAAAACACCTTAAACTGTGATAAATTTAAGTTTGATTAAATAAGGTACTACAATATCAATTTTTACCAGAAAGGTGCAGAATTGCCTTTATTAATTATATTCTATTCAATATTGTAGCATTAAAAATATAATTAAGAGTTTTAAAGTTAAAAAAAATCTGTGTTTTTAATATAAAGTTTATAACATTATCTGGGATTTAGGTTAAAAAGGCGATCCTGAAATGCTTTCAAGATTTGTGTGTTATTAAAATCCATGTCTATACAACTTACTTTAAATACATCCAAATTCTAAATATTTTATATGTGAAAACTTTATAAAAGTATAGAAATTAAGGAACTAATCTTAAGTTCTCATTTTATTTACCAGTTACGTTATATAAGAAATTATTGAAACAGTTTGAAATTGTAGAAATAACGCAATAGTTATTGTAATATACTAACAGCGTCCATGTGATAATATAATTTTAATTTAAAAAAAATTTAAGACGGTAATATACCGATTACAGACAACACCTACAGTTATATTGATATTATAACATAGTATCGTTCAGTTATAATTTAAAGCAAATTAGCACTTTAGCACTTCATAACTGCGAAAATAGTCTCTGATATGGTATCACGTTTTTTTTTGCCGGCGGGATTTTTTATTCTTAAAACAGAATAATGTACTATTCTTTCGAGTAGAAAATAAGATTAATACCTTAACATAAAAACCATTGAAAGGTTTACTACTTTGTTATCTGAACAAATGCTTAGTTTCAAAGGAAAAGACACAATATTGATACTATTAATATATATATATATTAATTATATACCATATAATATTTTTAATATTTCCATAAAAGAAAAAGACTTTTCTGCATTATTTTTTTAATAACAATGTAGCGTCATTAAGTATGTTCTAGAGCGTTATAGAGTTAAAGACACTTTACAAAGTTACAGTTTATGTTATAGTAAATAAATAATAAGAATCATCACAGGAATTCTAACAAGGCACTGTAAATTAATATACCACCTTACAAAATTGGATAAGTATATATGGATGCATACTGTAGATTCTGCGAAGAAAATGAGGAGTTAGCCACATATGTGCTGTTAGAATGTCCTACACTAATGCACAAACGGAATAGACTTCAGGGAACGTATACGGAAGAGGCAATAAGACTCTATAAAGTAGGTTCTATACAACTTTACATAGTCGCAACAGGGCTTAGAGATCTACTCTAAATCCAGAAGGGGGCACAATCGATTCGACGGTCTATTTTATAATAATAATATTATATAATAAAAATATATATAGGTCAAAAATAATCAAATATTTTTCACTCTGCTGTATGTACTACGAATAATTAATATTATATTACGGTAAATGTCAATTTTAAATGGTGATTTGTCCTCAGTATACCTGTTATTAGCTGCCAACAATGTTAGTTAAACAATTTTATTTGTGATGCATTTCAATTTAAAAAAAATTAGTGTTCTGCTCTGTTGGTTTAAGATAAACACACTGGCACCAAAAACAATGAAAACTATGGTTGCAGCATGTAAAATGAAAATAATAAAATAAGTATAGTATCTAAAAATTGTTTGTGGCAAAGATAAAAATGTAGGAAAAATTTGGTGTCGCCAATATTAAAGACGGAAAAATAAATAAGAATAAAAGCAAAAAAAAAAAATGAAACAAAATAAGAAATAAAATATTGTTGGTCGGTTGATATCAGCATCAATCTCGAGTCAATACAACAATAAACATAACAGCAACCTCAATAGAGTGTTGGTTGGGTAAAGTGCACAGCATGTGGTATGTCTGAGCAAAGTGCGTTCTGCAGTATACTTGCAACACATTAAAATATATTTAAAATACAAAATAAATTCAAAATAAATGCACAAAAGAACTGTGTCCATTCTCAGGATACAAGCTATTTAGCAAATTGTATTTACTACCTTTTCGAGTAGAAAATATTGAATTACAATATCTGCACATATCAGTTCTCTGGTTTATTTTGCCAATGTTGCTGCTGGTCGTTGAATTTGCTGTTGCAGTAAATGTTATTTCTGTCGCTGGTGCTGCTGCTGGTATTGTGGTACTCGCTCATTCTTGCAACGAAACTCAATAAAATTCAACAACATTTTTTGAATGAATAAAATTTTCTACTTCAAAAATGTTGGGAAAAAAATAAAAAAATAGAAAAAATGTATTTATAAAAATACTTACATACTTACTTATTTTTATCAGTTAGAATGTAGACAGCATCTTTGAATACCTTAAGCATAAAATGGGTTTGAATTTCCGGTAATAAATTTACAAACTGTGTGTTTGTTAAATGCAATATTAGTCATAATAATTTTATTCTTGAGTTTGTGTTAAGAACATAAAAATAAAATGTAAATACTTAGCAATAGTAAAAATATAAAAATATGTACAACAACATAATAAATTTTACAAGTATAACTATTTATGCATTAATGCAATTTTTCTATTACTGACTGCAATGCAACCCTGCAACATTGTATATTGCATGCAATCAACAGCAACGCGCTCGCTCATCGCAGTCGTGTAAAGCAATTGAAACACATTTATTGCGTGATTTGATTTTTATATTGTGATATGCATTCTATAATGTTCAGATTGAAGTACACGCGTGATAACAATATAAAATTTATAAAATACATGCGTTTTACCACAGCAAAATAATTCAAATACACGAAGCAGATACGATACAAAACAATATATTACATATATACACATGCGAACATATATGAGTGAGTATTCACCTAAATAAGCTGACATGAAACTACTACTGTTGCTGCTGATGATGTTGCTGCTACAACAACTGCAATCCATTGAAGCGGCAGCAACATGTACAATTTCAACAGTAACAGCAATAAGAACAGCAGCTACCGTTGCTGTTGATCATGCCAAATTCATATGTTCAATTCTTTTGCATCTGACAAAATATGTTGTATCTATAAAGCTTTTGGGTGAGCTTTGCTTTTTGTATGTTTTGTCAGGAGATAAACATTAACAACTATCGACATGTTGCTGCTGCCGTTGTTGGTATTGTTTATATAGCGTTGTTACTGTTACTACAAGGTTTTTTATTACATAAAAATAAAACCTAAACAAAAACAAAAAACACTTTGGGTTAAAAGTGATCATGGCAAGTTGCTGTTGGTACTGATGCTGTTGCTGATGGTGGTGCTGGTGCCGATACTGGTACTGGTACTG
>NC_051846.1:53645343-53696573 GCF_002237135.1 Teleopsis dalmanni | reverse complement strand
TTTTATGGCAATTTTAAGTCCAATTTCGAACATTCCAATATAAATTTGAAGTCGTTTCTGGAGTCAACAATGTACAAAATTTTATATGTTTATCTCTTAAATTAATATAATAGTTGAAATTTAAAAGTATATACAGGCTGTTGGTATATATCATTAGATAGATTCGTTTCGTCCCTCTAAAAGGACCTCTAAAATATTCATTAATCCGTTTTAGAGAAACGATAATATATGTCACCGTGCTACAAACACCTTCGTCTATAAAAAATATTCTTTTACCTTTTTAAGTAATTGGAATAAAAATCACCAATGTGCTTCTTTTGAAGAGGGTGTGCGATATGTTCATCAAAAATATATCCGTAAATTCTTATATTACATACATATAAGCGAATTAAAATTATGGAAACAATAACATATGGACTCAGGCTTTTCGCAAAAAAAAAAAATACTAATACAATAAAAAATTTAACTCACCAACTCGTAAAGATTTTTCGATAGTATTACGATCATTTTCATCAGGCGTATTTTTCTTGTAGGCTTTTGTCAATATTTGTTTTGCGCTTGCAAAATCACCTTCTTTAATTAATATTTCCGATTTCGTAATCAACGTTTCACATATTCTTTTAACTTTATTCGGTAGTCGTTTTGCAATATCGAGTGCCAAATTACAATAACGCAACGCTAACGTCGCGTCATTCTTTTTATAAAAATAAAGCAAGCTCATCGATATATAACATAAATGTGTCAATTCGAAAATGTCATTTGATACGCTGATTTTGATAGCTTTTTCTATATAAGTTATAGATTCTTCAAAATCTTCCATATGTTCCTTAACAACGCCAATATTCAAGTAACAACGAGCCTGCATATCCAACTGTTCTAATTTCGTTATCTGACCAGATAGTCTGAAACGACCAGATAGTTATTTAATATAAATAACTTATATATATAGCAATAAATTAATTACATACTCTTTAGTAAGAAGCAAGCTTTTTAGAAATGCTTTTTCAGCTTGTTTCAATTGGTCCATACCACCTTTTGATGAAGTTTCACTAAGACTTTGTCCATAAAGTAACTCTGCTCTGCCTAATGTGGCATACGCACGTTGTTCCTCTACTTTGTTGTGTAAATTTTTAACAATTTCTAATAAATATCTTTAATTATTACATCTTTTTTTCGTAATTTATATACACAAAAACTCTTACTTAAATATGTGTTTATATGTTGCTTAGCGTTATCAAATTCGCTTAATAGCATACACATTTCACCGATCATACGATGTGCCTTTGCCATTTCGAGTTTTTTATGTAGCCGCTCATACAGCTCCGCTTCTTGCTGATACTCTTGTGCGGCCTGTTGATACTTGCCATGTTGATTATAGAAATCACCTAAATTATTGCAACTGACTGCCAATTGTTCAAGATTTCCATCATTTGCGGCTTTTTCCTTACGTTTAATGTATTCTGAAAATGGTATATCACGTTATAGTTGATAAACTATAAAGTGATGAAAGCAACTTACTTTTTTCTTCCATTTTATTTTTATTTACATTTATTTAAAAACTTCTTATATATTTAAAATAAACATTTTTGACGAATTCACTTTGTTTACAATTTACATTTTCAAGCTGTGAAAGGCGCATTTCGCAATTTAAAAAGTGTTGCCAAAATCTTTTGAGTGCAGATTTTTGCTACCATTTTACAGTATTGTATTTTTTAGTAACCTTTAATGAAATTATATTTTCAATTTTTAAATCTTAGGAAATAATGCGCTACCAATTTAAATTACAACAGATTTACATAGTATGATTAAGGCGAAAAAGTAAAACTATTTTATATCACAATTGTTTACAATATACATTTCTTCTTACTTTTGTGTTGCATATATCATACGTCTCCCATATGGGCATGTAAATACAGGGCCATGGTAAGGAACGCTTGTCGTAAGACGCGACTAAAATCAAAAACGCTCTATGTGAACCTAAATAGCGTGAAATGCACATTATATTTATACCAAGGCTCATCAGCAAAGTCTATAAAACCAGACATATGGTTCGGGGTGGGCCTAATACCTAATACTACGTTTATATTGTGAGATTAACAGTACATTAAAGTAAATTCTTTTACGATATTAGAAGAACAGATTATCAAAATCTATTTAAAAAAAATATTAAAAATTTGAAAATGTCTGAGTGAAATTTTTATTTATTTGTTTTATTTATAATTATAACTAAAATTTGTAAATTTTTTGTTAAAGAACTAATTATTAAATTTATATTAAATGTTTTTTTTTTCATTTTAAGTAAACGTAGTATTAGGTACTTGGCCCAGTCCAAACCATATATCTCGTTTTATCACTTTAGATGCTTATGTTTGCCAAAGATATAGACTTTGCTGGTTTTATAATTATTTTCTAAAATTGGACTCAGGAGAAATTTTTTTAATGAAAAACTCTTAAAAATTTTGGAGTCATTACATCAGCCCTGCGCTCTAACATAGACGTACATAAATCTATGTCGAAACTCAAAAATGATGTTGCACAATTATTCATTTATATTGTTCATGTTCATTGTTCACACAATGTAAAAGTCGTATTAATCTCACAGTATAAATATAGTGTATTTCTTGTTTGTGTTGTTAATGTAGGAAATTTATTTCAAAGACCAATTTTTGGAGAAGTAAACTCAGTATATTAAACTTTAAAAAAATTTATTAACAAATTGTGTTGTATAAGAAATCGTAATCGAACTATCTACAATCTTTGTATATATGTTTTTAAAATATAAATTCTGTTAACATATATAATTAAAAAAATTCATCTGTCAAAAAAACCTGTGTTTTTTCAACATACAACTTGACAGTTGCACTATCACGTAAGTTATCGATTATTATCGTATCGTATGCGTGCAGTCAATTTTTCTTCTGCAGATTTTTTGTCGCTTGTTGGAGAAAAACCTTTAAATGTATGTTAGTAGCATTTAGCGTGAAAAATTAAAATAATATTTAATAAATGCAAGTTTATTGATTTTAAATGTAAGCTAACAATTTAAATGATAAAAAAACGTGAAAAAAGCAGTGTAAATTGTTTTAATGAAGAAAAAGCATGTGAAAAAGATTTAAAATGGAATGAGTTGTATAAATTTTACAATATTTGTCTGATTTTTTCTAGATTTAATTGTGTTTAACGCATACTATTGACGTCAGTGCAATAATAAAATAAATAAAATATTCGGAATATCCCTTACCCTACCGGCACCGGTTGGGAGTTCGTGTTTTGTTGGTAGGTATAAGTGTGCTTTTAAAAGTGGGTGTTATACTAACAATTATTGATTTTTCTATTGATAAATGAATTTAGATACTAAATATGGCAAATAATAATTACACTGGTTTTGGTTATGGTGGAACGCAGTACAATGCGGGACAGGTAACCTATCCTGCAGTTACCAATGCTACGTACGCTAATGCGGCTGCTTATCAATCTGCTGTTGCTGCTGGACAAGGAGGGTATGCAGCGGCCGGTGCTTCGGGTGCTAGTGGATATGGTTACGCTGAATACAATCGAACAATGCAATCATATGATACTAGCAAAACATTTTATCAACAAGCACCGTCCAGCTACGCCACTGCTCCAGCAGTAACAGTGAGTAAAACGCATTATTCAGCACCGCCTGTGAAAAATATAAATGCAGGAGTAAAATCAGCAACCAAGGACAAAAATAGTTCCAAACAACAATCAGCAACACCAATTGTTGCTACAACCGCCGCGGCAACTGCATATCCCGGTTATGATGCCACTTTGTATAGTGCAGCGTCCATGTATGTTGCACAAGGTACAGCAGTTAAACCAAATGTTGCTGCTGCTGGTTGGCCGCAATATCGCAATGGCAAAGGAGGAGCAGCACGTGGTCGTGCTAAACCACCTCCGCGTCCACAACAGTTACACTATTGTGAAGTATGCAAAATTTCTTGTGCTGGCCCACAAACTTATCGCGAACATTTGGAAGGTCAAAAGCATAAGAAACGTGAAGCATCATTAAAAATGCAAGCTAGCGCGCAGACAACAGTTCAAAATCGTGGTAATAATTATCATTGCGAATTATGTGATGTTACCTGTACTGGTACTGACGCTTATGCTGCTCATGTACGTGGTGCTAAACACCAAAAAGTTGTAAAATTGCACCAGAAACTCGGAAAGCCTATACCTTCTGATGAACCCAAAAAAATGACTAAAATTAATTTCGTACCAGCGGCTGGCGGTGCAGCTGAAGGTGCTGAAGGTGAAAGTAATAAAGCTGAAAGTTTAAATGAAGCAGAAACTGAAGGTAAGTATTATAAATACATACTAATGAATATTAAGTGACGAAATATTTTGAGTTGTAGATAATCAAGAAAATGCTGATAGCATTGGTGAAAACACTGACAACATAAAGCCTGTTGGTGGTGAATATATTGAAGAAATTAAAGATGAGGAGGGTAAAATACTTAGCTTCAATTGTAAATTATGTGATTGTAAGTTTAATGATCCGAACGCCAAAGAGATGCATATGAAAGGCAGACGACATCGTTTGCAATATAAACGAAAAGTGCAACCAGATTTGGTTGTTGACTTTAAACCCACACCGCGCCAGAGGCGTTTAGCTGAAGCTCGCGCTCAACGAGCACTAATGCACTCTCACCGTAGTGGAAATGGTGGATTTAATGATGAACATGAAGGCGGTGGCATGTATTGGGGTGACGAACAAAGGCGTAGATCTCAGTATGATGATGAATACGATTATTCTAATTGGTTGGCACGTAGTTTTGCAGGTAAAATTTTTTACTTTAAGCATAGTGTTAACATACGTTTTGCACGAAAATGGATTTTTATATCGAAATAAAACTCCATTTTAAAAAAAAAATGTTCTGCTACCTCTGTGGTAACTATGATATGGTTATGAGGCCGTGACAGTGACAAAGCTCTAAAAGCTGGAGTTTTAAGCATAAAGAAAAATATGCAGATATGCGTTTTATGTGCATTTTGTGTGTGTAACAGTTGTGCTGGCTTTAGAATTTATATTTTACAGTAAACTATAATATTTTTACTATCACAATTAGGATCTCAACGCGGTTTCGGTGGTCGCATGGGTAATGGACCACCACCATTCTATGGAATGATACCAGGTGGAGCTAATGTACGCCGTCCTGAAAGTACTGATGACCGTCATGCAATTGCACGACATGCTGAAATTTATCCTAAAGAAGAAGAACTGCAAACAATTCAACGTATTGTTTCACATACTGAAAGAGCATTAAAGTTTGTATCAGATTCCTTGGCAGAAAACCCAGATGAAAATGGTATTAGTGCCAAGAAAGAAAAGTATGATAATACTCAAATGAAGGATGGTCGCGACAATCAAATGTTATCATTTCAAAAGGAAGCAGACTCTGGAAATATTCGTATTTTAAAAGGAGTTATGCGTGTTGGGTGCCTAGCTAAAGGATTATTACTACAAGGTGATAATATCGTTGAGTTAGTGGTTTTATGTTCAGATAAACCAACTATTGGCCTATTGAAGCGTGTTGCTGCTGAACTACCAGCGAAACTTAAAGAAGTTGCAGGTATGTTGAGCATATTTTTTGTGTTTTAACGATCGATAAAGTAGCACAAAATAAAAACTTTATTGGTGTTTATAGAACATTTGTAATATAGTAAGCCCTTGTGGCAACTTTTTCCAAAGAAATAGCTTAAGAGTATAAATAACCTGATGTTAAAAAAGTTAATGAAATTAGTGGTTAATCGCGAATACTCTTCAATGTTTAAATAAAACACGCGATTAACCCCATTTTGAATTAAGCCAAAACATGATAAAATATTTATTTATTTACTTAGAATTTATATAAATTTCTGCAACTATTTTAACTTTTCGAACTGATCCAAGCAAATAAGCATAAGCAAATAATAAGCAAAAGCTAACTAAATAAATACTTTAATAAAGATAGGCAATTTGTATGGAAAAAGTAGTAATTGTGGTGGAATTTATAGCACTCATGCCTTAATGCAAAAATAAATCGTATTTGGTGTTTTCAGCTCTTTTTCACAGGATATCCGTATGTGGTTAAATTCTAGCGATCTGTGTACGTATTTCTTCATAATATCTCTTGCTTCTGTAGTTTATTGCTGTTTTGTTGCTGGACTGGAAATAATGGTAAAATGTAAACCGACTTTAAGCGAGCGGACAGTACCAAAGGAGTATATTTACACAAAGTTTAAGCTAAGCTTTCTTCATTCGAAAATAACTTCAGCGAGCGTATATCCGCGGCATTTTAGCCTTCGTTTGCATTAATTGCAAATACTTTTTTCCAAAAACTTTGTATAAATAAAGTCCTTTGAATACAATTATAAGGTCTCTACAACTGATCACACAAAATTAGAAGACTTGGAAATTGTTTTCATTGCTAATTTGATGTGGAATTTTTATTGATTTTCGAACAAAGAGTGGTTTTGTGTGCATCAATGAATGAAAAATAAATAAAATCGTGGAAATTGTGACCGAAATAGAAATGACAATTATGCGCCAGACATCAAAGGAGTTTTCAAATTTTTCCTTTTGCATTATATTTATGAATATATTATATATTTTTTATATGTTGTATTTGTACACACATGTTGTTATTATTGAATTATTGAATTATTTATTTTGTATTTTATTTGAAAGGCGTTAATTTGCATTAAATTTCGGTCAAAGTTTTTATGTTAAATTATATTATATGACTGCGTAAAGAGAGATGCAAAAGCTTCCTATAAATGGCAATCACCTTTATAGTTTGCAACTCTGCTTACAAATAGGTGAACCAGAGATTAAAGTGGTAAAAGTGACAAACATGCTTGGTGCCTTTTAATAAAATGGGAGGCTTTAATCCGCAAAAGTGAAGCCATATACACTTACACCCTTTTGCCAATAACTTTCAAAATAATTATATTTTTTCGAAAGCGGTAGGTTTACTTTATTCATAACACCCCCTGCGAAAAATAATCATTTTGAGTGGTTGTCACTTTTCACCCACTATATTAAAAATAACCTATGGATAACTCTATACACATATTAATATAACTTTTAAAATGAATAATATAATAATATAAATAATATATATTTAATTGGTACAATTGAGTGAGAGTCTATTTAATTTTAGGCGAAAACTCAGTCGAATATACTGTAAATGTGGCAATAGATGAGTCAGCAGTTATTGTTAAAGATGAAAATGTATCTGTTAAAATAGCATTGACTTCTCCATTATTACGCGAGACGCCGGATGGAAAGAAACCTGTAGATGAGTTAACTGCAAATGGTGGAGTGGGCGATGCTTCTCTTTTACCAAGGGAACCATGTCTTAAGGTAAGTAAACTATATGATAAAATAAAAATATTTAACGTTAATTTATTCTTTCTGACGCCGAAAGTGACGCATCTTTTGATGAAAATAAACTATTTAAAGTTTAGAAGGGTTCAAATATAAATCAAAAGACAACAACAAAAATTTTAGTTAATTTATTGAAATTTGGCTGACCACACAATGCTATTTCAAATATTGCTAAGTACTTATCATGAGTGGTCTCACAAAATATTCGAATTTCTTTTTTATTTGTTTATAGTCCGTATAAAATTTGTTTGGACTGCAAGTGCCCGACTTAGAACTCGTGTTTGTCAGATTAAAAGCAATGACTAATCCATGTTTTTTTGTCACTATTTAGTTTTTAAGTGACACTAAGTAAAGCACTTGGCACGCTTTTAAATTAGAACATGCTTATAAATTACAGCTTTATTTGAAAACACAAGTTCAAACAAAATATTTAACAGTCGAATCAAAACCCACAACACAATTCTATTAATAAATAAATATAAAATATTGTTAAGAATAATAAGAATCATTTAAAGCTGCTATTATAATTAAATATATATTTTATATAGAGGTTTCGAACAATAGTTAATTGCAACAACAAATATTTTTATTTATCTATAATTGAACTTTTGGTTAACCATACAGCTGTTTCGAGTATTGTCAAATAGTCATCATCAGTGGTCTTTGAATTATTTGTTGTTTTTAATTATTAATAAATAATTTTTTGAGACTACAAGTATCAGGGCTTCAACTGTACCCTGCCAAATTTATAGCTCAGAGTCAGCGTTCAATAACCAACTGACGCCCCTTCCTATCTTGTATGTTCGAACATGGAGTTTTGTTAATTTGTTGTGAAAGTTCATTAACAAATATACTTGCTGTGTTATATTGGAACGAAACTTTAAAATAGCTGTAGAATAATTGAATTGATTATAGTTATTTTTAAATATTTCAATAGTATTCTCTTGTAGAGGCATTACTTATGGCATTTTACTTATTTTATTTATTCTCTCCTGTGTAGAGACGGTCATGCTAATGTTATTCTACATCTTCAATTGTTTTGTTAATATTATTCCAAAACGACTGTTGATAGGTAATTAACAATACTTGAAACATCTGTATGGTCACCCAAAAATTCAATTAATTACAAATAAATAAAAATGTTTGTTGATGAAATTCAGTACTGTTTGAAACCTCTCTATTAAATACAATAGTTTCTATTAAGTAAAATAGTCACGTCGTCATAATTAACATTAAAATCAAATTTATTATAAATATTTTATATTCATTATAGAAAAATATATATTATTAATAATAATTAGTTTATGTACAGGAGTTATTATAATTATATAAATATATATTTAGTTCATGAACAGAAGATCTTATTAAATAGATATTAAATATTTATTATAATCAAATACTTAGATTATGAAGAGTAATTAGTTCATGTACAACAGTTTTCTGTGAACATCGCCGAGATGATTTCTTGTATTGTATAATCTTATCGATTTTGGTAGGCTCGAACATTACCTGTTCGTGACATTGTTATTGTAACCCGCTGAGATTTCCTTGTCCTTTCGGGACGTATCGAATGACACTTGGTTGTCGCTTGTGACGACGACTCTGGGACGTTGGTCCGGCCTTGCTTGGAACCTGTTCGTGGCACTAGATCTATTGATCAACTAATGCATCATGCCCTATTCATAATTACCGAAATATTTATTTCACTTCAGCTGTATTCAAAAATAACGTTAATCATCTCCAGAGCAGAAGATCTAGTTTTAATATTTATTCAAATGCAGACTATGCTACTTAAGCTATTTGGATAAAACGTTTTTTTTTCCATACACTTTAACAATCTGTATCTCCATTTTATGAAAACAATTAGCTCTTTCTTAACATACAATTATGTTTAAAGTAAACAATCATACTTTGATATTGTGGTTTGCTCTCAGAAATGAATTAGTTATTTTTTTAGATTAAATTAAAAAAAATTAAATAAAAATTTAAATTTATTAATATATTTTTTAGGCTTTGGCTGAATTGCGTCATGCTAAATGGTTTCAGGCACGTGCTACTGGCTTGCAATCTTGTGTTATGGTTATACGTATACTACGTGATCTCTGTCAGCGTGTTCAATCTTGGAACGCTTTACCACAATGGTCTCTGGAATTATTAGTGGAGAAAGTAATTTCGTCAGCTGGTATGCCTATATCTCCAGGCGATTGCATGCGTCGTATAATGGAGGCATTGGCATCGGGTTTCCTTATTAATGGACCTGGTCTTTTGGATCCTTGCGAGAAAGAACCAACAGATGCATTAAATAATTTAACTAAACAACAACGTGAAGATTTAACAGTTTCAGCGCAATTATTCTTACGCTATATTGCATTCAGACAAATTTATAAGGTCTTAGGTATGGATCAATTACCAGCAATGAAATTCCCAATTCGTCCATGGCGTGTAAATCGTAAACGTAGACGTTCCTCTGGTAAAGGAGGTGTTGGTGGGGATGGTGATAATGCTGATATAGATGACATCATTAGCGATGAAAAGATTGCTAGGAAAGATAATATTTAAAGCAGCTAAACTTTGACTTATTTAAATTAATAATATTTGAAATTTATAATATGTATTTTCCAGTTGGAAAAACAAAAAGCTATTTGAAAATTTTTAATGAATTAATAATAACCATTAGTTTGTGAGAAACTATTTCATGTCACATAACAATTGAATTTTATTAGAATTTAGAAATCAATAAATAATTTTATGACAACATAAAATATATATGTAATCGTTTATATATTTATAAATAATCATCCCATTTGGAGTTCTTTTTACAGCTAGAACTGAGGTCAGAGGCTCTACTTTCAATCCCACGTTTTTTAGACGAGGAAGACGCTTCGGTTGCATTTTGATTTCCATGAAATGTAGTTGTGTCACAATAGCTCGTATTAAAGTCACTATTTGCATTAGTCTCGTCCACATAACAGCTCCATTTATTTTCCCTTTCGCTGTTCTCTTGTTGTGATTGTTGTCCTAAGAAGTCTTCCGGCGTGTTTTCCATTGCAATAAAATCAATATCATCACTTTGTAAAAATTCCAAAACTTCATTCTCGACTTCTTCAGTGGCACGCCCTTTATCCATATTTAGCTCTTGTGCTTTTAAACGGCAGTCTCCACCTGAGCCACGATAAAACTCTTTTTTTAAGGATTGCTTAGCACCGCAAAGTTTACACTGCCATTTATTTGTTTTCTACACAATATCGACCTAAACAATATATTTAGAACTCGTGCATGTGCAATGTAGTTTCATTTTACCTGGTACATGTTGCAATCAAAGCATAACACAACCCGAATTTCCTGCGGCATTTTATTTTATATATTTAACTTTTAATTATTAAAAACGGTGAAAATAAAATCTTTTGCCGGTTTCGCTAATTTTGACTTTTGGCGCTGCACTTAAATCCAAAATGCTATCAGCTGCAATGTAGCGAGTAAATTTACTCGCTTTAAATTAATGTGTAAACAAAAAATTGTTGAGGCGTCAACGACATTGTAATGCTGTATATATTAAGTAATATACTTATCGAATATAATATTCCCACAAGCAATTGTAATTTTGCTATTTCAGCTCGCTTTATTGAAATTTGTTCAGAGAGCATACATTAATTTAATCATATTTTGATCTGTAGTTGAACTCGTAAATAAAAAGGCTGCCAACAATTCGATTTATTAAAAAAAAACAAATTTTCTTGTAATTCATTTTTATTCAAAAAATTCTCAATTAAAAACTACTTTTTTTAATATATTTGGTTTTATAATTAAATTTAAATATCTTATTTGATTTTCCCTTAGTTGACGATAATTATTCACAATATTAAATTTTATTCACAAGTTCATAATTCATATTTACAATTTGTTATTAAATTTGTGAATTATAAATTTGATATTAACTTGATTTATTTTAAATAATGATTCAATAATAATTGTGGTTATAAGATTTCATGGTATCGGATTGTAATCTTATTGAAATTTGTGCTGTGTGAATAAGTAACATGTCAGCATTTTTTGCAAAAATAAATTTAAGTGTTTGCACTTCTCAAGCGAATACTAGCACAAAAGAAAAATATTAAAAATTTATTTTTATTTTAAATTTCTTTCTTTCTTTTTTTTTTTTAACTAATTTTAATAATTTATATGATATCATGTATATGATATCTCATGTTGATGTTACATTTTTCTCCCATTTCTTAGTTTGTATTTTAAATTTATTTATTTATTATTTGCTGCAGCGTTTTTGATTAGTTTACAACAGTATTATCTAGTTAAATGTTATTAAAAATTAATGTGTCTATCTCACACATTATGTTTCTTTCCATGGTTTTTAAGTAAAAGTCTGGTGAAATAAAAAATGAAGACAAATTTATTTTTAGGTTCGATTAATTTATTTTTGGGAAGCAGATGTACCAAAAAGAGCTGCATCATTTTCAAGGAAATGCAACCACCAAACATTTGTTTACCTTTTTGTTTTTGTAAGTATGTCAGAAACATTTTTCTCAGACTGTCAAAATGTCATGAAAAGATTTTATTTAGGGTATGTTCCATGTATCGATTTGCATTTGGAACATATTTAAAACTCATTCTAACCTCGTTGGAACACATGTATACAGAATGAGATCCAATGGATCTCACTTGCGCTTGAAATTTTGTATACAAAATAGAATCATTTGCTTCTCGTTTTTGATTTTTGACCAAAATGAGACATTTGAGGCCAGTGGAAATGCCATATTACATTACTTTCATTGTGCTTATATATATAGCACAATATTTATAAATAAATTTATGTATAAAATATTGATTTTAAAATTTATTTATTCAATTTAAATATAATTAATTTTATATAAAATTGTATAATGCATATAAATAAACTGTAACTTATTTACTATATTATTTTTGGGAATATATTATAACATATTTAATATATAGCATATATTTAAAATAATTTTATAAACCTACATCAAATACATATGTATTTAGTTTTTAACTCTAAACAAAATAAAAAATATATAATGAAATGCATAAAAACCGTTTCGAAATGTCTGATTTAATAACTTTTAATAAAAATATATGTAATTGTTATAATAATTAACAATTAATTAACATTTGAAAACGTTTTTCTATTTTGACATGTTTTTAACTCAAAGCTGTCATTTTGCCTAGAACATTAAACGCAACTAACTTAACACAAAACTCAGTACTTCCAAAGTTCTTCCTAACTCTTTGAGCGTTCTTATTGCGAAAATTAATACGGTAATAGTGTGAATATAATTAATTTAAAGTTGTGTTAAACGTTTTGTTTATATAATTTTAGCTGTGTTATACTAATCAACGACAAATTCTGTTTATATATATATAAAGTTTAGTGTTGTGCTTTGACATGCGAAGTCTACAACGATGTTCTGTCAAAAAATTTTTTTTTAACATGATCATAGTTTCGATTAGCAAATATTGCAAATATTTTGGCTTTTCATGTTTTAAACCGTTGTAGTTTTAAATATTGTCATAACGTTATAAACGCTTATATAAACTATACTTTATTACAAATATATAATAAAATTATTTACTTTTTGCGTCTTTGACATTGAAAAAAAAACGAACAAAATATGTAAAACAGTATACATATATAACAGTCTAATTAATTCAATGCATTTATTAAGGTTGGATAAATTTTTCGATTTGTGATAGCAGTAAAATTAAACTATTTAAACTCAAATGCAAATTGCAGACGAAGATTTTGTTTCCAAAGTTGGTTGTGACATTGAATATTTCTTGAAGAAACGACACTGTAATGGGTAAGTTGCTGCTGTTGTTGTTGTTGTAAAGAAAGCTTACTCAATAATATTCTATTTAACTGAGGCAAGTATATTGCGCCTTTTTTGAGAGCAACATACTAATAAATGAAAAATTTCTAATGGTCTATGCTATGTCAACTAAAAAATTTGATATTTTATGAAATAATGATTTGTAGTGAATTTGTAATATCATGTAGGGTACTAGAACCACTCACGACAGCAAGTGGGGGGTTCTATTAGTAAATGCCTATTAGATGTTAATTTGTGTAAATATTGTTACATTTGGTTGACTGTAACGTTTAAGCGCGAAAAGTATTTTCGTTTGAATTTATCATTGCTTTAAATTTTAACATATAGAATAGTTTTATATATAGTTTCACTGCATTCATTGAAAGTTTTAAGGTATAAAGATATATACCTGTATATATAATCTGTATATATACAGATTACCAAATTACAAATATTTTTATGTCTCATGTGTATTTTAATATTAAATTATTAACATTGAATGTCGTTACCCGCTGGGACCTGCTTGTGAATTCCTTTTGAGAGGTGTCAAACAACACTTGGTAGTCGCTGGCGAGGAGCTGCTCCGGAATGTAGACCACGCCATTCTTAGAACCATTGTCATTGAATAATTATGTCATTGAATAATAAATTATTGTCATTGCACCAAGGTTTCAGAGAGCAAATTACATACAATTCTGTTTCCATAACTCGAACTTCTATAACTCGAACAAAAATTTTGTTCCGTGCCGAAGGAATATGAGAAAGTGTATTCTATAAGTCGAATATTTGTTTTAAGTATGAATCCATTCTGGTGTTAGGGGAAGTCCCTTTTTCCAAAACAAATGTTTAATTTTTCTAGTCGCTGGCAGCGTGGTTTAAAGTAAATAAAATAACTTTCTATGTTTCTCTTAATGATTATATTGAGCTTGACAATGAAATTTGTACATCAAACTTTTCTACAGATGACGATAATATTGAGCATTATAGCTCTGAATTAGTGGATCCGATTCTAAGCGCAACGGAAAATGATGATAAGGGTTCCGTGGATGTAATTGTTTATCAGCCTTCCAAGAATGAAATAGAAGACTCATTCAAAATTCTGAATATATATTTCCAAACGAATGATACAACAAACTGATAGCGATAAGAGTATGAATAAAGTGGAATCTCTTTTTACTGAAAATGAATATTATACTTCATTACAATTTCTGTGCTTTATTTGATTGCAAATAAATAAATAAATTCTAGTTTCTTTCAAAAATAAAAAAATTCTCTAACTCGAAGTCTCCATAAGTCGAACCTTTTCTTTGCAAAATTAGACTTCGAGTTATGGAAGTTTGACTGTATTTTAATTAATTGAATTTTTGTGTGGTCAATACAGTTATTTGGAGTATTATATTAATTATTTGAATATTTATTAACTTTTGGCTGTTTCGATTATTGCCAAATATGTACTCTGGATTTAATTATTTGTAATTAATTTTTTGAGACTGCAAGTACCAAGGTTTGAACTCGTACCTGCCCAATTTGAAGCTCAGAGTCAGCGTTCATTAACCAACTAACCCAAAGCCTTGTATGTTGACTTGGATGATCGCACTTTGGGGTTTTGCTAATTTACTGTGAAAGTTCATTAACAAATTCATTTGTTGAATTTATATATGAACGAAATCATAAACCAGCTATAGAATAATTGAATGAATTTTTTTAATTATTGAATTAATTATTTTTGTTAATATTAAAAAATAAGTTATAGTCTATTCACACGACACAAGTTAAGCTACATTACTGCCTACTTGGATTGAATTAGAGCTGCTATAATTGATTCCACTGAAATGTAGTGATACCGAAAGGACTTATATACTAAAATATCTATTAGTTATACAAAATTTCATAAATTAAATTTTAACTGATGGGCTCATATTTTAATATTATGACGGCAACCTGTTTTAATAGCATTTTTGGGATTAATCAGTTAAATAAAACTGTTTTAATAAATTAAAATATAAATTTATTTATTTTTTAAATGTTGACATTAGATAGAATATGTTTTATTAGATTATAAGATTATCGTAAGACACAAAACCAGCTATATCAATACTGACGTCATTGGTTTCGACAGAAATTTAATTAAAGAATAAAATATTTTAAAAAATACAAATTTAATACTTTGATTCAATTGTGTTGTACTCTGACAAAAATTATTTAGATTTCAATTTCTCAAGTCTTGACAAATGGTATCTATTGTATACAAAATAATTGTTTATTATGGATGGATAGATACTCTAAACATGAGTGTAAAAAAGCAAAGAAATTAAATTAACAACTATTGAAAACCTAACATTAAATTAATATTAATTTCTTTTTTTTTAATCAGTTCATATACATAATCCACTATATATTGTAAACAAATTAATTTGTATTAAAAATTTCATAACTATAACTTGAACTGAACCAGGAAATGAGCAGAACCATTGTATTCCCATTCATACCCGTACTAACATAGTTACCGGTTTTCATTTAACTTCCTTACACATCGTAGCCTCTGATTGCACTCTGCATCGGAGCTGCAAGCGAGCAAGTTTTTCGTCTTGACGTAGTTTCTGCCATGGCAGACATGCCGCAAAAACCTGAAGCCGTAAATCGGTTATCTTACCCATATGCACTATGCAATACTGGGTTTATTTTCTTTGTATTGCTCTTTTCTTTCTTCTTCTGCATGGCTTGAATTGTTTACGTCTTGTATGTTAATTAAGTTTTTTGATGATAATCATGTATGCTGCTTCTATATTGTATTTTTATTGCATAACTTATAACATTTTGCTAATTTTGTTTTGTTTTAGTTTTTGCGCTATTCGCTGTTCATGTGTATTGTTAAATTTTTATACTCCGTTAATTCGCATAATCGTGACAAACAATTGCGACTCTTACCAAAACAATCGATTCACTAATAAAAACACAATAAAAAAATCATATTAAACATTAGTTGTACGCTACATTAGATTTAGTGAACAGTTTTCTTAAATTAATTATAGAGTATTTTTTTTTGGATGCTCTGTTATTGAATCTTCCCCCAGATTGTGCTTAAATATATACTCACTTTATAACTTATTTAGTCTTTATGTATGAGTAGTCTCCGCTAACCTCTTGTGTCAGCCAGTATTGCTAGTTGAGAGTATCGAGTGATTTTAGATCGTTTGTCAATTGATTCTTCAGTCGTTTTCCACTAGCAGGTACCGTATCAGGCACATTCTAGCCAGAATATTGTTATCTATTCGCTTAAATTAAAGTTTATGTTATAAAAGTAAATGTAATGAAAACCGGTTTAAAACGCTATAAAGTACGTACCTTACTATATTCGTTGTCTCTATCTTACTCAAAAGCATCGAAAGCCTAAGTCAGTGCGAAACTTTAATCCGCTAAAATAATCCTGGAATCCTCCTGGAGTCCCTCCTGGAACTTCCGTTAGGTATTACGTCAGAAAGGCGTCCTGAGCATCAGCTCAAATCGTTAGTTATGTCGCCTGAGTTCGTAACTGTCCTACGTAGGACCTCTCTTGTGGCGCGTTCGCTGGCTTGAAGCCGTTCAATGGCTCAAAGTTGAGTCAAGATCCTCCTAGCAGCGGTCGATATCAATCGCCATGTATTCGGCGAATTAATCATAATGTTTAAGGATTCCATGTCCGGTTAGGATCTGAGTAAGATGGAAATCCACCTCACCACGCGTCCTGTGTACTCATACATTAAGATCTATCTATTCTTTCGTATGTGTATAACAGGGCTATCCAAAGCACGGCACACGGGTGTCATGCAGACCGCGGCTCATATTTGTGCGGCCCGCTTTATGTTTCTAATCTACGACAGTATTTTTAAGTATCACAAATAAATTAATTAAAACGTTTAAAAACGTTTATTACATTTTACATTAATTTACTTAATTTACAAAGACTTTACTTTATATTATTTTGTACAACTGGTTCAAAAAACTCATATCCAGTGCCGTAAAGCATTACATGAGATAATTTTTGTATGGCAACAATTAAAATTAATACGTTAATATTTTTAAAATTGCAAAAGATAAATTAATTAAATATTAATAAAAGTAAATGTAATCTTTCTCCGGTAAGATTATGAACGTATGTATTTATTTCCACGGTTCTCCCACCTATTTAGTGATTTAATTTGGACTGCGTCCAGTTAGTCAGTTTGTAGTTAAAACCTGCAAGCTAGGTAAACCACGATTTAATCATGATGAAACCCTCGAATCATGATTGCAGTATTAAGAACGGATGCTATGTTGCTATTTTTATTAACTTCCTAGCGATATTTGAAGCATTTCAATCCTTCACCATAAAATCAATACCAGTTAAAAACAGCAGAGTGGAAATTGGTGTGCTAGACCCATTGATATTATTCTCATTTGTGTTGCCGGATATATGAATACTGAAACGGTTTGATTTGGCCTGGTTTTGTGCTTCTCTCAATATATCCCTTGAAGTACACGTATCTTTTTCCCCGAGATCGTTAAAAGAAGTATTTACCTTTCATGTATAACTTCCATGTCGACTTGGACTACATATAAAAGATAACTAGATTTTGATTAATTTTTAAATGAGATTGTGTAAATACGCAGTCCTCTTGTCGTGTCATTGGTGTATGAGAACTCAAGCAGAAAAATTTCTTTTAATATTCATTGTTGAGAATGTGGAAACTTACAGGGAAAATAAGCAACCAATGATTTTCTATGTCATTACCCAGCTTTAGCTTCCAGAAGAAACAGGTTTTGGGAAAGTACTCTTTGAGTTTGAGTTTATCTGTTCCTCGGTAAGCATTAAAATGACTGTTAAGTTACTTAAATAAACTGGATAGATTTAGTACGTATCTCTTTAGGTTTTTTACAGGGAATGTAATAATAAAATGGCATTTAATCGTTGAATTGGGCAAGCGTTAGAATCACTTGTATGCCACATTCCTGCCACTGCAACCAACCAAGCAGTGATGTTGATATAGGCCATATTATTAAGAAGTTCACGGAACTATAAAAAATGATATACCAAAAAAATAGTTGAAATCCGTTTTGTAAAGTATTTTGTCTGCTATAACCAATCCAAGTAAATAAGGCCGATATCCATAAATTACTAGAGACATTTTATATAAAAATATTTATATCTTTTTTATTTATCTGCCTGAGTTTTTTAATTAAATCGAAATTCGCAGATGAGAAATGACTCCATCCATTTTGTTCTTTCATAGCTATGACACTATTTCCATAATAAAGATATATTCTAATTAAATAGATAAAATTAATGAATTTTAGTAAATCTTTGAGAACCTAACATACAAGTGAAACTGGTGTAGCTCCTCTATACAATAATGATTACAGTTTTAACAAGCTTGAGATTGCTTTGCAATTCGTCTTAACCTGTTTTTATTGCGGGCTTTTCGCTTCACAGAGTAAGGCGCACACCACATTATTCGCAATCACCAAATAGTTTATCTCTTCACCTATTCACTATTGTTCAAATTTTCTTTAAGTGATGAATAATAACAAAATAATATTTAAATTTTTTCACATTACAACTGATGTAATAGTATGAATAATAATGTTATAAGCGGTTAGTAAAAAAACAGTAATTCTTATATATATTTAGTAAATATAAAGAAAAAAAAATAAAGTAAACATTTAAAAAATAAATTATATTATATATTTTTTTTAAGGATATTACTTTTTCCACCTGTAAATAATTATCGTCGCTTTCTTATTCATCAAACATGTGAGAACTTTTGTAAACAGTACGATTTGTGTACGTTTTCGGTTGGACAAGGCATACATCGCCGTACAGTGATCTGCTTTCGAAATCAATTACTAGATCCAAATAAATTTGCCGACAGAACTTTCACTACTCAAAAGTAAGTGTACGAACTAATTGAAGAATAAACACAGATAATTATCATCTATTTATAAATTTCAGAAGAAAACAGTCGCCTGTTAAGAGTTGGAGAAGTGAACGAAAATTAGAATCAAATAATTCTCAGTTTGAAAATCACCGAAATTTTAAAATGGGTGTAGAAAAAAATTCTGATAAAACTCGTTGTAAGTATAATTTAATAGTTCCAATTATGTGCAAAAATTTTGTGTAAAGACTCAATAAATAATGTATCAGGATAAAGTAATATATACCTCCAGCTCAAAAAGTACCCGGATTTTCTAAATAAAACACAAATTTAAATTTTATTCCAAATTCATAGAGGTTTTTTTTTCCGAACAATAGTGAAATACAACAAAAATTTTATTTTTTATATTAT
This sequence comes from Teleopsis dalmanni, assembly GCF_002237135.1. NCBI lineage: Eukaryota > Metazoa > Arthropoda > Insecta > Diptera > Diopsidae > Teleopsis > Teleopsis dalmanni. The sequence goes on along the minus strand of NC_051846.1, from coordinate 53,677,035 downwards.
TTTAATTAATTGAATTTTTTGCTGACCATACAGCTGTTTCGAGTATTGTCAAATACCCATCATCAGTGGTCTTGGAAATAATTCTTGTATTTAATTATTTGTAAATAATAATTATTTTTGAGACTGCAAGTACCAGGAATCGAACTCGGGTCCTGCCAAATGTGAAGCTCAGAATCAGCGCACCTTAACCAACTGATCCAAATCCGTACTTGATTTTTTTGTTCGCATATTTTCCTGGAGTTTTGTTACTTTTACTATGAAAGTTTTTATTAACAATTTTACTTGCTGTGTTTATATATATTAGAACGAAATCATAAACCAGCTGTAGAATAATTGAATTAGTTAATTAATTAATTATATTTTTATTTTTAATTGTTAAATTTGATTTGTTCTTTTTTATGTTTATTTTTAATTTAATTTAATATTTTTTTTTCTGACATTTTAAGCTTTAAACGTGGCATTTTATTAAATAATCAGCAGTCTATTGATTACAGTCTTTTTTTTAATAAAATCTATATAAAAAATTTCAAAACATCCAACCTCATTCTAATATTTTTATAAACATTTCTTGACTTTTGGTAAAGAACGGTTATCAATTCGTCATGTTGTATGTTGATAGTCGATATAATACAGCAAATTTTTAGAGATGCTCACACTGTCCAAATAAATTTCATTTTATTTTCGTTTTGTTGTAAACAAAAATTTGTAACAACAAATGGTCGAACACAATATGCAGCTCGAACATTTCTGAATGACTCTCTGTGCTCATGCACACTCGAACATTGGATGATAATTTTAACGTGATTTTATTAGAAATAAAATTACAATACTTGCACTGATTGAGTAGGCGCAATCCCGAGTTCGAACCTGGAATTTTATAATTACGATCTTAGCATTTAACCATCGTTAGCATCGATCATTGTCAACATTTTAATTTAATCGCTGTATTATCTTATGTTATAATAGATTGCAACAATTTAGTATTAGGAGCATTTTTTAAGTTGTGTATGATATAAAAATATGAATGTCATCAACAAATCAAGTACACTTTGTAAAGAACACGTTTTTGGAACATGGAAGTAAATGATATCAAGGAATCATTCCTTAAATCATACAGTTTTATTAAAACAGAATAGTTTTGAAATTTAACAAATAAAAATAAAAATATAATTAATTAATTATATTCTAATATAAACACAACAAGCGAATATGTTAATAAACTTTTCACAACAAATTAACTTCAGAAAAATGTGTGAACATAAAAGTATTTGGGCTCAGTTGGTTTAGGTGCACTGACTCTGAGAGTCAAATTTGGCAGGTCACGAATTTTATTCCTGGTACTTGTACTCTCAATAAATTATTTACAAATAATTAAATACATGAATTATTTCCAAGCCCAATGATTATGGATATTTGGCAATGCTCGAAATAGCTATATGGTCAGCCAAAAATTCAACTAATTAAAATAATATAAAAATGATTTTTTTATTGTTGTTGTACATTAGTTTTCGAAAAACCTATTAATTGTAATATGTATTTGCGAAATTTGTTTTAATTAATATATGAAAGTAGAATGTAAACTATTAAAAATTTCATCTTTTGACACCATTATCTGTATAATTTATGTTATGTGTCTATGTATATAATAAAAAGATTTGTATATAAGTATATAACAATTTTCAATACAATTTAAAATTTGAATATCTAACTTACTCCCTCCACAATTCCTCCACGGTAATTTATTTCAGAAATAGCTGAGCAGATTTGAGAATGAGTAACATTTTGTCTACATAAAAGTTTTACATAAGATTAGATGCAAATTTGTTAGAAATTTATGCATAATTAATTAAGGGAATCTGAGCAGGTGTGCAAGACATGATTTTCTGTCAAACATGAAGGCAGAAAAGATTAAGTTGCGCAGCAACTATCAACCAAACTTTCAATTGCAAAACATTTCTAATTTTTTAAAAAAATTAACATAAAAGTTTATGAAATAGTTTGCAACACTTGTAAAATGTGTTGCTCGAATACATATACGTAGTATACCGCACCGAGAGTTACCTTCTCTCAATATCATAAATTATGAAAAACAAAAGATAAAAAGTAAATAAACCAAATCTCATAAATACTCATGGCAATACGGCGTGTATTGCTAAAATGCGTAAATGAAGTATTTTAACGTACATTTTCTGTTGAGTGCATTTACTTGTTAGCAAAAAAGATGCTAAAATCGAAAATAAAGTAAAAACCTTCCAAAACGGGACAAAAATAAAAGCAAACAGTTCCACAGTGTATGACCCCAGCATGCGTTAAATACTCAGCCTAAAAAAGTATGCCTGCAAAATAAGACTGAATTCTAAAAAAAAAGGAAAAAGGAATATTTTGCCAACCTTTGGCAGCAGTTGTCTTCCTTTGGTCAATATAGGTTTTGTGGCGGAAACATTTGTTTCGAATTCCTTGTCATAAGTCATAGCGGCCTAACCGAGACACTCAGCGTTAGCCGTGCTTTGTTGCATTTTTATGCAATAACTGAATGCGCAGCGCAGACTTTTGCATTGACTTTCACAGATTCGGAATCAATAACTTTGAGACTGACTTTCAGCCACACATTGGAGATATTGTCTGTCTGTTTATTTGTTTTATTTAATTTTATGTGAATTTTTAGTTGCTGTAATTTTTTTTTTTTTTACTGGAAATAAATTAAATCCAACGCTGCATTTGATCGGTCGCTGGTATCTGCGCTTAAAAAATACCTGATTGGACACAATGGTGTGTATCATTAACGACACTCCGCTGTGTTTTAATTGAATTTAAGTTTCAGTTTTCAGTGCCAAAATAGTTTCTTAACAACGGTAGAATTTTATAAAAGTTTTTAACAGCAAACTTAAAGTTATTTACATAATACGAGTATATTAAAGCTAAGAAAAGTCCAACAATGGATCGAGCGGGTATAACAACTATATAAAAACTATATATATATATATGATCGTCAGCAATAAGTGCTATGTATATTTAAAAAAAACTATGTAAAGCATGATTGAATTGCATTATTTTGTTCCTCAAACGCTGGTATTTATTATTATTATGGAAAGGTTGTGCACGCACTGCGACCTAAAAGATCTTTTGTGCAGTGAACACTGGCATACTACGAGAACTGTTTCATAGATAAGTCGATGATAACTGCTGTAAAAAAGTTATTATTATATATTATTGAATTATATACTATTGAAATATTGAATATATAATTCAATTATTGAAATATTTTTGTAAAAACTAAAATCTAGTTTTAATATATTATATATTTAATTAACTGTAACTTTTAAACATATTAAATGAAATTAATTATTCAATTTCAAAAGTCTTATCACAATTCACTTAAGATTCCTTACCCAAGCAATTATTCACTTAAATCTTATCTTAAACATAATAATTAATTAGCTTAAATTAACTAAACGATTACCAACCATGCAAAGTTCACAAAAGCCAAAACGAAAAACGAAAATCTTAAAGTAAAAATCAACTAGTCACGCATATTGCAGTTCGTGTATTTTAAAGTACGGTTGCAGACAAGCTTAACATAAAAATTAATTCGTCCATATAGAAGAAGAGTTCAAGAAAGGATTTAAGAAGCGCTTTCATTGTCAGTAACAATAAACCAAATGACTTTAAAATGAACGTAGAGACAATTTTTGGTTTTATGCATCGACGTAAATTCAATTCATTGGTGTAGTTTCTTAAATATTTTTTTATATTTAAAATAAATTTATATAAAGTATATATAAATCAATACTTAAGTTTCATATAATTATATCTTCAGTTTTCATTTACTTACGAAACAATGAGATTTCTATAATAATTTTTGTCTATATAGTCAATTATCCTGCAATCATTTTACGACCACTTATTATCTGTAAAGAATTTAAATATAAAGTGAGTTAACAAATATTCAAAATTACTCTAAATTATACATAAATATAGTATGTATAAAAATATATTTATAAATACAAGCATATATAAATATAAATAAATATATAAATATATAATTATGTTGAAGCTGTTTTGAGCTAGTGCACTTATACTCTTTTTTAACTCGAGGTTTCTTCAAAACCCCTCTCTACACCTTGACTAGATTATTGTTTATCACTTCATCAGACTAATCTGCATACCTCCCCCGAGGAGCCTGTAACCATTTTGAGATTTGATAACGCGGTGTTAGTAAATCTGTCAGTTTTCGCAAATAATTTCATGGCTCTATCCTTTATGTATTTTTTGATGGGATCAATCTTGATGTCCCTGAGGATGTCAATTTTGAACGGTCTTCTCAGAGCCTGGCTTTGTGCAATTTCTAGCTGGTGATAGTAGTATTTGAAGCTTTGATAAACGCTACACAACCATATAGAGGTGACGGACGAATTATTTATGTATAAATATATTTATAAATAAAAGTTTATATAAATATAAATATATTTATATACATATAAATATTATTACATTATTTACATATTTACTTAATAATACTTATATATTCAAAAATGTTGTAGCTTCTCGAATAACTGTTCTGATCGACATTGCATTTTATTTTTATAATGTTTTATACAAATATAGTATATTACAGTATTTAATCTAACACTGTTTGATGTTCGAACAATTTCCAGCTATGCTCGAACCAAATACTCAAGCACAAGCATAGCATACTCGGAAATCAAGATGCTAGAGGCTTCTAAAAATTTAATAGAGTTATATATGTTAAAATGTATTATATATAAATATTTTTTAAAATATTTCATTTGTTATATGTATATTGTAGTTTAGATATATTTAATTTTTGCTAAGAAATTTTAATGAATATATTTATTTTGTTGAATGCAAAGAACTAATTAACTCTTAAGTCAATGTCTTGACTGTGCACGTACTTAAGTTGCATTTTTCTTCCACACATTGCATATGTACACGAAGTGAAGAACCGAAACCACCAACGATTAGTTCTGCCTATGAGCATGTGCCCTGCTTTAAGCACACAATAAAATTAAGTTAGTGACTATTATCAGATGAGCTTCTGGAAATTTAGCTTAAACATGTCATTTAAAATTAATCCATGTGACAATGAAGACAATCGCCACAGCGTTCCCAACGTTTGTTGAGGAAGATTCGTGTAGTTTGTCGTCATTGTCAACGGGAGCAAACTTCATAGCCCACACACAGCGTTAAGCGTTTAACTGCTGCTACTACCATTTACTTCTGTTAGCTTATATGTACATGTATTTGCGTCTGATTACCAACAATAAATACAAAATAAAATCGAGATTATCATAAATAATGTGGAGCAGCACACGTCCACAATGTCTGCCACCATCACAATCAGGGTTTACACTGTACGTTAACTGAAAAATCTCACTACTCAGCTGAACTAAGTTGAAATGCTGCCTGCCTACCTCACTACGACAGGCCTTCTCAGAAGGTAGTTTAAGGTCACAACTGAATCCCAACAGGTAAAAAGGCAAATATGAATTTCACTTGAAACGCTTCTCTTCTCAACACAGCTCAGTACTAAAAATCATGGCAGTTGTGTAACGCAGCGGTGCCGTTATCATTTCAGTTGATCACTGCGCATTTGCATTAAAAAGTCAACTTAATAACGTCTAATTTGTCATTGTTGAAGAACTAATTTTTCTTAAGTGATATGGTCAGTGCGGCAGCTACTAGTTTTCAACATTTCTGTGAGCACAGAAATTGGTTTATACTGAATTTTTTTCATTTTTTTTGGGATTATCATGTTTTCTTCTAATATAACATACAAGTATATAGGTAAATATATATTTTACTTTGTTCGAATAAAATAAAAATTACTGTATTTGTTATTTAGACAGAGATAACGATTTAAAATTTGTCTCCAATGCAGCTTCTCACGAAACTACTGGTTCCACTTTCTGAGAAACAAATTATCAAAATTAAAAATTAAATTGGAATTAAATATGATTTCGTCGAAAAACCTAAAATATAATATTTTCTATCTGGTATCAAGTTGACACTATCAGCCCCATAGAAGTAAAAAATACAAATGGGTTACAGTATTTTGTTACAAAGCATTAAATAACATTTTATTAACATATTCGTACTAAGACTTGTATTATAAATCTAAAAAAATTTGACAAATATTACTGTTATATTTTTAATTATTTTATAACTTGTTCACTTCATGTGTTGTACCTGTTCGCACCTATATTGTATAAACTAAAATAAATTATTTACTTTTATTTGAAATTAATTTTTAATACTTTTATAAGGTATTAAGTTATGCTGGCAAACCAAAAAGTCCACGCGTAGACCATTAAGGTCCATTGCGATACCAGATCAGAGTCTTATTTAAGCGATTGTGTGCATCAGTTAGGATGCACGTTTTATTAGCGAATTTTATTAAGATTTCAACAGAAACCTCAGGTATGTGCTCTAGTCCGGTTACACAGTAGATGCTCCAGAGTTTCCTTTGCATCAGGCTCGTTACATTTCCTACAAGCATCGCTGTGAAGTAGGCTTAGTTTGTGCGCATGTGATGCGACCAGACAGTGACCTGTCAATACACCAATTAATGTTCTACAGTTCCTTCGGCTAGACGATATAACATCCTTGGTGTTCTTTTCTTCGTATATGTGTCTACACATGATCCTACCTATTCTACAGGTGGTAAAGTTTCGTCACCTTTCCTTTGCTCTCCTGGTCATGTGCTCGTCCAAAAGTTTATGTATTTGTTTCAAAGATCTGAGATCTTCGCTCGTTTGTTCCTCTGAAAATTTTGCGCCATTTGCAGTAGTTTCTCGTTTCATCCACACACACGAGCTCAGCTGCAAACACTTCTGCTTGGAGAACGCTGCAGTAGTCGAAAAGTTTAAACGGCATTTTTATGCTCAATTCTGCACAATAGATGCCAGCTTCCATCATTGAACCGTCTGTGAAAACATTTATGGGGTTGCATTTTGGTACCATGGCTTTTTCCTTGCTTCAGTTTCGATCACAGATCAATACTTTTATTAAATAATATTAAATTAGTGAATAGTAACTGTAATTGACGTAACTAATCCTCATAAACTGAATTTACGTTAGTAGAATATTGTTTTATATAACAAAGTATTATTACTAATTACAATCATGTTCCACACTTCGTTTCATCCTCTCAGTGGCTTTTGAATTGGCCAGTTACAATACAATTCCATATGCGTTAAAGAAAGACATTGTCCAGGAATGGGCCAAAGTGCTCGAGGGTCACATTAGTGAGGCATACCACTTATTTTTTGATCGTTTAAAGGCCGTAGTCAGGAGAAAAGGTGGCCACATTGAGCTAGAGTAAATGGATCACTGAAATTTTGATTATTTCCACAAATTTTTATTAAAAAATAATTTCACACAAAACAATATGATTATATATAATTTATTAAAATAAACTATTATTTAATATTATTTAAATCTGACATATTTAAACAGATTATATATCATATTTACAATTGTATAGTCTCGAGTTATACAAAACAGATATATACCTAATATAGTTTTTATTATTCAAAGTCTATCGTCATTTTCTCAACGACAAATTTGGTAAAGGTCGTCCAAAAGCGATTGTTGGTACCAGAAAGCGTCGATGTAATACGAGAAATAATTGAGATGGATCGGCATATTACATACTGGGAGGTAAAGACGTGAATACGAAAAATAATTAAGATGGATCGACATATTACATACTGGGAGGTAAAGACGTGAATACGAAAAATAATTAAGATGGATCGACATATTACATACTGGGAGGTAGAGACGTCCTTGGGCCTTAGTGAACCCAGCATACATGCAATTTTATATATACATTAGCTGTCAGAAAGATGACAATCACTTAAAAGATTTGTCTTTCTGACAAATCAACCGATTTATCAAAAAGATAACAAATCGACCGAAATAGCTTAAAATACGTCTTTGATATCGTGATAAATCATAGCTCTGATCCTGTGAGCCAGTAGTTTACTATTTGGGTCTTTTAAAGTGAACAGAACCGGCAAAAATTTATCCGCAGACGGAGTAATAACAAGGAAATTGTCGCATGTTTTTTAAAAAAAAAAACGGTCATGCAGCAACTGGACTACATGAACAACGTAGAACGGTGAATTTTAAGTGGTGTACAATCATTTATTTGCCGGAAGTCTTCGGAGATTGAGGAAAACCAATCCTCATCCTCCACCACGACAATTCGAGCTCCCATATAAGCACATCTATAAAAAGTTTTTGAGCACCTAAAACCTCGAATTGAGACATTCAAAACCCTAGTATTTGAAGTACCAACTTCAGAGTATCAAAGCTGTTTCAAAAATTGGTTCAATCGAATACAAACATGTATTGAGAGAATCATGAAGAATAATCCAAAAAACAATAAAACCATTTTCACTGGTTAAACAGTGAGTTCTTATAGTATATAATTTTCCATTTGAACTATATAAAAGGTTTTTTTATGTGTGTAGTGTATCAAAAACCAAATTTTATCATTTTTATTATCATAATATATAATTTCAATTGAACTACTTGAACGAAACAAATATCATAATTTGGTTTTAAATAATTCGGAGTTCTTCAAGAAAAACCAACTAAAAACAAATTTTCAAGCTTTTAATAGTTGAATAGCTTAATAACTTCTAATTGAAATCAACACTTGATTTATAACTCTTACAGCTACCAAAACTCTTTGTTGGTAACATAACAAGGCGCCTAAAATTTGCACCAATCTACTAGTATTGGCTAACCACACATACTGCCACTTCCTTTGGCATCAAAATGCCGAATCCTTTCAACATTACCAAATCGAACAGTTCTCGGTACGTCGATATACACAAGTATCTCGTGTAGTCCAGCCATATTAATAATTTTTGAAATGTTTTATTGATTTAGGACGGTTTTAAAGCGTGAACGGCCGCATTAATAATTTCCTATGCAATTTTATTGTGCATAAATTTCATTAATTTATAATTTTGTTGATTTTTATAATATGTTTAGCATGTTGCTATATGCCATATGCTGCTGAGTACCAAGCGCTCTTCGATTGCGATGGTGTGGTGTATATGGGTTGCCGATTTTACGATGTTGCACGCTGATGTGCCCATGTTGCGCCAATATGTTGCAACTCGTCCCACAGATGCAAAGGCATAAATTATTTCCCATCGCTTTGGCTGTACGCAGAAAAGTTGTGGCTCACTCGCTGTGTTGATGATGATTTTGCGATTGCGCGCAAGGTGAGGGTTTATGCAAAAATTAATTTTTCCTATATGCGTTCGCCCAATCGCATTTGCAAAAGTTAGTACAACAAAACAACGAACCTTAGCATTTCGACTCTCAGTATTACTTGTACTAGAGTTGTTGCTTCATTGAGAAAGTTTTATTTAGGCACTACCATCCAAGCGTGTATTAAGGCTGGTTTAGACCCTAAACATAAAATAAAAGCAAATGCTGCAGCTCAACTCCAACCAAGTACATGAACGAAGCCTGCTAAATATGTCTGCTGATGTTGGTGGAGATTATGTGCGCGCAGTTAATTATGAGCGCTTGGACATTTTGGTTTTTGATGCAGATTACATTATGATTTATGCAAAATAGTAAATTCGAATGATGGCAACATGGGCCCAGCTAAATTTAACAAGTCAAGCATCTTGTTTATAATATAAATATTAAAAAAATCCAAAACTGTTTCTTCTAACTTAACTACGAATCAATATATGTTGTTGCATCGCCAATCCTTAATTCAAAATAAAAAAAACTTACGAAAAAATATTTACATGTTTGTTCTTTTAAATATTTAAACCTAAACATCTTTAACACATTTCAATCGATATGTCTGTACTAGTGCTATCTTTATTTTGTAATCGACTTCTAGGAGTAGGAGGAGTCTTCTTTCAATTGCTAGTTCGATCGGTAAGATAAACAACTACAGCCTGTGGGTAAAATAAAGTCAACTTGTTGCAGTTTTATAATTTAATATGTGGTCTAATAGCTAAAACAGCTTTGCGTGACTTCACTGCTTCTGAATTTTAATTCGCCATCAAACTACTCGTAATGCTCTTGTAACTATATTAAGAAAGTTTAATCACTATGTAAGGTTATGTACATTTTTGCTACCATTTTCAAGTTTCGCAGATGAGAAGATAGATACATTCACAGTTTTTATGTGTTAATTTTCAACAAACTTGATAATGCCAGTAATTTATGTTAGTTACTTAATACGAAAGCAAAATCTTAGATTTCTGGAGAAAAGGTTTTCTAAGACATGCAAGTTTTTGTTATACATACTCGCAAAAAGAGTGTATAATCATATCACATATCAATTTGTAATTTTGAAAGAAATGTTTAAATTTTTATAAAATCTTATACAAAATTTATTGAAGATTATGAAAAACATTACGACACTTTAAAATATAAACATAAGTTAGATAGATCAAAATCTAAATGTATGTGTATATGTAGTCTCATAGTTGTTTAGTTCTGGCGAAAGCATCATGATGAATAAGATAAAAATAAATTGGCTAGCTCCTGCACCTACTACAAAACGATACTAAAAAATTCAAGCATGAATTGAACATTATAGTTCGATTAACGCCCTTAATGATATGCTTATGTAGGATTATTTGTTTTCAAACACTCACGATGAGAGCCTGCGTTTTGTTCTATAACTTCTTCAAACATTTTCATAACAGGTGATGAAATAAGGTTTTACAAGTGCGATACACATACATAGTAACAAGTTTCATACCATTAAATAAAACCCAGCAGTTACTAATCTACCCGTAAAAGTTAGGTTACAGAAGTTAGCAAGATAAATCTACTTTCCCTAAAAAGAAGTTGTATCTGTTATTCCTCTGAAGACGGCAATAGTTAAATGATATATTAAAACCTGTTTACTACAAGATTTCGAAATTTTAGTAGGACCTCGTGGTTACTGTCTATATCAAACTGTGTTGACATTTCTGTTCAGTAAGGTTTGGCAATGCATCATGCATCATTTATCTGAAGAATAACGCTTCTAAATTGTGGAAATTTACTTTGAATAAAATAATGTAATAAATCTGTTTGCAAAGTTCACAGAGCATTTCGTCCATTTTACGGTCAACATAATCGGCCTAGTGAACAAGCAATTCGTAAAATTATTGATAGTTTTTGCAATAATTTTACTCTTCTTGATTCAAAACCATCACTAAGGAAAAGAAATGTGTGTGCCAAAGAGAATATTACTGATGTAGCATCATCGGCTATTATTTCTTTCCAAATTAGGAAGGAGCTGCCGTTACGGTGTAAGCCGAGCCATTCTGACTAAATTATTATATCCAAAAACTGATCAGTTAAAGATCGTTGACATTTCGTTCCAACAAGACAGCAATAGGTCAACTTGCCCTTCAGAGCGTTTAACAATCGCTTTCTAGCAACAACTTTATTTTCAGAAGTGATCCTGTTATTTGGCTCCTTCGTTCGTGCAATTTAACGCCTTTCCATTACTTTTTATGAGGCTATATTAAGTAATTGGTTTATGCGGACAAACCAGCCACTCTTAAAGCATTGGAAACCAATGTTCTTGTCACCATTGACGCCATACAGTCACATTTATTGCAATGGACCATGTAATTCCTACCCGCAGCGGACATAACATATGCCGGAAATCATATTCATATTTATCTACCAGATTCTAAAAAAAAATTTCATTCCAACAATATTTATATATTGTGTTATCATTTTAATTTCTCATGCAGCTAAAAAAACAATCTATATATAAATATTATTGTATACTTACAGTATTCATTTTATTATTGAATAAACTGTTAACTCTTTTATTTTGAACTAATCGACTATTACCAAATTAAGCATCAGGGTCACAGTAAAAAGGTGACCTTGTGGCCTCCATTTTTAGGCAAAACTAAAACTATGTCCATGCGCCAAATCGGATTTGTATACAATTTATTAAATTTCAGCTCCAATTTGTATCTTAACGAAGTTTACTATAAAATTTTACTACTTCTACAACTCAATGAGATGCAAAAGACAACATTAAATTTAGTTTCCAATCATTCCCCACATATTTCATGCAAGTTTTATTTGTTTTATTGTAAGTTTAATTGTTTTAAACTGTTGAATTTATATTCGAATACCTATATTCAAGCGTTATATGTATATAAGTATGCACATGTCTAGAGCCACAAAATAATCGTGAGTTAAGAAAAAACGTTTCAATTGTCTACTATTAAAATTAGTTTTCATTAATTTTTATGGCTTTTTTAATTTTATTTATTTTTTTTTTTTGTATATTTTTGTGTCGTGAGTTGACCGAAATACAAAGTATAGTTTTATATATATAAATATATATATATATATATATTAAAGCTAACTGCAGCATAATTCGACAATTAAACATGAAGTAAAAGACCAAAGAAAATTGAAAAAGATTTAAAAAGTATATTTAAAATAAAATATATTTACATTAAAAACCATTTAGCAAATACCAATTTAAATTTTTTTTTTATAATATGTATTAATTATAAAACTTTTTTATTTCAATATTATTATTTTAATAATTTTTTTATAAAAATTTTTTATTTATTTTCATTATTAAACTTTTTTTTTGTTTTATTATTAAATTTTTTATAATTTTTTTCTTTTAAATAAGATATCATAAACCTCCTATACAGATTATTGAGACAAATTCATTAAAACCATTTAGCAAATACCAATTTCAATTTTTTTTATATGTATTAATTTTAAAACTTTTTTGTTTCAATATTATTATTTTATTAATTTTCTTATAAAAATTAATTTATTTTCATTATTAAACTTCTTTTTTTTATTTTATTATTATATTTTTTATATTTTTTTCTTCTACATAAAATATCATAAACCTCCTATACAGATTATTGAGACAAATTCATTAATGAGCCTTAATATTTTATATATACATAGGTATATGTATATATTTGTATAAAGTAAAGTGCTTCCTCGAAATTCAAATTTTATTAACTCTTGTACGATGGAACTCTAATTTTTTTATCACCACTAAAATAATCATAAAGCACTATATATAATGTGCCCAAAAGGCATCAACGGAATACGTCAATGAAATTAGCTATGAGAACTTTTAAAACAAATGAAAAGAAAAATTCTTTCCTACCTTAAGGTTTTATTTCGAGTTGAACCGACAAATAATAAATCAATGAGGCAATGAAAAGACATCGTAAAAGTGCTTAAATTAATCATCTTAAATGTTTGTTTGTTATTTACCTCATTCGTATTATGATTACCCAAATCGCAGTAGGGGTTTTATTGCAGTACTATTTCGGATGCAATCCACTCACCCACTTTTGGCCAAGTTGCACAAAAACAAAAACAAATGAAGCAACAGGTTGCCAGTAATATTATTTTTATGGGTTTATTTGTTTTCTTTCCTTCCCATTTGTATTGTTTTTTATTAGTATAAATTCTCAATATGAAGCGCCACCAGCGGCTATTTTGTACAAGTCAGAGTATCTTACTACGAGTATCTTGAGGTTTTTGTGTAAATTTTGCATAACGAAGTGTTCGCAGCCAGCCATTTGGATTTATTCGCGAGCGAGTTCACCTCGCAAAAGTTTACTAAGCAATTTCTGTTGTAAAAAACAAAACGAACTTGACTTGTGTATCATAAAAAGTTTTATCATAAACCTGGTTTAACGAATTAAATGGGCAAATTGCTCATAAAGTCGTAAAACATAAAAAAACTCTATATAAACAGTATGGATTGAGAGAAATGCTTGTTCAAACAACGTTCCCCCAACTATTATTAGTTAACTAAGCCTACAAATAACGAATTCCAATTAGTCTTAAGCTTGCCTATTAATAGGATTTCAAGTTAATGCCTTTGCAAACGTTTAAATCTATAAATTTTAGTAGCCACTTAAAGTTGCTACTTTAGGCTATTTGAACGCATAACGGATTTGATAGTTTTGTGTTAATTACTACATTTTGCAATATATTTTTAACAAAATATCTCCTATAGCTCATCGATTTTCTGTGAAAAGTTATTAGCTTTTTTACAATTAAAATGAGAACTTATAACTTTTTGTTAGTTTAAATAATTATTTGGGTTTACTTAATCCTTTAAGTGATATTTTTCATATTTATAAGCATTTTTCTTCCAATATCTTTAATAACTTGTTTTTAGTGCACATAAACATATCCATTATTATTACTTTAAATCAGAAATTTGCATTTTTTAATATAATAATTATAATATATTAAAATATTTAAAATCACAAGTTGCCAAAAATATCCATGTATTTTATGTACAATATATACAAAATATTTTTAAATGGCCAACAGATAGATCGAAGAGCACACATATCAAACCACACGTATAGCATGGCCCGTCTACAACCAGAACAAACAGTGCAACTAAGTAATATTGCTCGCCCCACAATGCCCAATGCAATCATCGTACTAACAAGATATTGTAATATAAACAGACATACTGACTGGTTAGGGTTTCTTTAAACGACTATTTACTTTGCTGTTATACGTAGGTGAAAAAAAGTGTCGGTAATATAAGAGGTACAAGGGTATAAATATATTGAGGAAAATTGCCAGTTTAATGAAATAGTTGGACTGACTACTAATATGCTCCTGAGAGTAAACACCACCGATATCATAACACCCACAGCTTTTTGTAAATTTTTATTAAACAATAGTGACGTTAGAAAAACCAATTCGAATTGTCTTTTTAACGAATAGAATAGGCAGGTTCTGTCTAACGACTAAATTAATGTGATCAAAACTTGATTAAATCCATCCCCCAATGGAGAAATCTGTGGTTGAGGCTAATATAATCGGTTGCTTTTTTATTGGTAACTCGCTTTTATGCTCTTACGAATATTGTAGCAGTCGTTGAGGTGAGAAGGAGGAAGAAGTAACACTAGAACACGTCTTCTCAATTCAATTGCCCAATTCGAACTAGAGGAAACGGCAAGTTGTTAACCAGTAGTCTTTATCTCTTTTACAGAAGTGTTCAGCGCTGAGATTATAAACTTCTTAAGCTTTATTTGACCTTAAAATGACTCCTTAATCAAAAAACAGTTATGAATATTGTAGAAGTTCTGATGGCCAAAAAAATGAAAAAACACTGAAACATCTATCCAGCTCTAGTCAAATGCAGAGCGAAATTCTAAGGGAATTATGTCTTTAATACTCTCATAGAAGTATGCAGGATTTCGAAATTGATTTATATATAGTTAAAAAATGATATTTATTAGTGGTATTATAATTATTCAAACTAACTTAAAGTACACTGTTCTTTTATTATCTATAAGGAATTTCTATATTGTATTATATTACATATGAATTTTCTAAATTTAATAATAAAATAAGTCATTAAAATATTCGTCGCACAGAATGACTCATTAAAAATAATAACTAGACCCAAAGGTTTAAATGAGTCAGTCAATTGGGCTGATTAAGATCTTACCTAATCTAAGAGTCACAAATCTGCTTTAACACTGCCCACTGACTTTTATCCACTTTACGGGTTGATCTTCCTCAAATTTTTCAAATTCTTCCGATTTGGCTGTTTGATTAAAATAATAAAGTGGTTCTCTATTTTAAAATAGGTCCTCTTGGAAGGACTAGTATGTGCTTAATATTGTATAGTAGTATTAGGTTAGGTTACTGAGGCCGTCCGAAGACTCACTTAGTCCATGAGGTCCATTGTGATACCCTAAAGAATTTGCCACATGTCCCTATAACCATTTCGTACTGGCCACAAAGCCATTGACACAAGCTAGGGAAATAGAATCTAGCTCTCTTAGTGAATTGAAAAAGTACTATTAGAAAGGGTAATATAAAAAACTTAAGTACGCTCTTCTTGTGAAACAGTTTATCCAGATATGATGACCCTGTTTTGTGTAACTTTCTTCTGTTTCTGAAGTTAAAACTAACATTTCTAGAAGCACGATGAGTACGATTACAGCCATAGAAAAATAACTTAAAGATTATACTTAAATTAGCCAATAAAAATGTATTGATGATTGAACCAAACACTAGTATAGTTCTATTGCATTAAAGACGGCTATACTATTTATAATGAATGTACTTAAATGCACTTATATAATTATAAAAAATTTGTTTTAATATTAAATTAAAAACTTCATTTCGATTTTGTAATTTGTAGGAAGTTCAAAATATATTTGCCTACTGTTGACCTATAATTTAAAATAAATTCATTCAAAACCCTTTTAATCTACACTTCAAAAACACGTACAAGTTACTGAAATTTTATCTATTATCTACTTGATTATACCAGACAAAATTGGATCAATTTAATTCTCAAGTATGTTTACCAACTGGTTATCCTTTTAGTTTGCAGACTGACCAAATCACTTTGTAAGGAGCTAAATTACATTGTTATTGGTTGTAAGACGGGTTCGTAAATTAAATTACCTTTAAAAGTAATTTTGAAACTAAATTAAAACGAACGTTTCATTTTAATATTTACATGCTTAATATTTATTTTTTGAAATCTATTAAGTTCCGGCTATACTTGTTCCGCTAGAGTACGTGACAATGGTCAATGGCTGCAGAGCAGGTCAATTATTGTAAATCTGAAGCCATTCAGATAGCCAACAACATGTTTCACAGCCGTCATTGTGGCGCGCTATTATGACGTTAAACGAACAAAAATATTGCATTTTATTTAATTTTGAAATATTTTTGATTTAATTTTTAAACAAAATAAAGACGCTCGACTCAATTGCCGAGCTTTTATTAGTGATTGTATGAAGTGTAGAGAGCACTTGTGTACGTCAGCACCCCACTTTATTTAAAATTGACTGTAGAAGCAAATTCTCAATCGATTTTAAATTATTTTAGTAGCATTTAACTTAATCGTCTACATGGGAGTCAAAACGATTACTGCGAAAATATGCGCACGTGATTTAATCTTTATAAAGTGAAAATCTCAATAACTGCATCTATAACTTGTCCAAGTCGCAAGAAATACAGCAATTTTGTATCTGGCATTTTACTAGAAATTACCGAAAAAATTAACCACAAATTGCTTTCCAAGGTAACAAAATGCAGTAAAAACGCATATCCATATAAATTAAGTTGTGATACGAAAATCTAACTAATTGATGATGATTTTTATGACTTTATAGTTTCACTGTTATCATTTTGGTACTATCTATACTGCACATCTTTCGCAAATATTTAGCTTGATATTTATTAAAATTTTGCAGTCATTAGTTTAAAATCGATAGAACTGAAGTTGGTGCAGTAGACGAGAGAGCAATTTGCATAAAATTCAATAAATGTTTCAAGTCAAATAATTGTAATTAAATTTTAGAACTAGAAAGCAAGTACACAGTTAGTGGCGCCACTTTATAGATTTAAGACAAGCAACAACTTGCAACGATATCGTTTATACAACAATTCCAAGCCAAGGCACGATTTGCCTCCATCTCTAGCAAAATGTTGTTGCCACTAAGTCAACTGCAGTCAGTTAGTAACTGCAGTGCTTTAGCTTTTATGCCTTTGTTATGATGCACGTTTCTGAATGAAATTCCAAAGTTTCACCATCAGAGTAGATACCACTAAACTACTGTGTGTGTCCTCCCGTTGTCTAACAAAACATCAACTAAATCGGTTAAAAAACTACAAAATCGACCAAAATATTTGCACGGCAACTTGTGCGGTTTTGCCTCCGTGCTGAATTTAATTAATTCGAAACGAGTTCGAAATCTGCTGATACTACCGCAGTAGATACTTTTGTGTTTTAGTTTAGCAATCGCGTATAGTTTCTTGCTTAATATTTGGAAACTTATTGTCGCCGCTTTGCCGGTCTTATTGGCGACACTATTAAGTTGACTTATTTGGCCAACAAACATCACCACCAATTGGTTTCATCAATGAGATGCAATCTGTGCCAATTGCTGTGCTGCACTAGTTTCATTCAATTCCACAACCGCTTCAAATCAAGTCATTATGCTAGAGTGCCAAATACGACAATACCTACAACTCAGTTTCGAAGTGGCTACATACAATTCGCACTGGGAGATCTTCAGCAGTCAAGTTGAAAAATTTCAACTTCATGAATTAAGTTTGAAAAAAAAATTATAAAAAAAAAATCCAAAATCTCTCAATTAGTCAAACAATTAAATCAGCAATCAGAAGAAATAAATTCAACTTAAATGAATTTTAAGGAAAACTATTTAAAATTCCAAGCAGTTGCGATTGGACGTATTGCATATTTGTATTCACTGCAATGAACCAATTTTGTCGCATTGATACTACTTATAGGACGGGGCCCGCGTGCATTCAATATATGTGTTTCTTGGTGGCAATTGACAGAGCCACCCGCAGTTTTTTTCACTTAATATTCTTTAAATGAATAGTAATTAAACATTCGCTAAATAAGTGCAGACTACAGTCATTTACGCCATAAGTGTATCAATTAGTTCATTAAAAGAAATAAGGACATGTGAAAAGGGTTTTCTTCAAAAAAATTAGTTTGCAAAGATCTTATTTTAGCATTCATATTAACTCATATAGAGACATAAAATGAAATTGTATCAATATTAATTAACAAATAATAGGTATATGTTTAATGGTATATGTAGTATGATATATAATACTTTTTTTCGTAATTTATTTATATAAATTATATTTATTTATATATACTACTCTTATAAATTGTACTCCACAATTTTTTTATATTACAAGTATAGACAATACATTATAATACATTAAGACTGAAAAGTTTTCGGAAATTCTCATTTAAAATTCGCGCGCTGTATATTTTTCGATATTTTAAGTTTATGTAGTTTGGCAGCACTGTCCTTAATTACTATGCCAAAAATGAGCTCGATCTGTCAGACAGTTCGTTTACGGCAGCTGTTGAAACCAGTTCACCTCAGTAGTGCGTTGCGAAATGTCTTCGACGGTCGTACGACCGTCCTGGAAGGCTTTGTACCACTCATAAACTTGAGTTTTCGATAAAACTGATTCCCCATAAGCCTTTTGTAGCATTCGCAACGATTCTGCACACGAAATTTCGTTCGAAACACAAAATTTGATGCAAACTCTTTGTTCAATATTTTTTTCCATTGTTTTTTTCGCAACGCCCTACTGAGGTGAACTGGTTTCAACAGCTGCCGTAAACGAACTGTCTGACAGATCGCGCTCATTTTTGGCATAGTAATTAAGGACAGTGCTGCCAAACTACATAAACTTAAAATATCGGAAAATATACAGCGCGCGAATTTTAAATGAGAATTTCCGAAAACTTTTCGGTCTTAATGTATATTACAATACATTGAATGAAACATGACAAGTTCTCATTTTTTATGTTAATCGACTTCGTACTCTTCAACCTAGTAAGCAAGAACCTGGGTTTAACCATTAATAAAGTTGCGTTATTGATGTAAAATGCAGCCATTTATATCTCTTCTTCAACTAATGGAATTTTGAAATCTCTGTGTATATAAGTGCTTCTAACGTAACAAAGAATTCTAGCCACAAGTCTAATTATTGCATCATGAAACCATATGGGTTTAAAGTGTTTATAAATTGGTGGGTTGTTGTGTTGAGAAAGTGTTTTGATATAAAATGTAAAATTATATAAGGTCAGCATCTAATAAATATAATTAAAATCTGAATAAAATAAAAAATTTATTATATCAATAATCTGGACTAAAATTTTTTTTCATTTTTTTTATTTATTTCATTTTGATATTTCCTTTTTATTTTATACCTATACCTACACCATGTACCTAAAAAATGAAGATATTTGAGTTCTTAGTGGCTTTTCACACTAAATTACCAATAAATATATATACCCATATATTAAATATTTAATAGATAGTTTAATTATTTCAAAAAAAATTATAATGATTTTTTCTTTCTTTTTCAGGATCCGTTTAAAGTAAGTTATTGTTAAAAGAATATTTTGTTAAAAAAGCTGTTTAAGGAAGCGAAATGGTAAATAATAACTATTAGATCTTAATCATTACTAACATCTTAATAAGGGTAAGAAATAATAAATAAGAAATATTTTGCATGAAGCATTTTTATAATTCCACATTATTCCTCTTTCAATAACAATAAAATATCATATGCCGTTAATACAAACATTGATGGAAACTGGTTAGAATATGATGTCAAGTTATGTTTTGACAAGCAGTATCATTTAGCTGATTACACTAGCTTACAAATAATTAAAAGTTTTCCAATTCCAAAGACGGAATTCCAAAGACATCACCCTGCATATTTTTTTTTATTTTTTATTTATAATATTAAGTGCATTAAGTACATGCTTTTTATTGCACTATCTTAAAAACTAACTTAAAAGCTAACAAGATATTTATTCAAGTACAATTTATTTTGAAAATTACAAATAGTAGAAAATAATAAAATTGAGTTAAAAAATACAATTTTGCTATAACTTCAAATTGGATATTATTATATAATAAAAAGGAAGTATAAAAATTAAACTAATATTAACATTTAATTTAAAATAAAAATAATATATTAAATAAGTTCAGTTAACAATAACTTTTTAAAAACTCTTAAATCACATGCATTTCGGGTTGAACTTGGTAAAGCGTTCCATAATCGAATTGAATGAATAAAGGAAAACCTAGTGGTAGCAACAAAATTAAATCTTGGAATTATGAAAAGAAGAGATCTTGTGGAACGCATAGGCTGCAAGCAATTATAAAGGTACTCAGGATATTTAGAAGTTTTTAATTGGAACAGAAATAGGCAGATTCGAATATTTAAATACTGCTCAATGTCACAACCCAGTATAGCGTTTCTATAAACTGTTAGATGATCAAAACGTTTAAGGCCGTAGACGTATCTAGTACAACAGTTTACTACAGTTCTCAGTTTAGCAAGAGACTCGTAGTCCAGTTTACAGTACACCAACGCGGCATAAGTAATTATAGGCAATATTAGTTGTCTGACCAATAAGCCACGGACATGGACAGGGGTATACTTGGCAGATAAATTCAAATATCTGAGGCAAATAAATGATTTCCTAACGACATGATTGATATGATCAAAGGCATGTAGCTTTGAATTCAAATTAAATCCTAGACATTTAACTGATGCACTATATTTAATAATTGAGTTTCCAATAGCTACCGATGGTAATTCGTCTAAGTTTAATTCAGACCTACTAAGCGGCAATATGATGGTTTTATCTGCATTTAGCAGCATATTGTTTTCAACCGCCCAGCATGTTAAATCTATATTAATCTTTGTGACAATGTCATTTAAATTATCACTCCGACACGAATAATACATTTGTATATCATCGGCATATCCATGTAGCCTCGAAAATTGACATACTGAGAAAACGTCATTAATATAGATCGAAAATAGCAATGGCCCAAGAATCGATCCTTGAGGAACCCCAGAAAACAGAAGTTTAAAATTTGAAAATTTATTATCAGTAACTACTGACTGAGATCTCTCAGTTAAATAACTAAAAATAAATTTAGAAGCTAAACTGGAAAAGTGGAACTTATTTATGAGCTTTTTACAGAGCAAAGCGTGATCAACTCGATCAAATGCTTTTGAAAAATCTAGAAGGCATAAGTAAGTAACCAAATCCCTATCATAACTTAATCTTATATCTTCAAGGATTTTCAGCAAGGCAGACGCACAACTATGACCTTTTCTGAAACCAGATTGATAAGGAGATAGCAGATGAAAAACGTTTAGATGATTACGAATCTGTTCAGACATTATAGCCTCACACACTTTGGAGAGAGAAGAAAGAATACTGATAGGTCGATAGTCAGAAACTAATGAAGCATTAACTTTTTTCTCAGTTGGAATAACTTTAGCTTGTTTCCATGCCACTGGAAATGTAGAGGGAGGTAGTAATACAATAGTTTATAACATGAGTTAATGGAGATATTATAAATGGTAAAATGAGCTTTATGAATTTAAGAGGAATTTCATCTAGCCCAACAGCATTAGACTTAATATTCATTAAATTCTTAAAAACAATATCTTCACTGACGCAGTAAAAACTAAAGCCTTCATTAGCGTCAACAATATTCATATCAAAGAATACTGAAGAAGAGCTACCATTATCCTCTACAGAAGAAACAAAGAAGTTATTTAGAGCATTTGGGTCCATATTGCATATATTTTTTATTTTTACTTTTTCTTGTAACCCCAAGCATTTTGATATTATTCCAAAGGGTTTTAGTAGATTTAGTACCACCAAGCTTAGATTCATAGTAATCTGACTTAGCCTTAAAAACAGTTCTAGCAGCTACATTTCTAGCAATTCTAAACTTCATCCAGTTATATTCCGTAGGGTACTTTTTCCAAACTGCATATTTTCTATTTCTTAAATTAATAAAACGTTTTATTGTAGTACTAAACCATGGGCAAGAAACATTATTGACGGTAATAGTACGAAAAGGTACATACCGATGACGAAGGCTAAGCAATTTTTTATTAAATGCATCTAATTTTTGATCAACTGAAATACCAGACCAACATTCATTCCATTCAGTTGAATTAAGTTTACAAAATAATCCCACTGAATCAATTGACTTATAATCCCAAAAAGAAAATCTAGTTGAGATGGATTTTTTAGTTTTCTTGAAGTCAAGCGTAATAAATAGTAGGTCATGATCTGAAACAAATGAAATCTGTTCAAACAACAACAATTTGCTTATATCAGAAACTGCAATTATGTCCAGAAGACTAGGCTTAACATTATTGGCATATCTAGTAGGTGTGGTCCTATTGACAATATTTAAGCCCGACATGGCAATAAGATCATTTAAACGGGAAACATTACCACAGTTTGAGAGAAGATCATTATTGAAATCACCAAGTACTGCTAAGAAGTCGAAATTAAGCGCAATGGGTTGCAGTGAATCAAAAAATGGATCGCAACTAAAGCGTTTGTGTGAATTATACACGCACCCCACCAATATTTTCTGAAAACCAACATTGATGCTTATAACAACAAATTCAATGTCAGACTCACCAGATATACATACCAAATTACTTTTTAAATGAGACTTGCAATAAATTGCCACCCCGCCTCCTCTCCTTTGCCTCCTATCATGGCGGTATAAAATATAATTGTTCATTGACAGAAATAAGCTACTGATGTCGCTATTAAACCAAGTTTCCGAAACGCATATGATATCAACATCGGAGTTTTCAAAAACAGTCCTAATGTAGTCAAATTTTAGATCAGTTAGGCTTCTAGCATTAAAATGTACCACATTAAGACCGCAATTTTGTTTACTAAATATATTTAACAAAGTTTTGTGGCCCATCAAAGTTGATAATCAGTCATTTCAGCTTCCAGTCTAAGTTTTCTTTGTAAGGTTTTACATTTTAGGTCCCTGGAATCATGGTCTATGTCGAGATCATTCAGATTTAGATTTTTCTTGGCTTTGATACAGTTTACACATCTTAGAACGCTGCTTTTACATTCTTTGTATATGTGGCCAGCTTCACCGCATTTTGCACATACATGCACACTTTCCTTACAAACAGACGCTTTATGGTTAAAGCCCCAGCACTTGTACATTGTGACCGAAAGGTTTTCGGAAATTCTCATTTAAAATTCGCGCGCTGTATATTTTTCGATATTTTAAGTTTATGTAGTTTGGCAGCAACTGTCCTTAATTACTATGCCAAAAATGAGCGCGATCTGTCGGACAGTTCGTTTACGGCAGCTGTTGAAACCAGTTCACCTCAGTAGTGCGTTGCGAAAAAAACAATGGAAAAAAATATTGAACAAAGAGTTTGCATCAAATTTTGTTTTTCGAACGAAATTTCGTGTGCAGAATCGTTGCGAATGCTACAAAAGGCTTATGGGGAATCAGTTTTATCGAAAACTCAAGTTTATGAGTGGTACAAAGCCTTTCAGGACTGTCGTACGACCGTCGAAGACATGCCGCGTTCTGGACGACCTTCGACCTCTACCACCGACGAAAACATTGAAAAGGCAAAGGAAATCGTGTTCAAAAATCCTCATGTGAGTGTTAGAGAGATAGCACGAGAGCTAGGCATCGGTCGTGAGATGGCTCGTTTGATTTTGGTGGACAATTTGTGTATGCGACGTGTCAACGCCCGGCTTGTTCCGATTCACCTCAATTTGTTCAACATTATCAACGATTTTAAGGCCAAACATTCAATAAATACCATCGAACAGCCACCGTATTCACCTGATCTTGCACCGTGTGACTTTTTCCTGTTTCCCAACCTCAAATTACCACTCAGAGGAACGCGTTTTGAATCCATAGAAGACGTAAAACAGAATTCGCAGAGGGAACTCAAAGCCATACCGGAAAGCGCCTATAAAAATGTTTTGATGATTGGAAGAAACGTTGGCATTTGTGTATTCGCTTCTAATGGAGCATATTTTGGAGGAGATAAAATAAATATTGATGAAGGTTAAGAATTTTGCGTTTTATTTAAAATTTCCCGAAAACTTTTCGGTCACAATGTAGCATCGCATTAAATTCAAGTTTTCGTACACTATGCATCGTTCCCAGCCAATATTAAGTCTACGAACACTCATAACTTGCTTGAAAGCTATGCCATCTAATTCAACTAACGCGTTAAAAATGTTTTTATTTTTGAACGACTCATATATTTTCAAGACTTTAATATATTTAATCTCCATATTGTTTTGATTTCTTATTGCTTGGAGAAATTTATCATTTTCCAAACGCTCACTCATGCCGGTAATAAGGATTTTAGGGTTTCGCATAGCAGGTGTCTCAATTTCATAGTTCTTACCTAATTTCTTTTTAATTTCTTTTGCAAGAATTTCTCTCTCTTTTGAGGTTACACATTTTATTGTTACCCTTCCATCATGTTTAGAATGAACACCACAAACTTTAACATTAAGCTCTGATGGATTTATTTTAGTTTTTAAATCATTTTTAGTTGCCTCACTTAATTGCTTATTTTTAGGTTTTAGCGTTATTGGAATATTTGGATTGTTTTTCATCTTTAATTTCGCGGCGTACGTTTCGCTTTGAATTTCATTATTTTTGATGGTTTTTACCAATTCAGCACCTAATTCGTTGCCATTTTTAGTCAAATTATCAGACAAGTCTATTATTTTTTGCTCAAACGAAGCCAATTTTTTTTCATATTTTTCTTGTACTGCCATAAGAGAGGTGACTCTGTCAGAATACTTAGATTCAATTGCTTTTAGTAAAGATTTAATTTCACTTTCATTAATTTTTAGTGATTCCTTGAATTCGCTTTTGTATTCTTTTAAAATGTTCGTATTTTTAGTTACAATTTCTTGCATTTCTCTTAAAGCAAAGTCTACATTATGTATGTATTGCACACAGTCTTCACATATAAAATGTATCATTTTATTATTTAAAATATTTATATTGAATTGTTCTACTCCTGAACATTTTGGAGCAGTGTGATATACATGACCACACACACCTGAACATATCAGACCCGTCTCACCACGGATTCCTAAATGACACTTATGGCATTCTTTCATATTTAAGTCATATATTTTATTTATTTAAAACAATATTTTAAAAAATAAAAAAATGAATTTGATATTAACTGATTTTACCAGTAAACTATAGTTCCTTTGATTTATTCAATTACACAATTACACTTAACGATTGCTTGTTGTGAAAAAAGAATGTATGTTTCACAACACTTATTTTTGTTTATATTTCGAGCTTTAAAGCTATAATTGCTGTCTCTATCAGCTGTTTTAAGTATGTGTATAAAAACAAATCAAAACAAATTTAAAAACGCGCGAATTATTTTGCAAAGGAAATAATTTATTTGGCTAGCAGCACAATTTATTATGTTCGATTTTAATAAAATTTAACACGCCCGGCGCAAAAATCCATAATTCTTGGTGACTATTCTCAAATTCTATCAAGTTAATTAGAACTTCAACAATTATTTCAAGCAAGTTCCAGACTTTTACCATAAAAAACGCGGACAACAACAAAACCACGACTTGTTATTTTCAAGTTAGCTAACTATTTATTCATATGTCCCAATAACTTTTTTGTGAAGAACGTGAATACTATATAAAATAACTTTCACTGTAAAAAATATTGGTCTCGCCTTTGGAAATTTTTAGCTGTAAGCTAGTGTTATTATTAATTTCTAAGCAGTATTAATAATATAATTTCGTTTATAAAAACGATTAGAGTGAACAAATATTTGTTCTTGATCGCAAAATGAAAAAAATCAATACTGTAAACAAAGATTAATATGTGTAAAGAAATTGAAACCGATTAAGACAATATTCATACTATCCACCCAACAACTATTGGACTTCATCAAAATAAGTTTTTAGGTCGTACATAAACTTAAAATGGATCTTTTTATGCCGTCCAATTCAATCTGATAGACCAAAAATCATCCATAAATTTCACGATATTTTTTGAGCTTGTTAAGATCACAAACGTATTACATTAGTTTTTAAATAATTACTTACGACGAATGAGATACTCTCCAATGATAATAAAGAACTGATATTGGGAGATATTTTAACGTTATCCAGTACTTGCTTATTACTATAGCGAAACGAGCGAAAAAAAATAGCATCGATCAAACGAACTATTGTGCGATACTATATATAATTTTATGACCCTCTCTTTTTATATACATGCCGCGAAAATATCTTGAAAACTATTTATCAACTTATATTTGCTTTTTTCGCGTTAAAAGTAAATGCAAAAATTTTTATAAAAAACTCTATAGGACACAAAACTGGTCCTATATTTTAAGATAAGGACAAGATAAAGGATAATGTAAATCTTAATATTCTTATTTATTACTTTTTCGTGATATTAAGTTAACTAACTTGCTTAAGTATTCACCATAAAATGTAAAAGTGTTTCATAAAACTAATAAAACATTCTTTTAATAAAATAAACTGTTAAATCTTGCCAAAGGCGAGCACATAAGTCATCATTCAATATCTCAATACTTTGACAATGTCAATAAAATACTTTAACAACTTAATAACAACAATTTCATATCGATCACCTGTTGAAAAGATACAAAAATATGAATGAAAACAGAAGAGTGCTCCGCTATGAACACCTTCCATAAGCATTTTCTACGTTTCATATTATAAAAAATATTTATGCAATTATGCCTTTCCACCTGTCCAAATGGTTATCGCTGCTGCACTAACAGACAAATGAGCCTCCTCTTTCTTTGCAGTAACAAAAACCAATTAAGGATATCGAATATCTCAAAAACACAGCAAAAATATATTAAACTGGGCTCATTACAATAACGTGCCTCAGTCAACTAGGCTCAAACGTGAGCGATTCAATGCAAACTGTTAAACTAAGTTGTAGTGCGAAATTGAGGAAGATGCATGCACGTGGTTTTCAATGTACGCCAAAAAACAATAAATCATAATCGAAGATATATGCAAGTTTCTAGTTTCTTATCAAATTTAAAAGACAAAATATTATTAAGAAAATATATAAAAATACGAGGATTATATATAAAATAAAAGAATATAAATAATCTTAGCCAAGTAATTCATTCGGAAGCTAATTAGTTAAATTTTAAGTGGGTAAATGCTTGCACCTGCCAACGTTACTGACTCCAAAAAAGTATAAACAAGATTCACCAATTCACTGTCAAAAAAAAAGAAAAAAACGAGACAATGGTTCTTACCGTATTATTAACAATTGGTCGGCATTATTTCGTACACTGAAAGCATAATAACCATGATTAAAGTAAACAAGCTCAATTGTCGGTTAAATGACAACTTTTGACAACTTGTGCAAAAACAACAAGCGTCGCAGAGGGACATCATCAACTCAAACAAACACAACAAAAACAAAAAAAAAAAAAATACTTCAATTTATACAAACATATATTTATACTGAAACACATTCTACAACTACAATCTGACGTGGCCAGCAGACGTGCCTCTTAACGACCTACTTAAATTAATAATCCGCATAATTTGGGGTTTTAACTCACCCGCTTTATGCCGAACCGAGTCAATGCGTGAATATGTATTATGAGTGTTTGTTATGCGCTTAATACGTCATTTAGATTGTTTGCATTTGATAAACACGTCATAAAACTTGTGTCTTTTCTGTTAAATTTGAGTTTTTACTAATTAGCTTAGTTTCCTTTTGAGCGAACGTCATAACTTAGTCTAAATTACTGACGTGCTTTAGAAATAATTGCATTTGCTTCTAGTTTAGATTTCAACAAACAAGAGTGGAAGTCCAATTTCGAAATCATTAAATGTTATCGCTCATGTTAAATACAAAATAATTGATTTCCAAAGTAGGAGTAAACTAGAACTTTGGGAATAAATAAGCACAACTACAGGTGTATTCGATTTCAATCAGCATAAAAATAGTAATACGGTAAACTTTTTACACAGGAAGTTATTAACGTTTTTTTTTATTTCTTTTATTAAAGAGAATCGTAAAAGTAATATAAATAATATTCATACTCATTCTATTCATATTCATAGAACATTCTCTATGTTCTTTGATTTTTTAAAACTCAACAGCAGGTTCGCTGCTTAGCTTGGGAAAAAGTAGATAATTCTGTATTTACCAAGGATATCACAAAAATTGCTTATAGAGACCATTAACCTAAATTACATTAAGAATTAAATTAGAAACTTAAAATTCAATTGATTAAAAAATAATGAAATTTTGTTTTTATAATTTACAACAGTTCTCTCTATTAAAAACAATAGTTTATATTAAGAATTTAGTTTCTTTCGTCAAAACGGACGTTAAAAATCAATTTAATTAAGGATTAAATAAAAATAAATAAAAATAATTTAGAAATCATTAGAGTAATTTTGACAAGGTAAAGTAAATTGAATTATCACTTAATTTTAATTAAAATTAAACAATCCTTTTATTGATGTTAATTAAACATTGTTTAGT
Source organism: Teleopsis dalmanni (assembly GCF_002237135.1). Lineage (NCBI taxonomy): Eukaryota > Metazoa > Arthropoda > Insecta > Diptera > Diopsidae > Teleopsis > Teleopsis dalmanni. The sequence goes on along the minus strand of NC_051846.1, from coordinate 53,648,074 downwards.
ATTTCTATATTTCGACTCTCTTTGAGAGTCATCATCAAGAGCGTGTTCTAATAAAAATAAAATTTAAAAATTAAAAAATTAATATCACATTCTAATCGTCAAGCTACTTCTATATTTTCAAGAAATTGAGATCACAAAATAGTTACTGTTTGCATGATCGCAACTAATTCACAAACAAAAGAAGTAGAGAAACAGTGACTAAATTGAACACAAACAGCAATTTATTGAAGAAATATAACTTAGAAAAACACTTATAATCCTTGTAGGAGTCACAATAGTTTTATAATAACAACAAAATTAACAATTTTATTTATATAATTTTAAATGTGAAGTTATAAACATAATCTTAAGGATCCACGGAGACCAATTGGCCCATTGATCTGCCGTAAAAAATTCAGAGAGTTAAAAACATTCTATAATGAAACTAAAAATGCTTTTTAAGAGGAGCAGAGTATGTGGATGTAAAGCGCTTTTATCGTCTTTCTCATAGTCATCGTTCATAAAACGGAGCAATAAATTTCGTAATCATGATTTCCTAATGCAAATTACCCTACCAATTGATATCCCTAGAAACACAGATATCTAAATATCGTTCATCTTTCCCAATTTGTATAAAATTGGTCTATATAAATTTGAAACCATTGACAGTTTGAAATTAACTGTCAATGGTTTTTAACGTTTAAAGACATCGATAACGCTGAATGCTCTGGGCACTCGAATTCAAAAGTGCAACCAACGAACATTAGCAACCGTTAACGAAAAAATTAATTCCTTAAATGTATTAAAAACCAGTGTGAACGCTATTTTATAGGAATAGAAACAAACAGGGTACACCACCGCGACCATAGTTGAACTTTTGGTAAAGCGAAAGACCTTTTTAAAATAAGTATAATATTTGCTCATAGTGAACCAAAATCAACAAAGCGTTAATAATTCTGAAAGTTGTTTGAACCTATTGACCTATAATAGACAGGATTGTGTAATTAATAGATGAAACCTAAAAGACACCGTTATCAGAATAGTAATCTCTGGTCCAAAAACACAGTTTTCGGGAAGTAAAAATATAACCTCTTCATGTTATATATACAAACGGTGTCTCATTTAAAAACTTATTTTATAATTTTAAAGTCTAATATTACTTGAAATATAACACTTTAAGCATAGAACTAAAATGCAAAACTGTATTAAAAACTACCGTCTAATGCCTAGTAGCGATTTTGCCGTTAGGATAGGAATCAATTATTATATATATAACTTGAACGGGGTAATAAAATGTTTTTAAAAAAATTATTATAACAACACTAAGGCCATTTATAGTAGTAGATTCAAAAACTTAAAAAACTAAACTTTAACAGCCTTAACATAGTTCGACTGACTATAGCTCCGCTGCATTGCCCTAATTTTTCTATATATAAATACTTTATGCGTTACTTATATTCCTCATCTAAGACCTATCCGCATCACTTCAACCAATTTATATACTTTGAGAAATATGTGAGGCTTCAGATATTAGTTATTATTACTTCTTTGTTATCATTCGAGAAAAGATTTGTAAGAATTCTTGTCCAACGCCTATCTAAGGCGTCTCTCTATAATAAGTGAGAGCTTGACAATGCTTTCTCTTCATCTTGGCAAAGATTGCAAAAATCTTCAGTTGGAAATCGAAAAAATGATTTTTCACAATAATTTATATAATAATTAATTATAATAATAATAATTTACATAATAATTACAATAATAATAGTTTATACAATAATTAATTATAATAATAATAATAATTTATACAATAATTAATTACAATAATAATAATAATAATAGTTATTAATATAATAATAATTATTATTTATATAATAATAATAATTTATATAATAATAATAATAATTTATATAATAATAATAATAATTATTATTCATATAATAATATTTATTTTTATAATAATAATAAAAAATAATAATAAATAATAATAAAATAATAATAAATAATAATAAAATAATAATAAAATAAGAATAAAATAATAATAAAATAATAATAAAATAATAATAAAATAATAATACAATAATAATAAAATAATAATACAATAATAATAAAATAATAATAAATAATAATTGTGTTTGTCCTTTATTTCTTTCTTTGCTATTCAAAATCCCTCTAAATTTAATAAAATAATGATAAATAATAATAAAATAATAATAAAATAATAATAAATAATGATAAAATAATAATAAATAATAATAAAATAATAATAAATAATAATTGTGTTTGTTCTTTATTTCTTTCTTTGCTATTCAAAATCCCTCTAAATTTAATAAAATAATAATAAATAATAATAAAATAATAATAAAATAATAATAAAATAATAATAAATAATGATAAAATAATAATAAAGTAATAATAAAATAATAATAAATAATAATAAAATAATAATAAAATAATAATAAATAATGATAAAATAATAATAAATAATAATAAAATAATAATAAATAATAATTGTGTTTGTTCTTTATTTCTTTCTTTGCTATTCAAAATCCCTCTAAATTTAATAAAATAATGATAAATAATAATAAAATAATAATAATAAATAATAATAAAATAATAATAAAATAATAATAAAATAATAATAAATAATAATAAATAATAAAAAATAATAATAAAATAATAATAAAATAATGATAAAATAATAATAAATAATAATAAAATAATAATAAATAATAACAAAATAATAATATTTATA
>NC_051846.1:53624632-53645243 GCF_002237135.1 Teleopsis dalmanni | reverse complement strand
TTACTTTATACGCAAGTAATTAGACCAGCACTACTGTACGGATGTGTTACATATAGCAAAGCCTCAAGTACTACCTTAACGCAATTACAGATAGCGCAAAACCTGGCTTTAAGAAGACTGTTTAAGATTCCATGGTATATTAAATCACCCTAATCACCGCCCTAACAATCTTCAAGTCCACTTCTGGACTCTCAGGAAGATATGCTGATTTAAGGTCCGTCATCAACTAAAAGACAAATAAATGATATGAATTTTTTAGCCTAGTTAAAGCCTAGTGTGGGGTAGAGATAAGTCCCCCAGCCATTATAGAGTAAAAGTGCGTAATAGCACTAACTCAAGAATTAGTCTTGATTCTTTCAAGCATATTTTAACATATTTAGTTTACTTTATTTTTTTATAATTCACATGTAAGAAAAAATTTAGATCATTCTTATGTAAATGTTTCTAAATAATCTCACCATTCATTTGCTTTTGTTTAGTAAGAGTTAACTTAAGATTAACGTAATCAATGCACATACTATTAGAATTTAAGAGCCAAATAAAGAAATACTGCAGTTTTCATTTAGTCAACAATACAATGAATACAATGAATGCAAAATTACTACACAAAGAAATTTTTATCTGAACTAAATTGAGCGCCGCCGCCAATTGGACCACAAAGCGATTACTATCTGGGAACATAAATAAAGTAGCAAAAAAGGTAGTCATTCAGGCAGTCAAGTAGGTAGCTAATCAAATTCAGTAAGAATTCATCATTGTCAATTGCTTAAATTTCCTGCAACACAATCACTAACAATGATCATTTTGTCGGTGCTTAACATGGCGCCTTCGTTTGACGTTTGGGGAATTGTCATCACATTGCAGCGTGGACGTGAACGTGTCCGTATATGCGCTTTTTTAGCCATTTTTTCTGCTAACTACCTACCAATGGAAGTCAATTGTGCGGCACGGCATATCAATCACGTGCACATCAATTGTATATAGCGAGACCAACGTCAATTTGATGTCTTTAATCGTATATAAAACGCATATTTAAATTCCTTTTTAGAGAGAGCAAAGAATGATCGTGTGCAAAACAATTTAATTCAGACAACAGTATAAATCACTTGATGGAGAAGAGGGCTATTGCTAAAATTAGGATTAACCGTCGCCAAATTTAGAATAAATTTTTTTTGTGACTTATACACTGCAAAAAATACAGTAGTTATAATAAAATATTTGAGTTCTGAATTTATAAATATTAAATCATCTTCAATACACTCAAAAGAAGATGTAAAACATAATTTATCTAAACTATTTTATAATAATATACTTCATGTAACTATGAAATATTTACACTGATAAGATAGAGTTTATTGTTTAAAGCGTCTTTCTACTATCGTGTATCTTTTTAGCTGCATAAGAACTATCGATATCGATAACTGTGGTTTGACATCTGAAAGTTTCATTCCTAATGAGTAAGTAATTCGTATACTTATTGATCATTTTCGCACTAATTTTACTCTTCTCGATTCAAAATCATCAACAATTGACTGTTTGGTACAGTTTACACGCTGATGGCATCTTTTGAATGAGGAAAGATCTGTCGTTATCGTGAATGGCGAGCGCTATCGAGCCATGCTGAAAGCGTCATGCTGAATACTTATAAAAAAACTGCTGCAATTAACAATAAATCTTAATAAGTTAAAGACATCATCTACAGATCTGTCAATATTTCTTTCTATTTTCATATTAAAAATAGATGTTCTTATGAACGCTATGGATGTTTTATCTAAGGATTGCCTTTCAAGCAACCACTTAGAGTTGGGCTATATATATATAGCAAACGTTTTCTTTAAACTTTTCAATGGTCTATATAAAAAGGATGTCAAATATTGTAAAAATGGTATAAGCAAATTTTGGATATCCTATTTGCTAGTTATTTTTCTGTTTAGCTTCACAAAAGTAATTGATCTATTCCCGGTCAAAACATATGAAATTTAATATATAAACTTCTTAAAAATTAAAGTCAAAACTTTCTCTCAGTATTTATAAAGATGACTAACTATATTCGATGGATATAATAACTAAATTAACACTGTATTTTCTACAGTTTTTATAAAATGATTTTATAAAAATCTTTTCCATTGCAATCTAAAATCAAAGTTTAAAAAGAAACTTTTTATATATAAATAAAGCCATTATAAAGTAGCTATATCTTTTGTTAACACAATATCACCAGATTTATTCAGTAATTTTTATAATATTTTTCAGTTACATCTAAAATTGGAATGTTAAATTTCAATATTGATGTTATATATATACATAGATATATATATAGATATATACCGTATTTTAAAATTATATCTATTTTTTCTCAAATTGTACTCATAATCATTTATCATTGTTGCAAAATTTAATTCTTTGAAAATGTATCCTTTCATTTCAAATTTGATTATGGCTACTATTAAAAACAATTATTTATTTATAAGAATATCATTATTCGATTCTTATTTCGCATAAAATTTGTGCATCGATTAATTAACTTCGGTAAGGTTACAACAATGATAATCGGGATGTATTTAGAACTCTTGGCCTTTTGTCTTGCCTTTAATAACACCGGAGACATCCTTTATGGATCAGGTTTTGTAGCTAACTTAAGTTACTCTAGTTAGTTCAATTCCACTTTAGGGATAAAGTTGAGCCCCTCAAAAAAACTAGTAACTTTAACGAAATTTATTTGCGTTTTCGACAGATCCAGGCATAAATAGAGTCTAGGGTTTCTTTAATTTCTGGTTTTTTACGTTTTCTGTATTCATCACTGCTGGTGTTAATTAGCTCTTAAGAATGTGCGGCTTATCGATTAAGTTAAGCCACTTCGAAGAATCGGACATATTGAAGTATTGAAGCTCAAACATTTAGAAATGAAAGAATTTATTGTTTATATTTGTATTTATTTATAGTATTTATTATCATTAATACAATAAAGCATTAAAAGCATTAATACAATAGTATTCAACTGCTCCCTTAACAGTAAATGGTGTTATGGTTAAGAATCTGTAACATTTCTATAGATAATCTTATAAAATACTGAATTAAATTTATTTTAAAGATTCATTTTGTTTTGAATTAGACAAATATTTAAACGTAAAAGTAAATAGTTATAATTAAACCTCCTTTATTTCACTACACATTTATTGAAAAAAAGTCATTAATCGATATCCTTTCCCAATGTTTGACATTAAAATTTACCATAACTACCGTATGTGCCTATTAAACTTTAATAACCAAAGTTGACAAGAGTAACCATCTAGAAAAACCATGAAACTATTGTCGCCAATGTCGTCATACAATAACTTCTACAAACAAAACGTCTATGACTGTATATGATATAAATGAATGAGAATTCCATAACTTACATAACACTTGGGTATACAGTAAAAAACAATTCCATAGTGTTTACATGCAAAGAATACATTTATAGATGAACACTTTTCCCACAACCCCTGAACTAGCTATCTGATATGCACTCATACGACATACGGCAGCCATTAATACGCGATACCGCAAAGCCAAAAACTCTGCCAGTATCCTCCCTGTCTTTAATAACATTCAACTTAATTCGTGTACGCTGTCAACCTTGCAATTTTTCATAATTAAACTTGAATCTCCTACCAATCGAAGTTACCAAAAGAAAATGAAGGAAAACAACAGAGGCGTGTACGGCAGGTAAACACACAAGCAGACAACCGCACAGCGATGATAGGTCATTTTGTTTATTATTAAAAATCAATTTTATTTATACCTTGCGTTTAGTTGTATGTTTTAGTATGCATGCGTGCTGATCGCTTGAATTACCAACAAGCAATTTCAGTTGCTACCTGTACAATTTCAAAATCAAGCACCTTATAAACTAGAAGCTTTCCCCAGCGGCATTATAAATAATTGCTCATGTTGATTGGCTGGTTTCGCATAGATTTTCGCTATATCGCGTACTTTAGAAACGTACTGTATTTGTAATGGAAGTGCGATCGTGCCAGGAATTCATAAATCATATCACTTGTCGACAAGTCAATAAATTTGTTCGTTAATCACACACAAACAAACAAGAGAACCTATGGTGTTCTCACATACATAGAATAATTTTCAATAAGAGTACCAAACATACTAGGTTCTAGTAGAATACAACGTTCCACGCTTTGATTAAAACTGCATCTTTACTTCATGATCGGTGTTTAATCAAAAGGTTAATAAAACATGCCGTAAGCAAACAGCAGCAACATATCAACTTTGGAAACTACAACATTAATAACAACAATAACAATAGCAACAAGGACCAAAAATGTGGTAGTAATCGCCTACAACAACTTGTGAATTTAATCGATTATCTACAAGCATTTTACAATATTTATTAAAATAATATGAATCAGAATTTTCAACGTCAATTTCGAGAAAAAACTGTTCAGCTCAAAATATGTGCGAAAATTTTTATGAAATACCGAGTTCTATATCGTTGTGATTGTGCTCAACCGATATTTAAAACTTTTGTACTCTGAAATTTACCGATTTAGTGTGTAAATTTTATTATTATTTACATTATCATTATTATTGCAAATTTTAAAGAAATTGAATAAGAGATTCATACTTTATTTGGTTCACCAAACAAAATGTTTGGTATTATTTAACGTTATTGTTAGGTATTTTAATATAAAGCCAATCTTGTATTTAATTATCTAACATTATCTTGCTATGCATGTAAAATAAGATAATATGTATAATTGAATTAATCAATAAACTCACTCTCGATCTGACTACCGAATGAGTAATACATTGCAGTTATAAATAGTACTGTTGCAAGTCATATCACATTAAGTTCCTTTCCTATCATAAACTTTATGCTCTACAAGCATATGATAATCTAAAAAAGTTGGAAGCTTCCAAGTGACAAGTGTTAAAACGATTAAATTTTCAGTTATAGACACTGTTCTTAATTACTACCATTTTAATAGTAAACAACTAAATTATATTGTAATCGTTTTGACTTTTGATACATTTGACAATGTATCTCTTGGCTTACGCATACAGTCAATGCTCAACTTAACTCAAATAAAATTGCGTGTAGATTCTTGGGTTGTTCTGATTTAAGAGAATGTAAAACGAATAGAACATAAATATATGTATTCCGATGATATTAATATTATTGGCCTGAGCACCCACACCGTCAATACGGCATTTTCCAACTTAAAAAAACAAGCAAAACAAATGGTTCTTGTGATAAGTGAGGACAAAACAAAGTACTTTCTGTTAACAAACAAATCTCCTGAGCGTCTTGGAACCCACGTCACTGTTGGCAATTATAAGTTCGAAATTGTAAAAGTTATTTCGAAACCAGCGTAAACACTGAAAATAAGCGTTAGCCTAGAGACTCAACCTAGAATCACTCTTACCAACAGATGTTACTTCGGGCTAAATAGGCAATTGATAGGCAAATAAATCTCTCTCTCGACAAATCTCTTATCATGCCTGTCCTGCTGTGTGATGCAAACGCTTGGACAATTACCAACAGTGATGAGAAAGTATTAGGAGTATGCGAGAGGAAAATTCTTCGGAAGATCTAAGGTCCCTTATGCGTTGGCAATAGGTATTGAATTAGATGGAACGCTGAGCTATATAACATTGACCTAGCTTGGTGTTGTTGTACGAATGGAAGAAAGTGCTTCGACTAGAAAGATGTTTCATTCGGTTCTCGCAGGTACAAATCGCGGTAGTAGAGGACGTGCGTATCTTCGGTGTAAGAACGAGGTTACCAACGATTTAGGGGCTCTCGGTACTACCAACTGGCGACAGCAAGGTAATGATCGGCTGGCGAAGACTACTCAACTCGGCCAAGGACGACTCAGCTATGTAGGCTTCAGACATATATTTTCCAACAAAATTAAAGCTTTTTATTATTTTCGATGGTAGATAAGATTTTATCATTTTGCAAATGCTAAACAAAATTCATAATTGACAATTGCTGAGTATTTCAAATGTTCAGTATTATAACTCTATGAAATCCATTATTTCTTATATTATGAGTAAATATATTATTATTTATGATTTGTATGTTCAACAAATACTTGCTACTAAAATATTAATTTTAACCATTATTAAATCAAGTGCCTTTGTTATAACCTGACTATGATTTGTATTTTGCATCTTTGTATTACATATATCAGAACTTAAAGAAAGCTAGTACATCCTTCTAGTGACTCAGATCTTCTCAGATCTTCAAAATTATAATTGTCTTATGAAGTGGGGATATATTAATAAAAATCCAATATATTTGATACCAAGTTTCCAACTCACTCACTCATTCTTAACGACTTTGCAACTTTAGAGTCTTTTTTAAATGCAAATACATATAAACCAATTACGACAGAAAATCACTCCCTGAAACTGCAAATACAGATCATTACTAATATATTGTTAAAATAAACTTAGAAATAATACAACAAAGAGAATTTTATATAAAGGTATGTATTTCACATAATTAACAGCACATACATATCACCGATCTATAAAACCGTTTATAAACAGAAGTTTATATATATTATTAACTTCATTGCCTTTGCCTCGATTTGTGAAGCCTCCTTTAGTTATTGATTTGCATACCGAAAGTGGGTCCATTTATGCTAACAACAGCAAAACTCACTAAGGCATTTAAGTGCTGCATAAACATAGCCGTTGGCTTTAATTTGTACATTTGTTTATCCACTTTTAGGTTTTTTCTTTTTGGTCAGTATTGATATGATTTCCTTTTCAGAAATGCATGTTTCTGTCGTTTATGCTGCCACTGTTCTGTGTTTATTTGGCAGCTACCGAAAGATCCAACTGCCCCAGAACCCCAATGTCCTCATCGTATGAGTATCTGAAATGTAGGAAACATTGGGAACACAATCGTAAAGCAAACGAAAAATTATTTGTGTTTTTAAAGGCGTTCTTTACAATTTGTCAATCTTGTAAGCCACTTAACAAAAAGAGAATAAAACAAATTGCAGTAACAATCTTTATGCGATAAATTGCAAATATAAATAATTTTTATTTAGGTTTCCTTTTTCAATAACTGGGATGATTCTGCTGTATGCCGGCGGCTGTATTATTTGTTTTTGTTTTTGCCACACACACGCTTGCGCACACGCTTCCCCATACATTTTCCTTGCTTTCTGATTTTATGTCCTTACGTAAGATTAAAGAAGGTGTTGCCAGCTTGTTATGAGTTTTAAAATCACAAAATACCAATCGCTTACATTTATTCGATTTTAATCGATTTTTTAAATGGATTTAACCATTGCTGAACTCGTTGAAATTGACTAACGTGCACGCAAAGGGTCATTTCATATTTATAATTACAATTCCATTTCTTTAACGCCTGTCAGACCTCCCATATTTGTTTTAGAAATTGAGAACAAATTGGCAAAAAGAACAAAAATCCAAAAAGAGGAGTTATAGCAGTTTATGTTCAAAAAAGAAGTAAATTAAAAAAAAGAAATATTCAAGTAAAGTTTATATCAATAAAAAATATAAACAATTTTTTAAGAATTCATTACTACCACTGCACTGCTTACAACCACTTTTCAAACACAATAACCTTAGCGTGAAGAACAAAAAGCTTATCTGCAGTCAGATAATCAGACCAGCACTACTATATGGGTGTGTCGCGTATAGCAAAGCTGCTAACTCTACTCTCCGAAGACTCTTGAAAGTGCATTGGTACATCCGCACAAATGACATGCTAAGAGACCTTAAAATAGACCCTGAAGCTCTTCGCGAAAACAGACAGGTTGCCCTACTTAGCACTATCTCTTCTCAGAATAATCTCATTCTTCAACCCGTAGCTGAATTATCGTAGAATTATCTAGCACACCATAGTTAAGGAAGCCCGCAAATTGTCACCAAAATTTCTCTTAAAGAAAAAATGGAGTTATTAATGGAGTAAATCGAGTCAATAATAGTAAAACCCATTACATTCATAATTAATTAAACTCTTTAAATTCAAGAATTCAGGTTGAAATTAAAGAGTGATACATCTTAGCTTGATCTTAGCTGGATCAACTTGAAAGAGTTCTTTCCTGTCTTTGTTTTCTAACAGAGTTCTTTGAATTTTAAATAAAAATTCTTACAAATATGCGAAAACAATCAATTGTTTTTCAAATTTGATTTATTTTTAATAAAGAGGTTTTTTCGAACAGTAGTGAATTACAACAACAAAAAATTTATTTTTTATATTATTTTAATTAATTGAATTTTTGGCTGACCATACAGCGTTTCGAGTATTGCCAAATACCCATCATCAGTGAGCTTGGAAATAATTCCAATTCATTAATTTATTTATTCCAATTAATTGTATTTAATTATTCGTAAATAATTATTTTTGAGACTGCAAGTACCAGGAATCGTACTCGGGTCCTGCCAAATGTGAAGCTCAGAATCAGCGCACCTTAACCAACTGATCCAAATCCGTACTTGATTTTTTTGTTCGCATATTTTCCTGGAGTTTTGTTACTTTTACTATGAAAGTTTTTATTAACAATTTTACTTGCTGTGTTTATATATATTAGAACGAAATCATAAACCAGCTGTAGAATAATTGAATTAATTAATTAATTATATTTTTATTATTAATTGTTAAATTTGATTTGTTCTTTCTTATGTTTATTTTTAATTTAATTTAATATTTTTTTTCTGACATTTTAAGCTTTAAACGTGGCATTTTATTAAATAATCAGCAGTCTATTGAATACAGTCTTTTTTTTTAATAAAATCTATATAAAAAATTTTGAAACAGCCTATCTTATTCTGATATTTTTATAACCATTCCTTGACTTTTGGTAAAGAACGGTTATCAAATCGTCCTGTTGTATGTCGACAGTCGATAGATTACAGCTGATTCCTAGAGATGCTCACACTGTCCAAATAAATTTCATTTTATTTTCGTTTTGTTGTAAACAAAAATTTGTAACAACAAATGGTCGAACACAATATGCAGCTCGAACATTGGATGATAATTTTAACGTGATTTTATTAGAAATAAAATTACAATACTTGCACTGATTGAGTAGGCGCAATCCCGAGTTCGAACCTGGAATTTTATAATTACGATCTTAGCATTTAACCATCGTTAGCATCGATCATTGTCAACATTTTAATTTAATCGCTGTATTATCTTATGTTATAATAGATTGCAACAATTTAGTATTAGGAGCATTTTTTAAGTTGTGTATGATATAAAAATATGAATGTCATCAACAAATCAAGTACACTTTGTAAAGAACACGTTTTTGGAACATGGAAGTAAATGATATTAAGGAATCATTCCTTAAATCATACAGTTTTATTAAAACAGAATAGTTTTGAAATTTAACAAATAAAAATAAAAATATAATTAATTAATTATATTCTAATATAAACACAACAAGCGAATATGTTAATAAACTTTTCACAACAAATTAACTTCAGAAAAATGTGTGAACATAAAAGTATTTGGGCTCAGTTGGTTTAGGTGCACTGACTCTGAGAGTCAAATTTGGCAGGTCACGAATTTTATTCCTGGTACTTGTACTCTCAATAAATTATTTACAAATAATTAAATACATGAATTATTTCCAAGACCAATGATTATGGATATTTGGCAATGCTCGAAATAGCTATATGGTCAGCCAAAAATTCAACTAATTAAAATAATATAAAAATGATTTTTTTATTGTTGTTGTACATTAGTTTTCGAAAAACCTATTAATTGTAATATGTATTTGCGAAATTTGTTTTAATTAATATATGAAAGTAGAATGTAAACTATTAAAAATTTCATCTTTTGACACCATTATCTGTATAATTTGTGTTATGTGTCTATGTATATAATAAAAAGATTTGTATATAAGTATATAACAATTTTCAATACAATTTAAAATTTGAATATCTAACTTACTCCCTCCACAATTCCTCCACGGTAATTTATTTCAGAAATAGCTGAGCAGATTTGAGAATGAGTAACATTTTGTCTACATAAAAGTTTTACATAAGATTAGATGCAAATTTGTTAGAAATTTATGCATAATTAATTAAGGGAATCTGAGCAGGTGTGCAAGACATGATTTTCTGTCAAACATGAAGGCAGAAAAGATTAAGTTGCGCAGCAACTATCAACCAAACTTTCAATTGCAAAACATTTCTAATTTTTTAAAAAAATTAACATAAAAGTTTATGAAATAGTTTGCAACACTTGTAAAATGTGTTGCTCGAATACATATACGTAGTATACCGCACCGAGAGTTACCTTCTCTCAATATCATAAATTATGAAAAACAAAAGATAAAAAGTAAATAAACCAAATCTCATAAATACTCATGGCAATACGGCGTGTATTGCTAAAATGCGTAAATGAAGTATTTTAACGTACATTTTCTGTTGAGTGCATTTACTTGTTAGCAAAAAAGATGCTAAAAACGAAAATAAAATAAAAACCTTCCAAAACGGGACAAAAATAAAAGCAAACAGTTCCACAGTGTATGACCCCAGCATGCGTTAAATACTCAGCCTAAAAAAGTATGCCTGCAAAATAAGACTGAATTCTAAAAAAAAAGGAAAAAGGAATATTTTGCCAACCTTTGGCAGCAGTTGTCTTCCTTTGGTCAATATAGGTTTTGTGGCGGAAACATTTGTTTCGAATTCCTTGTCATAAGTCATAGCGGCCTAACCGAGACACTCAGCGTTAGCCGTGCTTTGTTGCATTTTTATGCAATAACTGAATGCGCAGCGCAGACTTTTGCATTGACTTTCACAGATTCTGAATCAATAACTTTGAGACTGACTTTCAGCCACACATTGGAGATATTGTCTGTCTGTTTATTTGTTTTATTTAATTTTATGTGAATTTTTAGTTGCTGTGATTTTTTTTTTATTTTTTTTTTTGCTGGAAATAAATTAAATCCAACGTTGCATTTGATCGGTCGCTGGTATCTGCGCTTAAAAAATACCTGATTGGACACAATGGTGTGTATCATTAACGACACTCCGCTGTGTTTTAATTAAATTTAAGTTTCAGTTTTCAGTGCCAAAATAGTTTCTTAACAACGGTAGAATTTTATAAAAGTTTTTAACAGCAAATTTAAAGTTATTTACATAATACGAGTATATAAAAGCTAAGAAAACTCCAAGAATGGATCGAGCGGGTATAACAACTATATAAAAACTATATATATATATGATCGTCAGCAATAAGTGCTATATTTAAAAAACTACGTAAAGCATGGGTAAATTGCATTATTTTGTTCCTCAATTAAACACTACTATTTATTATTATTATGGATAGGTTGTGCATGCACTGCGATCTAAAAGATCTTTTGTGCAGTGAACACTGGCATACTACGGAGAACTGTTTCATAGATAAGTCGATGATAACTGCTTTAAAAAAGTTATTATTATATATTATTGAATTATATACTATTGAAATATTGAATATATAATTCAATTATTGAAATATTTTTGTAAAAACTAAAATCTAGTTTTAATATATTATATATTTAATTAACTGTAACTTTTAAACATATTAAATGAAATTAATTATTCAATTTCAAAAGTCTTATCACAATTCACTTAAGATTCCTTACCCAAGCAATTATTCACTTAAATCTTATCTTAAACATAATAATTAATTAGCTTAAATTAACTAAACGATTACCAACCATGCAAAGTTCACAAAAGCCAAAACGAAAAACGAAAATCTTAAAGTAAAAATCAACTAGTCACGCATATTGCAGTTCGTGTATTTTAAAGTACGGTTGCAGACAAGCTTAACATAAAAATTAATTCGTCCATATAGAAGAAGAGTTCAAGAAAGGATTTAAGAAGCGCTTTCATTGTCAGTAACAATAAACCAAATGACTTTAAAATGAACGTACAGACAATTTTTGGTTTTATGCATCGACGTAAATTCAATTCATTGGTGTAGTTTCTTAAATATTTTTTTATATTTAAAATAAATTTATACAAAGTATATATAAATCAATACTTAAGTTTCATATAATTATATCTTCAGTTTTCATTTACTTACGAAACAATGAGATTTCTATAATAATTTTTGTCTATATAGTCAATTATCCTGCAATCATTTTACGACCACTTATTATCTGTAAAGAATTTAAATATAAAGTGAGTTAACAAATATTCAAAATTACTATAAATTATACATAAATATAGTATATATAAAAATATATTTATAAATACAAGCATATATAAATATAAATAAAATTATTTATATATAAATATATATAAATATATTTATATATAAATAAATATATAATTATGTTGAAGCTGTTTTGAGCTAGTGCACTTATACTCTTTTTTAACTCGAGGTTTCTTCAAAACCCCTCTCTACACCTTGACTAGATTATTGTTTATCACTTCATCAAACTAAGCTATAATTGACCTCAGATCTGCATACCTCCCCGAGGAGCATGTAATCATTTTGAGATTTGATAACGCGGTGTTAGTAAGTCTGTCAGTTTTCGCAAATAATTTCAGGGCTCTATCCTTTATGTATTTTTTGATGGGGTCAATCTTGATGTCCCTAAGGATGTCAATTTTGAACGGTCTTCTCAGAGCCTGGCTTTGTGCAATTTCTAGCTGGTGATAGTAGTATTTGAAACTTTGCTAAACGCTACACAACCATATAGAGGTGACGGACGAATTATTTATGTATAAATATATTTATAAATAAAAGTTTATATAAATATAAATATATTTATATATATATAAATATTATTACATTATTTACATATTTATTTATATTTACTGATATGTAAATAATTTAATTTATACGTGTATATATAATACTTATATATTCAAAAATGTTATAGCTTCTCGAATAACTGTTCTGGTCGACATTGCATTTTATTTTTATAGTGTTTTATACAAATATATGTATATTATAGTATTTAATCTAACACTGTATGATGCTCAAAAAATTTCTCAAGCCAAATACTCAAACACAAGCATAGCATACTCGGAAATCAAGATGCTAGAGGCTTCTAAAAATTTAATAGAGTTATATATGTTAAAATGTATTATTTGTCATTTGTTATATATTGTATATTAGATATATTAAATTTTTGCTAAGAAATTTTAACGAATATATTTATTTTGTTAAATGCAAAGAACTAATTAACTCTTAAGTCAATGTCTTGACTGTGCACGTACTTAAGTTGCATTTTCCTTCCACACATTGCACATGTACACGAAGTGAAGAACCGAAACCACCAACGATTAGTTCTGCCTATGAGCATGTGCCCTGCTTTAAGCACACAATAAAATTAAGTTAGTGACTATTATCAGATGAGCTTCTGGAAATTTAGCTTAAACATGTCATTTAAAATTAATCCATGTGACAATGAAAACAATCGCCACGGCGTTCCCAACGTTTGTTGAGGAAGATTCGTGTAGTTTGTCGTCATTGTCAACGGGAGCAAACTTCATAGCCCACACACAGCGTTAAGCGTTTAACTGCTGCTACTACCATTTACTTTTGTTAGCTTATATGTACATGTATTTGCGTCTGATTACCAACAATAAATACAAAATAAAATCGAGATTATCATAAATAATGTGGAGCAGCACACGTCCACAATGTCTGCCACCATCACAATCAGGGTTTACACTGTACGTTAACTGAAAAATCTCACTACTCAGCTGAACTAAGTTGAAATGCTGCCTGCCTACCTCACTACGACAGGCCTTCTCAGAAGGTAGTTTAAGGTCACAACTGAATCCCAACAGGTAAAAAGGCAAATATGAATTTCACTTGAAACGCTTCTCTTCTCAACACAGCTCAGTACTAAAAATCATGGCAGTTGTGTAACGCAGCGGTGCCGTTATCATTTCAGTTGATCACTGCGCATTTGCATTAAAAAGTCAACTTAATAACGTCTAATTTGTCATTGTTGAAGAACTAATTTTTCTTAAGTGATATGGTCAGTGCGGCAGCTACTAGTTTTCAACATTTCTGTGAGCACAGAAATTGGTTTATACTGAATTTTTTTCATTTTTTTGGGGATTATCATGTTTTCTTCTAATATAACATACAAGTATATAGGTAAATATATATTTTACTTTGTTCGAATAAAATAAAAATTACTGTATTTGTTATTTAGACAGAGATAACGATTTAAAATTTGTCTCCAATGCAGCTTCTCACGAAACTACTGGTTCCACTTTCTGAGAAACAAATTATCAAAATTAAAAATTAAATTGGAATTAAATATGATTTCGTCGAAAAACCTAAAATATAATATTTCCTATCTGGTATCAAGTTGACACTATCAGCCCCATAGAAGTAAAAAATACAAATGGGTTACAGTATTTTGTTACAAAGCATTAAATAACATTTTATTAACATATTCGTACTAAGACTTGTATTATAAATCTAAAAAAATTTGACAAATATTACTGTTATATTTTTAATTATTTTATAACTTGTTCACTTCATGTGTTGTACCTGTTCGCACCTATATTGTATAAACTAAAATAAATTATTTACTTTTGTTTGAAATTAATTTTTAATACTTTTATAAGGTATTAAGTTATGCTGGCAAACCAAAAAGTCAACGCGTAGACCATTAAGGTCCATTGCGATACCAGATCAGAGTCTTATTTAAGCGATTGTGTGCATCAGTTAGGATGCACGTTTTATTAGCGAATTTTATTAAGATTTCAACAGAAACTTCAGGTATGTGGTCTAGTCCGGTTACACAATAGATGCTCCAGAGTTTCCTTTGCATCAGGCTCGTTACATTTCCTACAAGCATCGCTGTGAAGTAGGTTTAGTTTGTGCGCATGTGATGCGACCAGACAGTGACCTGTCAATACACCAAATAATGTTCTACAGTTCCTTCGGCTAGACGATATAACATCCTTGGCGTTCTTTTCTTCGTATATGTGTCTACACATGATCCTAGCTATTCTACAAGTGGTTTCCAATATGTGATGTATTTAAATTTCATTTGGTATATATTTGTATATAAATATTTTGGTATATATTTGTATATACAAACTAACTTTTTATATATATTTATTAAAATAAACTATTTAATATTATTTGAATCTGACATATTTAAACAGATTATATATACAAAACAGATATATACTTAATATAGTTTTTATTATTCTAAGTCGGTCGTCGTTTTCTCAACGACAAATTTGGTAAAGGTCGTCCAAAAGCGACTGTTGGTACCAGAAACCGTCGATGTAATACGAAAAATAATTAAGATGGATCGACATATTACATACTGGGAGGTAGAGACGTCCTTGGGCCTTAGTGAACCCAGCATACATTCAATTTTATATATACATTAGCTGTCAGAAAGATGACAATCACTTAAAAGATTTGTCTTTCTGACAAATCAACCGATTTATCAAAAATACGTCTTTGATATCGTGATAAATCATAGCTCTAATCCTGTGAACCAGTAATTTACTGTTTGGGTCTTTTAAAGTGAACAGAACCGGCAAAAATTTGTCCGCGGACGGAGTAATAACAAGAAAATTGTCGCATGTTTTTAAAAAAAAAACGGTCATGCAGCAACTGGACTACATGAACAACGTAGAACGGTGAATTTTAAGTGGTATACAATCATTTATTTGCCGAAAGTCTTCGGAGATTGAGGAAAACCAATCCTCATCATCCACCATGACAATTCGAGCTCCCACATAAGCACATCTATAAAAAGTTTTTGAGCACCTAAAACCTCGAATTGAGACATTCGAAACCCTAGTTTTTGAAGTACCAACTTCAGAGTATCAAAGCTGTTTCAAGAATTGGTTCAATCGAATACAAACATGTATTGAGAGAATCATGAAGAATAATCCGAAAAACAATAAAACCATTTTAACTGTTTAAACAGTGAGTTCTTATAGTATATAATTTTCCATTTGAACTATATAAAAGGTTTTTTTATGTGTGTATCAGAAACCAAATTTTATCATTTTTATTATCATAATACCCCAGTAAAATAATTATATGTGCAGTACTTAAAATCTAATTTAAACTCCAACAAATTTTGTTAGGGTGAATTTAGTTTATTATTTGTTTTTATGTTTAGTAGTCTAATTAAAATAATAAAAAAATTTTATTCAAATTAATTTTTTTTAAGTGAAAAATTAACTTTATTTTAAATCTTCATAGAAAATATTTATATGTGCAATTCACATTTTTTGCTAAAAACAATTAATTATTCTATGTGATTCAATTTTTTTTGTTTTTCAATAAGATAATGTGTTTCCATTATTTATTTTTATTAACTGTATCCTATGTGGCATTGAATCTACCAATTTTTTTAATAGTAGGAGGTCAATTTTGGCCCATTCGTCCAGTATGTCCTTTTTCAGCTCTTTAAGAGTATCGTATTGCTTCGAATAAGCATAAATATTGGCACTAAGAATACCCCAAAGATCCTCTATTGGATTTATGTCAGAACTCATAGCCGGTCAATTTAGCAATGGGATGCTTCTCTCTTCAAATAATTTCTTTGTAGCAGAAGAAACATGTATTGGAGCATTATCCTGTTGGAAAGTCCAATTATCTCCATGAATATTTTCAGCAAAATTTATCAGTTCGCTATCCAACAGATTTATGTATATTTCCGAATTCATTTTTGATGGTACGAAACATATATTAGACTTTCCCTTCGAGCTAAAGGCAGCCCACACCATTAGTGAACCACTACCATGGTTGCGTTTGTTGCAATTCTGACGTGGATGACAAATATCTCTCCAATATGTATGTTGACCACCTGGACCAACTAGATTAAACTTTTTTTCATCACTGAAAACAACTGTTTCGAATTCCTCGTCCCAAAACTTATATTTGTCATGAAAAGCTAAACGAGCATTTTTATGTCGTTTGTGTAAGGCGCGGTTTGGGAACTTTCGACTCATATTTTAGCTTTAAGTCTTTTTTCATAATTTGTTGCACGCGTTGCCTAGTTATAGACAAATCTAATTCATATCTTATTTGCCTGCAACTTATCTTCTCATTGGTAGCAAGAAGCTGAATATGCCGTTTTGTTCGGTTGTTAATAGTTGGTAAGCGGCCACCTCGCTTATAACACCATATTTTTCGAGATTTTTTAAAAAGTTTATTGTAGTATTCAGGTGTCTATAACCAGCAGCAGATATTTCGCCACTTTTCATCCCAGAAAAACGCATTCCAATAATCTTTCCGCACTCTTCACTTGAAAATTCCGTCCCATGCGGCATTTTTTATCTAAATTAATTAAAATAATAAATATTTATTAATAAATAATAAGTATTTTACTTACCAATTATTCTTTACTCTTCAATACTTTAAAAAAAAACTTTATAATACACTTCACAACTTTATTTCCATTTACTGTTGACACTTCGAGAAGCAAAACAATTTTGCACATATAATTATTTTCTATGAAATTTGCTACCTATTGTTATTAATTATGATAACGGTACCACAAATAGTATACAAAAAAAACTCCATATATGGTCAGAGAAGTTAAACTCAACTACAGAATCAACTGTATATAAAAAAAATTAGTACCATTATTCTAAGAAGAGAATAACGAAAAACAAATTTTGCACATATAATTATTTTACAGGGGTATATAATTTCAATTGAACTACTTGAACGAAACAAATTTAATAATTTGGTGTTAAATAATTTAGAGTTCTTCAAGAAAAACCAACTAAAAACAAATTTTCAATCTTTTAATAGTTGAAAAGCTTAATAACTTCTAATTGAAATCAACACTTGATTTATAGCTCTTACAGCTACCAAAACTCTTTGTTTGTAAACATAACAAGGCGCCTAAAATTTGCACCAATCTACTAGTATTGGCTAACCACACATACTGCCACTTCCTTTGGCATCAAAATGCCGAATCCTTTCAACATTACCAAATCGAACAGTTCTCGGTACGTCGATATACACAAGTATCTCGTGTAGTCCAGCCATATTAATAATTTTTGAAATGTTTTATTGATTTAGGACGGTTTTAAAGCGTGAACGGCCGCATTAATAATTTCCTATGCAATTTTATTGTGCATAAATTTCATTAATTTATAATTTTGTTGATTTTTGTAATATGTTTAGCATGTTGCTATATGCCATACGCTGTTGAGTACCAAGCGCTCTTCGATTGCAATGGTGTGGTGTATATGGGTTGCCGATTTTACGATGTTGCACGCTGATGTGCCCATGTTGCGCCAATATGTTGCAACTCGTCCCACAGATGCAAAGGCATAAATTATTTCCCATCGCTTTGGCTGTACGCAGAAAAGTTGTGGCTCACTCGCTGTGTTGATGATGATTTTGCGATTGCGCGCAAGGTGAGGGTTTATGCAAAAATTAATTTTTCCTATATGCGTTCGCCCAATCGCATTTGCAAAAGTTAGTACAACAAAACAACGAACCTTAGCATTTCGACTCTCAGTATTACTTGTACTAGAGTTTTTGCTTCATTGAGAAAGTTTTATTTAGGCACCACCATCCAAGCGTGTATTAAGGCTGGTTTAGACCCTAAACATAAAATAAAAGCAAATGCTGCAGCTCAACTCCAACCAAGTACATGAACGAAGCCTGCTAAATATGTCTGCTGATGTTGGTGGAGATTATGTGCGCGCAGTTAATTATGAGCGCTTGGACATTTTGGTTTTTGATGCAGATTACATTATGATTTATGCAAAATAGTAAATTCGAATGATGGCAACATGGGCCCAGCTAAATTTAACAAGTCAAGCATCTTGTTTATAATATAAATATTAAAAAAATCCAAAACTGTTTCTTCTAACTTAACTACGAATCAATATATGTTGTGGCATTGCCAATCCTTAATTTAAAATAAAAAAAACCTACGAAAAAATATTTACATGTTTGTTCTTTTAAATATTTAAACCTAAACATCTTTAACACATTTCAATCGATATGTCTGTACTAGTGCTATCTTTATTTTGTAATCGACTTCTAGGAGTAGGAGGAGTCTTCTTTCAATTGCTAGTTCGATCGGTAAGATAAACAACTACAGCCTGTGGGTAAAATAAAGTCAACTTGTTGCAGTTTTATAATTTAATATGTGGTCTAATAGCTAAAACAGCTTTGCGTGACTTCACTGCTTCTGAATTTTAATTCGCCATCAAACTACTCGTAATGCTCTTGTAACTATATTAAGAAAGTTTAATCACTATGTAAGGTTATGTACATTTTTGCTACCATTTTCAAGTTTCGCAGATGAGAAGATAGATACATTCACAGTTTTTATGTGTTAATTTTCAACAAACTTGATAATGCCAGTAAGTTATGTTAGTTACTTAATACGAAAGCAAAATCTTAGATTTCTAGAGAAAAGGTTTTCTAAAACATGCAAGTTTTTGTTATACATACTCGCAAAAAGAGTGTATAATCATATCACATATCAATTTGTAATTTTGAAAGAAATGTTTAAATTTTTATAAAATCTTATACAAAATTTATTGAAGATTATGAAAAACATTACGACACTTTAAAATATAAACATAAGTTAGATAGATCAAAATCTAAATGTATGTGTATATGTAGTCTCATAGTTGTTTAGTTCTGGCGAAAGCATCATGATGAATAAGATAAAAATAAATTGGCTAGCTCCTGCACCTACTACAAAACGATACTAAAAAATTCAAGCATGAATTGAACATTATAGTTCGATTAACGCCCTTAATGATATGCTTATGTAGGATTATTTGTTTTCAAACACTCACGATGAGAGCCTGCGTTTTGTTCTATAACTTCTTCAAACATTTTCATAACAGGTGATGAAATAAGGTTTTACAAGTGCGATACACATACATAGTAACAAGTTTCATACCATTAAATAAAACCCAGCAGTTACTAATCTACCCGTAAAAGTTAGGTTACAGAAGTTAGCAAGATAAATCTACTTTCCCTAAAAAGAAGTTGTATCTGTTATTCCTCTGAAGACGGCAATAGTTAAATGATATATTAAAACCTGTTTACTACAAGATTTCGAAATTTTAGTAGGACCTCGTGGTTACTGTCTATATCAAACTGTGTTGACATTTCTGTTCAGTAAGGTTTGGCAATGCATCATGCATCATTTATCTGAAGAATAACGCTTCTAAATTGTGGAAATTTACTTTGAATAAAATAATGTAATAAATCTGTTTGCAAAGTTCACAGAGCATTTCGTCCATTTTACGGTCAACATAATCGGCCTAGTGAACAAGCAATTCGTGAAATTATTGATCGTTTTTGCACTAAATTTACTCTTCTTAATTAAAAACCATCACTAAGGAAAAGAAATGTGTGTGCCGAAGAGAATATTGGTGATGTAGCAGCATCGGCTATTATTTCTTTCGAAATGAGGAAGGAGCTGCCGTTACGGTGTATGGCGAGCCATTCTGACTGAATTATTATTTCCAAAAACTAATCAGTTAAACATCGATGACATTTCGTTCCAACAAGACAGCAATGGACCAACTTGCCATACAGCGCGTTTAACAATCGCTTTCCTGCACAAACAATCTGGCAACAACTTTATTTTCAGAAGTGATCCTGTTACTTGGCTCCTTCGTTCGT
>NC_051846.1:53608991-53624532 GCF_002237135.1 Teleopsis dalmanni | reverse complement strand
GAATATAGTTTTTACAGGTTTTTACTAATGTTGGAAAGTAAGAATTGTATTGCTAAGATGTAATTGTATATTGTATAATAGCTTGTTTTTAGAGATATCAAATTTTTTTATATAAATAAATTTTTTATTTATATTTATGATATGAGAATTTTTCTACCATTACTATTTTTGCTTTACGCTTTTTGCATGTATAGTTTAATACTATTTATACATATCCTATTACTTTTATATATTTGTCTTATATATTGTTCTTTTAATATATATAATATCTTAAATTGGTGTCGAGACCTACAGTTACTAATTGAGCTCAACAAATCGGAGCTCCATAGCCATCATGGGCCCTTAACCATAACCATGTAGCTACAAGCCCATGCCTTCAATGTGTTGTCGCCATACTGTTCACTGCTGAAACTTACATGCAAAATCTAAAAGTGGAACAGCGAATTTACACATCAACCACCTGATTATGTCAACATTTTTATTACAAGTATTCCATCTCCCTGCTGCATAAGGATAGTACCTCTGTGTGTTATTATTATAATTATGGATAGGCTGTACATGCACTGCGACCTGAAAGATCTTTTGTGTAGACCTTTCTGTGTTATAATTAATTTATAAATAAAATTTTTATTTATTACAAGAAATCTCTTTCGAACAAAAAAAAAACGGGAAAATACTAGGAAAATTTTAAATTTAAAAAACAATTTTTACTAAATTTTATCCAATTTAATATTAAATACAAACCATATTTTATCTTCAAATAATCTGATATTATATTAATTTTATCTTATTTGTTCAATAATTCTAATCGTTTCGAAATATTAAATTATAAATGTTAAGAATTTAGATATCAAGTAATTGTGTTGACATAATGACGTTATTGATATAAATATATATTGTATCGAAATAATTTATTTAATATATTTTCAATATTATAAGATTTTTTTTTTATAAAAATGTAGAGCATTTCATATAACGCAATGACCTACTAAAATTTTTTTATAATAATTCGCACAATATTTGTATTTTTTTTATTTATTTTTCACTCAAAATTTTTGTGAAAAATAAATATTTTGCAATAATTTTAGTATCTTAAGCAACTTGCTATAATTATCAGTGAAAAATTATTATTAAAATCGGTTAAAATGGAATTGGAAGAAAAAATAAATTTTGAAATTAATGTAAGTTTTTTTTTTGTATAGTTTTTAATATTAAAATTTACAAATGAAAGAGACGAAAAATTAACGATCAAACGGTAGTCGAAAAATTTTTCACAGTTTTGTAAGACTTGGGCTTTCACTAGTGGCGCCAGTTATCGATTACAAACCAATTAGGATCATCTCTAACATATTTCTAATTTGTGCTGACTAACGTGTGTTGCTTCTTCCCAAACTAAAAATATTGTTAAATCACTTTCAGATATTCATACATATAAATTTGTTTTTTTTTGTTTTTTTTTTTTTTCAATTTAGAAATTGGGGTTTTCATTACATTTCAAAACAATGTTACACATTTAATCTATTTTTTTCCCAAAACCATTGTTGTTTACAAATCAAATGTAATTACAAATCCGTTCCTTAGGCGCCAATCTCAACTGATCAATTAAATTTGTTACGATCATTTGTAATTAATTCAATGATTTTGCAATTTTTTATACACTTTTTATAATCTCTTTTAAAACTTAATGAAAACAATGATTGATTAGTATTTTTTGATTTTTTTTTTTTGTTTTGTTTTTTTTGTATAAATATATTTCATTATTGAAAACCAAGAGCATTAATATAAAATTTATCTACTTTTAATTCTTCTTATTTTTATGTATTTTTTTCTTCTCTCAATAATACATCTATTAATATAGAGACTATCAAGGTTGGTGGTCGCAACCAATCACAATTTAAGCTACAATACTTAAGCCGAAAGCTTATTTAACAAAATTAATTGTAAACTGCCAAGTTTATCTTATTGGTTTTTTAATATTAAAATAAACAATTTATACAAAATTTGTCCGGTGCGTCATTTTTCACATGAGAGTTCAGTATGAGCTGCGATAAAAAATCTCATCTTGACGCGTCGTTATTGATGAATTCTTTTATTGGACAACGTTGATGCATAAAAACGTACACATTTTATAACGGCTCTTCTAGTTGATCAATCAACATTTTAGTTTTTATTATTAGTTTAGATACTTTTGAAATTTAGTAAATCAATTTTTATTTTTGATTAGCGTGGAAAATTTTCAAGGAATTTGTAAAAGTAACGCCTATGCTTGTAGACACCATGTTTGTGTTTTTTAATTTATTAATTTGGCTTGAAACAATGTTTTTCTGTTTGTCTGTTTGTTTTAAAATTGTTTGCAATCATCAAATTGTTTTTAAAAAAATACAAATTTTTTTCTCTTGTTATAAAAAATAAAATATTATATAAAATTAATGAATTTTTAAAAGAATTATATAAAATAGACAATAAGCTAATTTCTATGAAAAATTTTGTTATATTACTTAATGCATATCTATATACATTTTCTTTTAAAACAACTTTATTTTTAACAAATGTAATCCTATGTTATTACAACTGGCTACTATTTGAGTTTAAGTGGGCTTTGCGCACAAGACGGCCACTCCAATCTAACCTAACTTTATTTCCACTTATGCTACATCATTTTACTATCTATCTATGAATTAATCCGAAAGATCCAAGTATATTTAATCTCTAAGTATTTTTTGGTAGGTATAAACCTTTGATAAATACATATATACAACATAATGTACAAATTTAACATTATTAATATACTTAATAATGTTTTATTATTATGCTCTTGCTATTTAATTTTTATAACTTTTCCGACACCCTCCATCTACAACAGTTTAAATCTCTGACGCATGCAATCAGTTAGTAGGCACAAGTTCTCCTCCCTATATATATGTACCTTTAAATCCAATCTTTGTATTCTACTTCTACGTTTCCATTCCTTTGTCTATTATTTTTGTCGCTACTTTCCGCCATTTAATTTTCGTAACTGTTCTTTTATCTCCATTTTGCCGTTTAATACTGTCCTGGGTACGTGGTTTTGTGTGTTTGTGTACTACCATATTTAATACTCGGTCTAAAAGGAGTTTCCTGATTACTATTCTGAGGATATGTATTTTTATATATGTATTACTTAAGTTTATATTTCAACACATTAAGTTAGTGTAAAGTTAGAACAACGAGAAGAAAAGGAAGACCGAGAAAGAGATTAAGTGACATTATTCTACAAGAACTGTGAGATATGAATGTCATCAACTAAAAGATAAAAGCCAAAAATAAAAAAGAATGGAGAAATCTTGTAAAATAAGTTTAGGTCATACATGGATGTAAAGCTATAGATGATGATGAAGTTAGTTTAAGCAAACAATTGTCCTCATAAATAAGTTATATATTATTAACATATATATTTATATATTGTCTTCTAGATACATGAGTACATCTGTGTTTTCTTATAACATATCCAATTCAGATTTTCATCCCTAATTATATAACTGGTGCACATTACCTGTATCTTTATAATTAATTTAATTTAACAAGTAATTAATATCGTTTTTTGAATTCAGAATTTTCATCAATTTGAATTTAACGAAACGATTATGACCTGTTCACAAGAGTATTTGCTTATAAAAAACCTGTCTGCAGGATAAGTAGATCATCAACATAGATCATAAATGTCTGTGTATAAGCACTTCCAAGCAGCGTTGCGTCGATTTATAACTATAAATGAGACTTGAATCAATATATTCCGATTACAAAAAATTAATAAAAGTGAGAATAGGAAAAAACGTTTTTATTAGAAGGAAAGATTTTAGGTTTTGCTTTTGATTGACTTGAGTTATTAATCCGAAAATAAGACAATACTATGGGATTCTTCTAGACCTATCAGATGATAAAAATATGGAAAACAAAATGGTTTTTCCAAAGTGACAAAAAAAAATGTTGGACTTGCCAATGTAGTTACTCATTCCACAGCAGTTGTAACTGCAAATCTGATCGAATGACATTATGAGGTGCTATCACACCCACTTTCTTCAACATTTTTAGCACTATCTGGTTTTATTTGGCTCTATCTGATATATTTCTAAATTCTACAGAAAGCAATTTACATTGAATTTGAACTTAATTTCTGCTAATTTTGAACATTTTAAAAAGTTCGAATAATTATATTTAAAAAAAGGAACAAATTGGACTCCGGCTCTCATAAATATATAGAAATCAAAAGGGACTAAATGTAAGCCATGTTTCAAATCTTTATATTTATCATTGGCCTATCAAACAGCTTTATAATATTAATAATTGCAAATTCTATATGTATCTATTATTGAATTATTTACATAAATTATAAAAATAATTCTTGTTCTTTAATATTTTTTTCATAATAGTTTAAACCTAAAGCTAATCACGACTATTTTATTAAAAGTTTTCTTTGCCATGCTCGTCCATAAATTCATTGAGTACAGGTCCAATTTGACCAACATAAACCTTTATAAAGCAAAAGTCCAATACCTACAAAATGTGTTAGAAATAAAAAATGTCTTCAGATAACACAAAACCAATTCAGTATCTTCCTTATGCGGTACAACAAAAGGTAAATTTAAACTGCAACATAAACATGGTTGTAAAGTTTCCGCTTCCCTTTTGTACTTTTTTTGTGGTTTTTACTTTTTTGGGGTAAATTATTTGATGTTTTCATGTAAATTTTTCTATTACTCCATAATACCAAGTTAGCAAGGAATGTTCATACCCTGACAGGCAGACAGGAAAAAAACATACAAAACAAAACTGTGGTCTGATAAACTAATAACAGCTTAATAAACCAACAAACCCTTTTCCCCAATTTTTTCATGTTTTTTAATTTTACATTGGCAACAACTCACAATATCATTCGTATTGGCCAAATGGAAGGGATGGAATGTAACGGCGTCTTTTGTTCCTCGTTAACATGGCCATTTCGCCGGTAGGGTTATTTTTGTTCTGTACTGCTTTGTTATTCCGACTATTGTGGATATTTCACTTATCGTTAAAATATACAAGTTGCCATTTTGTTAACTCATTGTTATGGACTCTTGTGATTGCTGTAGAATCCTTAATTATTGTTTGTATTAAATTTCACAATTTGTTTATTTTAATGTACAAATACAAGGAAACCATCAATTTTATTATAAACTGAAATAATTAAATGAATGATTTGCAATTATATTTCAATTCCCAATTATTTCAATTAATAAATATGTATATATAAACTATGTAGATTTTTATTTTGTTTAATATTGAAGTAATTGGATTCACTGTTATGGATTTAATTTACAATAAATATGTTATCTCCATTTATATTATTTATAACAACCATATACAAAACATTATACATTACTTTATTCAAAAATAATCTAATTATTTATTACCTTGAGGATTTTACTTTTAATATAAATTATTTTGCATTTGTTAGAATTGCATATCTTTCATATAAACCAAATTTCAAAATAATAATCTAAAATACATAACATAATTTTTATACTTACAAGTATACAAGTAAAGTTAATATTAAAGGACTTCACCACAATAAGAACAGAATAACTAAAATTTTATTAACATAAAACTAGCAGATTATTAAACTTGGACTACTTTATGGCAGTATTGCGTTTTGCCAAGCGCCAAACTCAACTTTAAAAATTCTTCAAAGAGGGCAAAATATTGCCTTAAGAAAACTGGTTAACGCTCCATGGTACGTAAGAGGAGCGGATATCCACAGAGATCTGAGAGTCGATTCAGTCGAAAAATACATTAAAGATCGTGCTCTGAAACTGTTCAATATAATTGACAGTCACAATAATCCAATAATCCTCAGTATCCTAAAAATACAGCGAAATTTGATAAACACAAGCAGATACAAAGACATCAGATCCATCCTATTATAAAGCCCGTATTCAGTTATTCTTAGTGTGACTTAAAACTGTCCATAGATAAAATAAAGTAAAGGTGCTGATTCACCAACTCAGACATCTGAATATCAATATATATAAAACTAGCTATTTTTTAAACAGTATAATTTTATTGAAAAAACTATCCGTAGAATTATTTACAGTATCGTATTTTACTTTTAAATGTCTCAACAGTTCTAAATGTTGGCAAACATAATTAAAATTTTAGTTTTGTGGAGAGTTTCGCCAAAAAAAAACATCGTAGATTTTTTAAGCCGCCAGGAGCACGTCTTTCTTTAATTTTTCTTTCAATGACTAACTTAAGTGGACCGTATCTTTCTGGATGCCTTAAAGTATGACCGATTTAAGAGCAGTTTTCGCATGATGAGATCGGTTTTACTAAAAGAGTTCAAAATCTAGTCCATTATTATTAGTTTAATCACCTTGGCTCATAGTTTTCTTAAGAGATAGTCTGCGATGTAGTCGTATTGCATGAGTATAGTCACGTGAACAGATTGTGGAGTAATTATTATTATCTATACATTTCTTTTTAAGTACAATTTCATTACCAGTTATAACATTTAAGTTGCTAAACTACTTATATGTTTGTGTGACATCTCATTCATAAAAATTGTACATTTTTTCAGCATGCATTTTACTTTTTACCATCAGTAACTCCACAAACCAAAACAAATAAAAATATTAAATTAAGTATCTAAGAGGGGAAAAAAGAAAGGTCGTGGTAGTCAATATGGAGTTTACAGTGCGCATACTGCCATAAAAAAACCAACTTGCATATTTTCTAATATTAAATTTGGATAATTCTAGTACTTCAAAAACAGTTCTTTTTCGACTGCTAAAATTTGCACTTAGCAGGTTATTCCTTTTCACATACGTGTGCTTCTATAAAGTATCACTGTGTAATATTTCAATTAAAAGTAAACCAATATTTTTTCATTTGATATATTTTGTCTATAAAGACGATATATGATTTCATCGAATAACATACTCAGTGTTCATTTTTAAGACGGAAATCATTGTTAACTTGCTTAAATAGATCAATGATTTCAAATACTTCTACCGACGGTAAGTCCATTTCTGAAGACAATGTAATCTTTAAACTCTAGGAAAACAAACCAACTGAAATTATGAATCTAATAGTTTTGAAATCAGAGTGAGTTATTTAAAAATTATCTGAGAAAAATACTATATAATATTTCACGAATCGACGGCCGGTTAAACAATATATATGTGAAAACATATATATGCATAAGTATATAATAGTGTAATAAGGTTCCAAGAATGGCTGGGTCTACGCCCTGGTGCCACTCGTCGTTATCGACGATCAAGTATCGTTCGACACCTGTCAAAGCGACTTCGTAAGCACGTCCCAGCGGGCTACTGCAACAACAACAAGAATGTAATAATAATATTTGATTATAAAGACGACTGTTTGTTATATTAATTAACTTTAATATAAATATTAGGTAGGCAGATTGGAGTGGCGAACTTGTTTACCAAAAAAGGACACTTGAGCACAAATAATGACCCGTTGTGTCACCACATGGAAAAAAGCGATGTTCGAATATAGACAAGGTGATCAGTATACGACCAACGCTCAATAGAGCGGTAACGACTCCCCCATTAGGTAAAGGAAAACCAACCCGACAGTTCTATGAATCTGGCCAGGTCCCTCGCATTGTAGGATGACAACTCAGTCAGATCGGTCTGAAAAGGGGCCCCAAGATTTTTGATCTTCTTCTAGGGCACTAACACATGAGATGGAACACAGTTTCCTCCTCGTCCTCAGAGCCACAACTGCGACAAAGGTCATTATAAGGAAGACCTAGTCTCATAGCATGCCTCCCTATTAAGCAGTGACCCGTCAGCAGCGATACCGTAGTACTGAGCAGATCTTTCTTTAGTTGGAGCAGCTGACTCGTACGTTTTTTGTCCTAGTTAGACCAAATCGACCTAGAAATGTGACAACTGGGCTCACTTGCCCATTGTTGCTTGGCAATGCTTAGATATTTTTGTTTAATTGCCAGTTTAGCTGTTGCAAGTGGAACGCCAATTTCTAATAAGTGAATACCAGGGAGAAGAGCCCCAGTCTTGGCAAGCTCATCCGCCCTACAGTTACCCGCAATATCCCTATGACCAGGAACCCAGATAAGCTGGGTAATATTAATATTACCCTATCTCTGATTTCGAAACCTAGTAATTAACAACTATTAAATTTGCAAATTTAAAAATTTATACATACAATTATGTAGCCATAAATCTGATGTATAAAAAACTTTTCTCATTTCAATATATGAAAGCAAAATAAATAGAGTACTACTTCATAAACTCTTATTAAGTCCATAATTACTAAAACGTGAACACTAGAAAAGTCAAGTAGCGCACTAATAAACCACACGTGTCTGAACAAAAGAAAGGTACTGTATTGCTACAAAAAATAATCTGTTCTTCCAAAACAGTTTTAAAACATCTTGAAATTAGTTAATTTTATTTATTATCTTTTAAAGAAAAAAGTAAACAAAATATAAAAGAAAAAACTTCCCTGCCAAGTCCTGAGGTGACTGTTTGTTGTGTGCTCATAAATAGCGCACGGGTGCACTTCACGTGTGCTTAAATAGAAAATATGATCACAAATAACAACATTACTTGGATAATTAGTTGCTAAAATGTTTATCATAAATAATAAGCACACATGTTAATATCAAGGATGTACGCGTTTGTATGCTTGTAAGACTCGGGGTCTCAGCTAATAGAAGGTATCATTAAGGCGCTCATTGTCAGATTTTTTATTTTTATTTCCTTGTTTTTTCTTGTACTAAAGAACATGTAATTTCCAAAAATACTAAATTACAAAAAAGAAAAAAAAACAAAAAAAAATTAGAATCACAAAAAACTTTTACGTAAGGGTTGCTTACTTAACATGAACCAACATACTCTTTCTTACGAGCAGCTCTAGAACATGCCTATACTGTATGCCTAATAAATAAAAATTATTACTTTTGTAATTATGCCAGAGCGCATATCGTACAGGATGTGTGACCTATGAACGCTAACGTGTTCCTGAGTATGTGGGTTATGTGGGTTATGTGCGTTAATGTTCGAAACGCTAATGACAGCGATAATGTTTCTAATGGGATTTCTTCGAGTAGAAGTTTATGTAACAATGCTAATTAATTAAGTCTACTTAAACTTTTTATTAATATTTTATTTTATTTTCTTTGCTCCTTATTACCAAAACAAAATTAATTTAATAATTTTAATGTTTTCAGGATTTCATTGAAGAGAAACATGAACCTGAAGTAACAGTGACACATCCAAAAGCGAAAGAATGGATTGTTGCAATGGCGAAAGCCAGCTACCAGGATTTAGCCAAATTAGCAAAGGAGTATCCGGAATTAGTAAAATTATCGGTAAGTTGAAGAAGTCATATACTAAAAAATATAAATTAGTTAATACTTGATGTATCTTATTACTATATGAATTGCTTAATTTGTATTTTGACTGCTGATATTATATCCGTATATAGAGGATAAAATAGTGCACTGAAAGTATATCATATTCGTATAATTATTAGCAGGTGAACACCTAAATTCACTTGAAATAATTTCTGATTTCTGATCAATATTTTTATTGAAGTAAACTTTTGAAATATATTTTGATAGTTTCAGGTCCTGGTACAGAGTAACGAAACCTAAAGAATTGCTTAATGCAAATCGACAGTAATGCATATGAATTATTTTTATATCTGTTTGTATATGTACAAGATATGATCAAAAAGTAACGTGAATTTATATTTTTCAAGAAAATATTCATGTTAATCCGCTTTAATATGAACCCTTGACACTGTAGTTTTCAGTTTGAACACAGTTTTACCCTTTTCTTAAAAGATTTCTTTATTCGTTATTTATTGTTTATTATTAAATATTCTAGATCTATTCCAAATTTGTCTTTATTTCATATATTGGTAAAAATCGTTGTTTCTTGAATAATAGAAAGCACAAAAAAGTTATAGGACTCTATATCTAAAAACTACTTTAATTGTCATATAGCAGCATGTTATGTTTCGTCACGAAATCTTTTAAAAGCAACAAATATTCAGAAAAAATTTTTTCGCCATTCATTTTATATTCACATTCCCGTATAAGGTGCATTTTAAACTACACATAATTTTTAAAAATAAGTATCTGTATATCACCAAAATTATATATGTGCAGTCATTTAGAATCCGCGGCCAGCCGATCGCTGCGGATCCATCCACATTGTGTATAAATCCATCACAGATAAATCATTCTTAACTAAAATTAGGGAACAGATAAAAAGTTGCTTTCGTAATTCGGCAGTATTTTTGCTAAAAATCGCAATTGAACTATCAAGCCTTTCCATTTTACGAACACAGAAACCTTCCAAAAGCCATGTACCGACATTCTAATATACCATCACTTTATATACAATAAGTCCACTTATATTCATATCATAAAACTTTAACAGTATAATATTAAAAGACTTACCTTGGTGATTTATGTATTTGCCTTAATGTTCTGCTGACACAACCTCGAGTAATTACTAACTTTTATTATATATTAGTCGTGGCTATAACACAATTAATACCGTGAGTCCTCAGTAGCGTGAACTAATTTAAATAGATTGAGTTCCTTTAAGGGAAATATCGCTTTAATAAATCAAATATTTTTCTAGATTTATCATAATCTGATTAGTAAAAAAAATGTTAAGTCGGAGTAATCATTAATAATGCACAATAAATTCATTCAGGTTATTGTTGTTGTAGTGGCCCGCTGAGATCTACTTGTAAAATCCCTTTTGTGAGTGGTGAACGGCATTTGGTCGTTGTGGTTGTGAAGTGGTTCCGGGAAAAAGACCCGACCATTTTTAAAATCGATTTATTAAGGCCATTGTGCTTTTTAGTCTCTAATAATCAAAAATTTTATTTCTGCATAAGCATAATATTAACTCTTATTGAAAAAAACAATTTTAATTTTCAATAAAGAAAAATTTCTGATGTTCTCGCGACATTTATTCACTGCCAATTCATTATCAAGACTATCTATTGGCAGCTAACGCTTCTGTTAAAATATTGCTTTGGTTGATTTGGTGTTCATTAGCATTTCTGTCGTTATCATCATTATCAACATTAATTTCATCATCTATCATAAAGACCATTTCAACCAAAATCTTATATTATATATTCTCAACATTTCTTCTGCTAGATTTTAAAAGTTAAAGAAGTTATCTACGGCTGATATTATATCAGAACTAATACATTACGAATACCTTCGTAATACCTTCTACTCATAAAGTATCCGTATTTTATTGTTTATTAACTACTCCTTAAGTAATAGACCTTTTAAAAAAATTTTCTTGACATATAGTACAAATTTGAGCGCCATCTGTCAATTAGTTTGTTTACAGCAGATATTAATGTGAGACTACCTCAAGTACATTTAGCGATTTTTACTACCAAAAATTCTTGTTGTACGCGATTTTTTTACCAAACACGGCACCACTGTTATCGCTAAGGCACCTTATTTGTTAGATCTGGATCCGTGCGACTTTTTCCTGTTCCCGAAACTCAAATTGCCCCTGCGTGGTAAGCGTTTTAAGTCGATTGAAACGGTAAAAGAGAATTCGCCAAAGGAACTAAAACCCATACCTGCACGGGCCTACGAAAAGTGTATGGAAGATTGGGTTCAGCGTTGGCATATGTGTATTGCTTCAGAAGGAGCAAATTTTGAAGGAGATAAAATAAATTTGGAATAAAATTTAAATTTGTGTTTTCTATTTACAAAATCCGGATACTTTTTGAGCTGGAGGTATGTTCAATAGGCTGTTTTCAGTATAAAAGTTTATTTTTAGGATTAAATAAAGGCTTTCAACTTTTCCAAATCGTTTAAGTCCTAATTTTACTGCAAGTTACTATCAGTTCCTATTAGTGTTAATTTATACAACGATTCAATAGAGATTTAATTGTTATTGAATCAATATCTTGTTAAACTTATAGAATACTATTTGTAAATTCTGTCTGTAATTTACATACAACTATTAACAACGCACTAAAATTACTACAAAAATCATTTCAAAAGCAGTTGAAATTTTTTTCGATCTAAAAAATATGTCTTCATTTTGACATCAAACTAATTTTTTTTAATTTTTTAATTTCATGATCAGTAACATGACATTCCACAAAAAAAAAAAAACAAGTAACGAAACTTGCAATTTATTGTATCTGACATAAATTTATTTCCTTGCATACTTGGAATCGCAAAAGTGTTTTTTAAATGCATTTCCGTTTCGTTGCAATTTCACTGATTCGTAGAATAATAAGCGCCGTTTCATAAATTTTACTGCAATTTATGGATAAAAAATTTCGGTTGTTTCTTGTGAAATACTTTTTTCGTAGTGTGACTTCAGTTAATTTGGATTTTATTAATTGCACATTATGCCCATATAAATTGCAATCACTTCTTGAATATTACATTTTTCCTCGAATGCAGAACAGATTTGTAGCCTAATTAGCTAAGTTCCCAAAAAGTAAGAAAAAAAAACAAGCAAGAGAAACGACATAGCACTCACCCTCCAAACAATTTTTTTCTGACTAATAAATCATGCCGAAGTGAGGCTCCAAATTGGGTATTATGCCTAAAAAACATATGAATTATGTCTGCATTTATATGCCTAAAAAACCGAGTAATTGAGAGACTTAATCGCTCCTAGAGTCGGTATAGTGCCGCACCGCATCCCCTCCACTTTCAGTTTTATGTTATGACACAACTATTTTCATAAGATTTATAGCATTTTTAAGAAATATATTTGAATTTTGAAATGAGAAGGTGAATTTATGTAAAATTTAAAGTATTTCGCTATGGTACAGAAAGAACAGAAGTTATAAAAAATTGAAATAAATTTATTTAATGACTTTTATATATGCAATAAAATATTTATTTCTAATATATTAAATTTAGTGATGGCTATATAAATTCATTTCGTATTTGGTTATGTACTATAAATAAAATATAAGTCATTGTATATTTTAGTAACATCTTTTTTAAAAATATTTTAATGATGTATGAAATTTGTCATATATTGTGCATATATATTTATATATTACATATTTTTAATATCCGTTTTGACAAAAGAAACTAAATTCTTAATATAAACTATTGTTTTTAATCCTCTCTGTTTCGAACAGCAATAAATTATAACAATAAAATTATTTATTAATTAATTGAATGTGTGACTGACCATATATACATATATGCACATATATATGTATATTGTGTACTTGTGTATAAGTAATTATATGCAAATATAAGTTTGAACAAGAATTATTTATTTTATTTTACACTAAATCAAGTACAATTAAAACTCTTCTAATATGTTAGCATATAAAACATTGGAGTTACTTAGAAAATTAGATATGAATGCATATAAAAAGAAATTTTTTTTATCAATTAACAGAGCATTATTCCTGTAAATAAGGTATATGATGTTTTTTTTTTAATATTTTGGATATCTTTTATATTATTTAAAACAAATGTTGCTAAAAAAATTTTATTTTTATTGCATAAACGTCGAAGTCAGACACAATATTAGAATATAAAGGAACTACAATGCCAATATTGTTGTTGTGGTTAAAACCCGTGTAATTCCCTCTTTGTTAGAAAAGTCTGCTTTGTTCCCATACTTTCAAGGAAAATCGACAGCGCCTTTTTAAATATCTGAAGAGTAGTTCTGAGGCGTAGATACAGTCTGAAAAGAAGAGAAAATACAAATGGTAGATCCATTTGGTCGCAGCACGTTTTACGCACGTTTTATTATACCTAGCAGAACATTTATATTAAATTATTTAGAAAGTAATTACAATTAATATTTTTTAAAGAGGTTTTTCGAACAGTAGTAGTAAAAATAAAAGACAATTTTCTTATAGTATATTAAATTATATATTCTCTATTCGAAAGCAATACATAAAAGAAACTTCTAAACTTAGCTAAAAAAAAAAATTTTAAAATTTTATTTTAGGTAAAGGTTGAACTATCTAAAAAAATCTTGCATAGACCAGAAGAAATAATAACTCGAAATTGACATAACGTCAAATTACGTTGAGTATCGGAATACAATTTATCGGAATCTTTAGACTCTTTTAGCAAGTTGTCAGCCTTATATGATGTCTAGCATTATCTTGACGCTCATAAAACTTCTGATCTTTACTAAAAGAAATGAACTCGAATCCTTTTTAGGGTTCTCATTTAAAGTAATGGTTAAACCGTTTAAGAAATATTTTAAAGACTAAAAAAAGTAATACAATTCATAGATGGCTTATCTAGAAAATGTGGTTATAGTGATAGTACAATACATATTCAAACCGTTAAGACTTTTTGCGGATTATTAAACTTTATGTAGATAAAGCGTCGCATTATCTAGATGAACCCCTATACTCTTCCTTTTAAATGGATAATTCTTCCATTTTTTCAATTTTCAATAGCATATCTCTATAGAAATATATATTTTAAAATAAAAATTCGTTTTATAATGTAATGAAAAATACTATTTACTCGTAATATATTGTTTAAGATATGGACTTATATCACATAATCGAGATTATACGGATATTGCATAACTAATTTGGGTATTTTATTTTACAATATTATTTTAAATATTAAATATTATTTTAAATATTAAATATTATTTTAAATATTAAATATTATTTTAAATATTATCATTTAAAACATTGACTCAAATCTATTAAAAATATTTTCCTGTAAGCATTATATATCTTCAAGGTTTGGTTAAACCACTAAATTGTGAACTTCACAAAAATTTTTTAATGAAAACAAAAATGTTTTTTTTTTGCTTATATAAAATAATTACTTCAGCTGTAAAATATTTCATTACTTGTGTTTTATCATTTTTTTGAATGTTTGTTTAATATCTTTTTTGTGGGCGTTACATTTTATGTTTTCAATTTTAGTGTACACCCCCAACTAAAAAACCGCCGCCAACAAAATTACGTAGATACCAAAAAAAAAAAAAAAAAAAAACCCATGTAAAGTATTGATGTAGAACATGTGTTTTTCATTTTGTTAAAATATGTATTTTTCTTATTGTCTCAAACGTCTTCTCCATTTTAACTTAACACAATACGAGTGAAACACGTGAAGAAAAGCCAACAAATAAACAGACACGTGTATTCTTTTTGTAAAACGCGAACTAACATATTTTAATATCACTACAAATGTGAACACATGTATCTACAAGTTTGAAGTACGAACATTGCAACAAATACTTTAACAAGTACAAAAACAAATTGAAACCGAAAATAAATTACTGAAATTTGTACTGCACACATCAACACATCAAAGCCCTAATTTAGAAATGCATAGCAATTATAGAATTTAGCTCAAAATCCTTATAATTTGAAATATCACTTGAACTCCAATTTACCTACCTTCATACATGCATACACACGCATTATTCCAATATACTATGAAAAAATAATGCCAATGACTGTTCCCTTTATTTTTTCTGCCTACGTAATTTTAAAATATTTCCATTTTGTGCTT
>NC_051846.1:53598904-53608891 GCF_002237135.1 Teleopsis dalmanni | reverse complement strand
TATATACATACGTAACGTCTCACATAATATTTTATTCGCTCAAATGCAGCATAACGTCAATGCTGTTGCTGATACGTGTACTCTTGCTGCTGATGTCTAATGTCTGATGCCTGATGTATTCTAATAGTGGCTGCTGTTATCCATTTTGTTGTAGTTTTTGTAGTTGCTGCCAATGTTTTTCGATTGGCCGTCAGCGTGTTAACTAGAAATTTAATTAAACTTTAAAAAACAAAAAGTTTCAAATTATTACAAAAATAACATGGCTATGATGAATGTTTTCGACCATGTTTCCATGGTCATTTCTGTTACTTTTACTGATTATATTTTGTCTATATTTTTTCAAAACAAAAGCTATTTCAACTTACACTCAGATACACTGTACCTTTTCTAAATTTTCAATTTGTTTTCATTTTAATATTCATTAATTTATATTTAAAAATTTTATATAAAATATGTTTTTGTTATTATAAAATATGTTTAATTAAACACTAAACATTCAATGAATTTTAAAAATTAATTTTTTTTTTTTTTTGCAATCATGTTAGTACAAGTTTAGATGTATATAGTATATGTATGTATTATTTTATTTTCTGTTATTTTTATTTAAAAATGTCTTGTCAAATTAGTTTGCTAATCATACGATAATGTCAGGCTCAACACACTATCCAACATATGTTGCAGTTGTTTACATCTTTCACTGTCACTTCACATCCGTTTTTCAGCTATTTTTCAAACAATTTTCCAGCAAGTTCTGTTTAAAAAAAAATTTTTTTTTTTAAATAAATAAACTGTATATATACTTTATATATTTATAGTAAAATTCTGCAAAAATTACAATAAAAATATTTTTAAAAGTTTTATTTTAAAAATCTTTATTTTTTGTTTTATTTTTACTTATTGTTATCTGCCTAATGCCAAAGTCTCAAGATGTTTCATCTTTTAACTCATTAATTTTTGCTTTCTGTAAATTGTCTTATGCAAAATAGAAACTAAACAAAATGTATTACTACCTTATTTCAATAAATGACTTAAGAAAAGTGTTCTACGAAGTGTTCCATTCAGAAAACTGAATATGCCTAAAATATTTTTTCAATTGATGTCATCAATTAACGACTAAATTATTTTCCTTTTCAAAGAAAGCGATTCAATATCACCTCCAGATCGTGAACTGCTGCCAATAGTTAATTTTTATAGGTATAATAGTGTGGCGTGAAGAGCATGTAAAGGTTCTTCATTCCAAATGTTACAATTTTGCGTATTTACAAAGTCACTTAAACAGAATTGTGCTTTATCACTAAGGATGATATTTCTGAGTTTGCATTAAATTACAATTTTAAATTGTAAACAATATATGTAAGTTGATTACGTTGACCTTAAAATTCAGATAACCCACGAACCATACCCCAATTAATCTATAATTATTTTTGTAAAAACCTTAAATTATTTCCGTACTTTGTACTGTAGATAGTAATATATTAGATATCAATATAACATATTAGAGATCAAAAAAATTTGATTTTTAACATCAGTTGCCATAACTGATGGTATCTATATTCTTAAAGTATTTATTTGAGATATTTTTCAAGGTAGTAGATTGCAACAACGAACTTTAATTATATTTTATTTACAAATAATATAAGAAAGAGTAATATAAAATCATGCAATAAATAATGCCTTTAAAAAAGAATAATATTGAAGTTTAACAAATAAAAATGACTATAACAAATTAATTCAATTATTCAACAGCTGGTTTTGATTTCATTCTAATATAATACAGTAAGTGAATTTGTTAATTAACATTCACACAGCAAATTAACAAAATTCTAAATTAAAACATACAAATCAAGTACGGCTTTGAGTTAATTAGCTAATGAACAATGTCTCTGTGCTTCAAATTTAACAGGGTACAGAAAATTCAATCCTTGGTCTCAAAAAAAAAAATTAAATATAAAGGATAGTTCCAAAGAAATAATTACTTCTGTGATCACTATATATATATTTATATATTCTATATTTATCACTATTTTTCTCTTTTCGTCACTGTCTCAACATATCTTTTGGTCTGTCACTACTAGCTTTGTTTTTCGATCTCTCTATTTGGAACTCTATCGTTCTCTCATATATAAGCACAGGATTAAGTCACTGTAACTAGCTACTGTATTTCATATAATTGGGCTACAGTGACAGTTGTCAACTACTGTACCGAGCAATTGTGGTACAATACACAACGCACGATTAAACCGCAGTTGCTGGGTACAGTACGTAAAAATGTAAAAATGCAAGTGCATTACTTAAGTACTGCTCACAAGTCATCATAAGTCACTGACTACTGTATTGCATACAACTGAACTACATTGAGAGCAGTCAAATGTTGTAGCGAGTCTATCTATCTCTGTTTGATTATTTCGCTCTCTTTTTATTTTTCCTTGTCTCGAAGAAAAAACTAAAGTAAATTCTGTACTTTTAAAAACAAATAAGCCACAACTCAGTATGTGTTTTTTGTGTTCTTTAACTAATATCATTAATATAATT
This sequence comes from Teleopsis dalmanni, assembly GCF_002237135.1. Classification (NCBI taxonomy): domain Eukaryota; kingdom Metazoa; phylum Arthropoda; class Insecta; order Diptera; family Diopsidae; genus Teleopsis; species Teleopsis dalmanni. The sequence goes on along the minus strand of NC_051846.1, from coordinate 53,606,359 downwards.
CTTTTTCAACTAGCAAATTTTTTAAATTATTCACCACTGTTAATAATTTCCAATGCCAAAGCCTTGCTTTAGTCATTCTTGATTTTAAACATACTTTCATTTATTTTCTAACTCGTTTTCGATTCGGCTAAGCACTACAACTCACAGGTAATGTGACCATAAAATCCTTTACATTTCTCCATCCACCACTACGCAGTGGTCAAGAACCAAACATGAGCTTATCCCAAAATAACAGAATACATGACAATCGCCAAATCTCCTGGGTGCGGTTTTAAAACTTTTCTACACGCACGCATTATTGGACAACAGTGCTAAGCAATGACAACGCTGTTGTACGAGGACTGCGGTATGGTCAACCTTACAAAAGGAAAAGCCAACAAAAGTATAAAATTTGAAATTGGTATCAGCTTACGATGATGATAGTGGTGGTCAAGAGTTTACTTTATGCCGAGCACATATGCAAACACGATGCTCGATATGATGAAGGCTCGTTCGGAACAACACTTGAAACAGCAGAAAATTCAAATTGGCGTTCCATTATAGACACAACAAAAGCTTTGTTGGCAGCAGAATATAGTAGCACTACCTCTTTAGCGAAGACCCTTATACCACAATTGTTGTACTCATAAAGATTTTATTAGTAGTTCTTGTTTGTTTTTTTTTTGTTTTCTGTTACTATCACTACCCTAGTACGCAGTAACACACGGGTCTACTAAAATTTCTTTATGCAAAAATGTGGCACAATGTTTGCTTAACTTGTTTGCGCTCATGTTCTTTGTGGAAGGAGCACAAATTTCGATTAATTTAGGTTAGTTTAGGAAAATGTTTTGCTTTGTTGATGAAAATTTATAAACCCTTTGAGTATTATGGTAATTCAAGGGACTCTTAAATATATTCAGCTATAAATTTTTCTTATTCCATATTTGTGTTTGTTTCGCAAAAATATTCTATATTTGTGTATAAAATTTTAATAAACCAATGAAACATCTTTCTACAAGTAATTAAAATTGTTATGGGAACTATTTGTCAGTGCAAAGGTATAAAAGTCTACATGTGCTCACGCCCGTTTTTCACTGTCTGCCGAGTTATCTGTCATCAAACAGAATACCGAATACCGCACCAAAATCCAAAATATATAAATTTTAACCCACAATATATTCTCATAATTGTCACCATACCAACTGACAGCGCAAACACATTCATGACACCTCACAGTATTGCGGCGGCGGCAAATGAAGACAATTCAATCAACAAAGTCATCAGCCACTTAAATGTCTGAAGAACTGTGAACTGATGATTAAAATGAATCCTTTAGAGAAATGCCATTAAGTGCATTCACCAGTTGACATTTGTTATTGCAGTAGTAGCGACTGGTGTCGTTTGTTGAATGCAATTGCGTTTGCTACATTGGTGGTGTGCCATTAAATTTAATTAGAATATGCAGTTCTAAAGGGCCCATTAGACAGCAACGTTCGTTGTCAACGCGCGCTTGCCATTACACAAACAATTTTTTAAAAATTTTTTAAACACGCCCCAGATAAAACAACAAATATACTAAAAAATCGCTCTCACATGAGAATTTTTTTCTCCTACTTTTCTCCTACTTTGTGAAATGCGAAATTTGTTTGTTTAATAGTAACATTTGAAATTTTAAGAAATGTGTTGACGAAAATCAAAAAATTTTGATATTTCTTCAAACACGCTCGTGTTTTTGCATATACAGTCGGATTTGGTCGGTATGCAAAATTTTATTTATTTTGAGAAATGGAAGCGTAAACATCGTTTAAATGCACGCATGATTTGTCGTTAGCATGCGATGCTTTGCAAATATGAATGAATTTAATTTTAAATATTTGTATTTTCTACCTAGGTAAAATTTTTTAATTTCCAAAACATTTTATTAAGGAGAATTAAAATATTAATAACCTTGGGCTAAAAAAAAATAACCAAACATTAAATTACAATAAAAATTTTGTTTTAAATATTAATTGCATTGTGCACCTACGGAAAATTTGTTATTAAAAAATACCAAAAAAAAAAATTAAATTATATAAAATATAATATATATAAAAATAAATATATAAATTGAAATCATAAAAATAAATATAAATATATAAATTAAAATTATAAATTAAATGTCATCATTTTTCGTAAGGAAATTACGCATAGCAGCCGCTGTCGACACTTCAGCGATTGCTTTAATACTGATGAGTGCACAAATTTTGCATTGTTTGCTGGAGGCGTGTTTAAAAAATTGTTGGTAAATTTAATGTGTAATGGAGAGAGAAGACTTCGTGTGTTTGTCAACGCGCGTTGATGTCTAAAGGCCACTTAAAGCTTACCAACCGCCAAACAAGCCCCAATATGCGTGCAAACCATAGATGCACTAAATGAAATCATTCGCACTAGTATTTACTTTGATGTCATATCCATATAAAGTGAATAAAAGACGAAATATAAATGAGAACTATTTCATTGCTCCATTTTAATATTCCTAATAAATATTTTGACATATCTCTCACACATTCAATATTACGATCCATACACACAAGAAACACATACTTTTGAAAAGTTATTACCAGTTGACATGCGAAAGGATTTCTGAATGCGGTTGCTTGACTTCAGCAATATCTCAGCACATAAACATAAAATAGTGAAGGTGATTTCTTTTGCCATAAAACTCAAATTAAATTATTTATGTTGCAATAAAATTGCTACTGGGTGGCATTTATCTATCTTATTTTTTTGTATGTCGGATAACGTTCAAGGCTAAGTTTTCTCGAAATTAAATGTCAGTTTTTCCCACAATTTTTAATGGCTATTTTAACACTTCCCTTTCCTCTAATAAAATTATTTTGAAATATAATTTTGATTATTTTGAAAATTGGAGCAATCATTAAACAATCATAGGAAGAGAATACATATTAACATATAAATCTGTATTTATATATGAGTTCCTTAGTTAGTTTACAAACTTTTGTTTCAAAAAAAAAAAATATTTTAGTATTATATTGAAAAAAACTTTATTACTGAATTAAGTATTTCCTGCTTACATTTACTCTAAGTTATGTGAGGTACCATTTTGTTATAAAAACTAATCATTTATTGTAGTTTTTTTTTTCAAACATGGTAGATATAAAACTTCCAAAGTCTTAGCCTAGAACTTGCTTTGATATGTGTTTAGTCAAGCTCTATGGCGTTATTGCCAGTAGATTCTTTTAAAACATTGATTAACTTACTTTATACACTGAACATAACTAAATAGATTATTTCAATCATATATATAATATCTTAAAATATTATTAATTATAAAACTTTTGCTCCATTTGTGTACTAGTATAGATAATACATATCGGGTATTTTTTTAGCTGCATGCGAACTTGAAATGATAATACAAATCAGAAATATTGTTATTATGAAATTTGTTTTATTATAATCTGGTAAATAAATTTTTGGCATTAATTTTTTTAATATAATTTCTGACATATGCCCGACGCGGTTACGAGTTACATAGTCCATTTGATCAGTCCATTTTTGCTTAAAGAGTTACTGTTTTGTCAGTTATTGGTAATCGAAAGTAATCGAGAAGCGTTAAATCGTACAAACGATGGAGCTAGTTAACAGGACCACATCTGGAAACAAAGTTGTTACAGAATTGATTTCGCAACACATCGATTGTTAAACGCGCTGTATGGCAAGTCTATATGTTGCCATCTTGTTGGAACCAAATGTCGTCCATGTTTAACTGATTAATTTTTGGTAACAAAAAATTAAGTCAGTATGGCTCGATAGCGCTTGCCATTCACCGTAACGGTAGCTCCTCTCTCATTTCGAAAGAAATAAGGTTCGAAGGAACCGTCACCGTGTAAACCGCACCAAATAGCCAATTGTTGATGGTTTTTAATCGAGAAGAGTAAAATGAGTTCAAAAAGATCAATAACTGCACGAATTGCTTGCTCACTAGTCTGATTATGTTGACCGTAAAATGGACGTAGTGCTCTATGTTCTTTGATAACAAATTTATTTTATTTTTTAAGTAAATTTCCCAATTTGGAAGCATTGTTTTAGCGTTCAACGATTCATGATGAATTGCTTAATCTTACTGAATAGAAATGTCAACATAGTTTAACAATCTGATGGTTTGATAACCACAGTTATCGATATCGATAGTTCTTATGCAGCTTAAAAACACCTGATATTTATTATTACTATTATTACCATTACACTTTGCACTACGTTGCAACTATTAAAATTTTGTCATAAAATAAGATTTAAGCCGTGCAGTGCCATATGAATATCACTTTAGAAGATATATACAAATCAATCGTTCCCAATGGAAGAAAGCACTGCGACCATGGTAGATCCTTCTGTATCCACAACCGGTCTTAACATAAAAAAACACATGAGAATATCCTACTATCAGATGGGGGTCAAAACATTCTGCCCACTATCCTAGTTCACGAAATATAATAAATACTGTTTTAAAGCAGAGTCAACATATTGTTTCTTAAGACACACCAATCTTGTAGGGTCTCTTAAGTGCGCCTTATCGTAGTTATGCCGACTAACTAGCTCTTTATCTTGACAAGACTTCTGTCTAAATTGTTGCCATTACTTCTAGTGCAAATAGGTACACAGTGAAGCATTGCCTTGTTTTTGTCGGTAACTACGGCGTATAGATAGTCCGCCAGGAGAATCAAAAAGGATTTCTAAAAGATAAATACTTGAATTACTGCTTGAATATCTGCATTAATACAGTTGAACTGCCTATTCAACAGATTAACAAATAAATATTAAATTTTTTGAAAACTATTTAACAAGTACTTCGTCATACACTAACTGCAGAAACACGACTCTTCCCAGGAAGTTGTGCATATATATATTTTATTTGTTCTGGTTGATTCGAATTCCTTTAATTTAATATTGAATTAATATTAATATTGAATTAATCAAATTATATTTTCCTTATGAACAGCTACACTTTTTCTCACTTTTTTTCTTACTATAAAATAATAATAATAATGACAAAACCAAGGCAATATTTATAACTCGAAAAAGAAGACAGCATCCTCCAAGAGTGAGCGTTTGCGACTCGAAGATACGGTGAGAGGATAACATAAAATATCTGGGGGTCACTTTTGACAAACGGTTTAATTGGCTTAAACATTTGAGTTACAAACGGAATAGCTGCTCTAAGATTCTACATTTATTAAAGCCGCTTTTTAATAATTATCACTTCAACTTTAAAAAAAGAAAGTTGCTTTATACGCAAGTACATAGAGAGATCTTAGGATTGACTCAGTGAAAAAATATGTCAGAGACACAGCTCTAAAATTATTCACTAAAGTTGATACGCTACTTAACCCTGCCCTAACAATCCTCAAGTTCACTTCTGGACCCTCAGGAAGATATGCTGATTTAAGGTCCGTCATCAACTAAAAGACAAATAAATGATATGAATTTTTTAGCCTAGTTAAAGCCTAGTGTGGGGTAGAGATAAGCCCCCCAGCCATTATAGAGTAAAAGTGCGTAATAGCATTAACTCAAGAATCAAGACGATACTTTCAAGCATATTTTAACATATTTAGTTTACTTTATTTTTTTATAATTCACATGTAAGAAAAAATTTAGATCATTCTTATTCAAATGTTTCTAAATAATCTCACCATTCATTTGCTTTTGTTTAGTAAGAGTTAACTTAAGATTAACGTAATCAATGCACATGCTATTAGAATTTAAGAGCCAAATAAAGAAATACTGCAGTTTTCATTTAGTCAACAATACAATGAATACAATGAATGCAAAATTACTACACAAAGAAATTTTTATCTGAACTAAATTGAGCGCCGCCGCCAATTGGACCACAAAGCGATTACTATCTCGGAACATAAATAAAGTAGCAAAAAAGGTAGTCATTCAGGCAGTCCGGCAGGCAGTCAAGTAGGTAGCTAATCAAATTCAGTAAGAATTCATCATTGTCAATTGCTTAAATTTCCTGCAACACAATCACTAACAATGATCATTTTGTCGGTGCTTAACATGGCGCCTTCGTTTGACGTTTGGGGAATTGTCATCACATTGCAGCGTGGACGTGAACGTGTCCGTATATGCGCTTTTTTAGCCATTTTTTCTGCTAACTACCTACCAATGGAAGTCAATTGTGCGGCACGGCATATCAATCACGTGCACATCAATTGTATATAGCGAGACCAACGTCAATTTGATGTCTTTAATCGTATATAAAACGCATATTTAAATTCCTTTTTAGAGAGAGCAAAGAATGATCGTGTGCAAAACAATTTAATTCAGACAACAGTATAAATCACTTGATGCAGAAGAGGGCTATTGCTGAAATTAGGATTAACCGTCGCCAAATTTAGAATAAATTTTTTTTGTGACTTATACACTGCAAAAAATACAGTAGTTGTAATAAAATATTTGAATTTTGAATTTATAAATATGGAATCATTTTCAATACACTCAAAAGAAGATGTAAAACATAATTTATCTAAACTATTTTATAATAATATACTTCATGTAACTATGAAATATTTACACTGATAAGATAGGGTTTATTGTTTAAAGCGTCTTTCTACTATCGTGTATTTTTTTAGCTGCATAAGAATTATCGATATTGATAGTTACAGATGTGGTTTGACATCTGAAAGTTTCATTCCGAATGAGTAAGTAATTTGTATACTTATTGAACGATTTCGCACTAATTTTACTCTTCTCAATTCAAAACCATTAACAATTGGCTGTTTGGTACAGGATGCCGAACGCTATCGAAAATAAAAATAGTTATAAAAAACTGCTGCAATTAACTATAAATCTTAATAAGTTAAAGACATCATTTACAATTCTGTCAATATTAGTCATCAAATTAAGTTACTCTTAAACTACTCCTCTTTTCATATTAAAAATAGATGTTCTTATGAACGCAATGGATGTTTTATCTAAGGATTGACTTTCAAACAACCACTTAGAGTTGAGCTAACCAGAAAATCTAAATCTAATCAGACTTTGCAACTCCAAAAAATGTCTCCAAACAAATATAGCAAATATTTTCTTTAAACTTTTCAATGGTCTATATAAAAAGGATGTCAAATATTGTAAAAATGGTATAAGCAAATTTTGGATATCGTATTTGCTAGTTATTTTTCTGTTTAGCTTCACAAAAGTAATTGATTTATTCCCGGTCAAAACATATGAAATTTAGTATATAAATTTCTTAAAAATTAAAGTCAAAACTTTCTCTCAGTATTTATAAAGATGGCTAACTATATACGATGGATATAATAACTAAATTAACACTGTATTTTCTACAGTTTTTATAAAATGATTTTATAAAAATCTTTTCCATTGAAATCTAAAATCAAAGTTTAAAAAGAAACTTTTTATATATAAATAAAGCCATTATAAAGTAGCTATATCTTTTGTTAACACAATATCACT
>NC_051846.1:53516257-53598804 GCF_002237135.1 Teleopsis dalmanni | reverse complement strand
GAGACAAATTTTAAATCGTTATCTCTGTCTAAATAACAAATACAGTAATTTTTATTTTATTCGAACAAAGTAAAATATATATTTACCTATATACTTGTATGTTATATTAGAAGAAAACATGATAATCCCCAAAAAAATGAAAAAAATTCAGTATAAACCAATTTCTGTGCTCACAGAAATGTTGAAAACTAGTAGCTGCCGCACTGACCATATCACTTAAGAAAAATTAGTTCTTCAACAATGACAAATTAGACGTTATTAAGTTGACTTTTTAATGCAAATGCGCAGTGATCAACTGAAATGATAACGGCACCGCTGCGTTACACAACTGCCATGATTTTTAGTACTGAGCTGTGTTGAGAAGAGAAGCGTTTCAAGTGAAATTCATATTTGCCTTTTTACCTGTTGGGATTCAGTTGTGACCTTAAACTACCTTCTGAGAAGGCCTGTCGTAGTGAGGTAGGCAGGCAGCATTTCAACTTAGTTCAGCTGAGTAGTGAGATTTTTCAGTTAACGTACAGTGTAAACCCTGATTGTGATGGTGGCAGACATTGTGGACGTGTGCTGCTCCACATTATTTATGATAATCTCGATTTTATTTTGTATTTATTGTTGGTAATCAGACGCAAATACATGTACATATAAGCTAACAGAAGTAAATGGTAGTAGCAGCAGTTAAACGCTTAACGCTGTGTGTGGGCTATGAAGTTTGCTCCCGTTGACAATGACGACAAACTACACGAATCTTCCTCAACAAACGTTGGGAACGCTGTGGCGATTGTCTTCATTGTCACATGGATTAATTTTAAATGACATGTTTAAGCTAAATTTCCAGAAGCTCATCTGATAATAGTCACTAACTTAATTTTATTGTGTGCTTAAAGCAGGGCACATGCTCATAGGCAGAACTAATCGTTGGTGGTTTCGGTTCTTCACTTCGTGTACATATGCAATGTGTGGAAGAAAAATGCAACTTAAGTACGTGCACAGTCAAGACATTGACTTAAGAGTTAATTAGTTCTTTGCATTCAACAAAATAAATATATTCATTAAAATTTCTTAGCAAAAATTAAATATATCTAAACTACAATATACATATAACAAATGAAATATTTTAAAAAATATTTATATATAATACATTTTAACATATATAACTCTATTAAATTTTTAGAAGCCTCTAGCATCTTGATTTCCGAGTATGCTATGCTTGTGCTTGAGTATTTGGTTCGAGCATAGCTGGAAATTGTTCGAACATCAAACAGTGTTAGATTAAATACTGTAATATACTATATTTGTATAAAACATTATAAAAATAAAATGCAATGTCGATCAGAACAGTTATTCGAGAAGCTACAACATTTTTGAATATATAAGTATTATTAAGTAAATATGTAAATAATGTAATAATATTTATATGTATATAAATATATTTATATTTATATAAACTTTTATTTATAAATATATTTATACATAAATAATTCGTCCGTCACCTCTATATGGTTGTGTAGCGTTTATCAAAGCTTCAAATACTACTATCACCAGCTAGAAATTGCACAAAGCCAGGCTCTGAGAAGACCGTTCAAAATTGACATCCTCAGGGACATCAAGATTGATCCCATCAAAAAATACATAAAGGATAGAGCCATGAAATTATTTGCGAAAACTGACAGATTTACTAACACCGCGTTATCAAATCTCAAAATGGTTACAGGCTCCTCGGGGGAGGTATGCAGATTAGTCTGATGAAGTGATAAACAATAATCTAGTCAAGGTGTAGAGAGGGGTTTTGAAGAAACCTCGAGTTAAAAAAGAGTATAAGTGCACTAGCTCAAAACAGCTTCAACATAATTATATATTTATATATTTATTTATATTTATATATGCTTGTATTTATAAATATATTTTTATACATACTATATTTATGTATAATTTAGAGTAATTTTGAATATTTGTTAACTCACTTTATATTTAAATTCTTTACAGATAATAAGTGGTCGTAAAATGATTGCAGGATAATTGACTATATAGACAAAAATTATTATAGAAATCTCATTGTTTCGTAAGTAAATGAAAACTGAAGATATAATTATATGAAACTTAAGTATTGATTTATATATACTTTATATAAATTTATTTTAAATATAAAAAAATATTTAAGAAACTACACCAATGAATTGAATTTACGTCGATGCATAAAACCAAAAATTGTCTCTACGTTCATTTTAAAGTCATTTGGTTTATTGTTACTGACAATGAAAGCGCTTCTTAAATCCTTTCTTGAACTCTTCTTCTATATGGACGAATTAATTTTTATGTTAAGCTTGTCTGCAACCGTACTTTAAAATACACGAACTGCAATATGCGTGACTAGTTGATTTTTACTTTAAGATTTTCGTTTTTCGTTTTGGCTTTTGTGAACTTTGCATGGTTGGTAATCGTTTAGTTAATTTAAGCTAATTAATTATTATGTTTAAGATAAGATTTAAGTGAATAATTGCTTGGGTAAGGAATCTTAAGTGAATTGTGATAAGACTTTTGAAATTGAATAATTAATTTCATTTAATATGTTTAAAAGTTACAGTTAATTAAATATATAATATATTAAAACTAGATTTTAGTTTTTACAAAAATATTTCAATAATTGAATTATATATTCAATATTTCAATAGTATATAATTCAATAATATATAATAATAACTTTTTTACAGCAGTTATCATCGACTTATCTATGAAACAGTTCTCGTAGTATGCCAGTGTTCACTGCACAAAAGATCTTTTAGGTCGCAGTGCGTGCACAACCTTTCCATAATAATAATAAATACCAGCGTTTGAGGAACAAAATAATGCAATTCAATCATGCTTTACATAGTTTTTTTTAAATATACATAGCACTTATTGCTGACGATCATATATATATATATAGTTTTTATATAGTTGTTATACCCGCTCGATCCATTGTTGGACTTTTCTTAGCTTTAATATACTCGTATTATGTAAATAACTTTAAGTTTGCTGTTAAAAACTTTTATAAAATTCTACCGTTGTTAAGAAACTATTTTGGCACTGAAAACTGAAACTTAAATTCAATTAAAACACAGCGGAGTGTCGTTAATGATACACACCATTGTGTCCAATCAGGTATTTTTTAAGCGCAGATACCAGCGACCGATCAAATGCAGCGTTGGATTTAATTTATTTCCAGTAAAAAAAAAAAAAATTACAGCAACTAAAAATTCACATAAAATTAAATAAAACAAATAAACAGACAGACAATATCTCCAATGTGTGGCTGAAAGTCAGTCTCAAAGTTATTGATTCCGAATCTGTGAAAGTCAATGCAAAAGTCTGCGCTGCGCATTCAGTTATTGCATAAAAATGCAACAAAGCACGGCTAACGCTGAGTGTCTCGGTTAGGCCGCTATGACTTATGACAAGGAATTCGAAACAAATGTTTCCGCCACAAAACCTATATTGACCAAAGGAAGACAACTGCTGCCAAAGGTTGGCAAAATATTCCTTTTTCCTTTTTTTTTAGAATTCAGTCTTATTTTGCAGGCATACTTTTTTAGGCTGAGTATTTAACGCATGCTGGGGTCATACACTGTGGAACTGTTTGCTTTTATTTTTGTCCCGTTTTGGAAGGTTTTTACTTTATTTTCGATTTTAGCATCTTTTTTGCTAACAAGTAAATGCACTCAACAGAAAATGTACGTTAAAATACTTCATTTACGCATTTTAGCAATACACGCCGTATTGCCATGAGTATTTATGAGATTTGGTTTATTTACTTTTTATCTTTTGTTTTTCATAATTTATGATATTGAGAGAAGGTAACTCTCGGTGCGGTATACTACGTATATGTATTCGAGCAACACATTTTACAAGTGTTGCAAACTATTTCATAAACTTTTATGTTAATTTTTTTAAAAAATTAGAAATGTTTTGCAATTGAAAGTTTGGTTGATAGTTGCTGCGCAACTTAATCTTTTCTGCCTTCATGTTTGACAGAAAATCATGTCTTGCACACCTGCTCAGATTCCCTTAATTAATTATGCATAAATTTCTAACAAATTTGCATCTAATCTTATGTAAAACTTTTATGTAGACAAAATGTTACTCATTCTCAAATCTGCTCAGCTATTTCTGAAATAAATTACCGTGGAGGAATTGTGGAGGGAGTAAGTTAGATATTCAAATTTTAAATTGTATTGAAAATTGTTATATACTTATATACAAATCTTTTTATTATATACATAGACACATAACACAAATTATACAGATAATGGTGTCAAAAGATGAAATTTTTAATAGTTTACATTCTACTTTCATATATTAATTAAAACAAATTTCGCAAATACATATTACAATTAATAGGTTTTTCGAAAACTAATGTACAACAACAATAAAAAAATCATTTTTATATTATTTTAATTAGTTGAATTTTTGGCTGACCATATAGCTATTTCGAGCATTGCCAAATATCCATAATCATTGGGCTTGGAAATAATTCATGTATTTAATTATTTGTAAATAATTTATTGAGAGTACAAGTACCAGGAATAAAATTCGTGACCTGCCAAATTTGACTCTCAGAGTCAGTGCACCTAAACCAACTGAGCCCAAATACTTTTATGTTCACACATTTTTCTGAAGTTAATTTGTTGTGAAAAGTTTATTAACATATTCGCTTGTTGTGTTTATATTAGAATATAATTAATTAATTATATTTTTATTTTTATTTGTTAAATTTCAAAACTATTCTGTTTTAATAAAACTGTATGATTTAAGGAATGATTCCTTAATATCATTTACTTCCATGTTCCAAAAACGTGTTCTTTACAAAGTGTACTTGATTTGTTGATGACATTCATATTTTTATATCATACACAACTTAAAAAATGCTCCTAATACTAAATTGTTGCAATCTATTATAACATAAGATAATACAGCGATTAAATTAAAATGTTGACAATGATCGATGCTAACGATGGTTAAATGCTAAGATCGTAATTATAAAATTCCAGGTTCGAACTCGGGATTGCGCCTACTCAATCAGTGCAAGTATTGTAATTTTATTTCTAATAAAATCACGTTAAAATTATCATCCAATGTTCGAGTGTGCATGAGCACAGAGAGTCATTCAGAAATGTTCGAGCTGCATATTGTGTTCGACCATTTGTTGTTACAAATTTTTGTTTACAACAAAACGAAAATAAAATGAAATTTATTTGGACAGTGTGAGCATCTCTAAAAATTTGCTGTATTATATCGACTATCAACATACAACATGACGAATTGATAACCGTTCTTTACCAAAAGTCAAGAAATGTTTATAAAAATATTAGAATGAGGTTGGATGTTTTGAAATTTTTTATATAGATTTTATTAAAAAAAAGACTGTAATCAATAGACTGCTGATTATTTAATAAAATGCCACGTTTAAAGCTTAAAATGTCAGAAAAAAAAATATTAAATTAAATTAAAAATAAACATAAAAAAGAACAAATCAAATTTAACAATTAAAAATAAAAATATAATTAATTAATTAACTAATTCAATTATTCTACAGCTGGTTTATGATTTCGTTCTAATATATATAAACACAGCAAGTAAAATTGTTAATAAAAACTTTCATAGTAAAAGTAACAAAACTCCAGGAAAATATGCGAACAAAAAAATCAAGTACGGATTTGGATCAGTTGGTTAAGGTGCGCTGATTCTGAGCTTCACATTTGGCAGGACCCGAGTTCGATTCCTGGTACTTGCAGTCTCAAAAATAATTATTAACGAATAATTAAATACAATTAATTGGAATAAATACATTAATGAATTGGAATTATTTCCAAGCCCACTGATGATGGGTATTTGGCAATACTCGAAACGCTGTATGGTCAGCCAAAAATTCAATTAATTAAAATAATATAAAAAATAAAATTTTTGTTGTTATAGTTCACTACTGTTCGAAAAAACACCTTTTTTTTAAAAATAAATCAAATTTAAAAAACAATTGATCGTTTCGCATATTTGTAAGAATTTTTTTTTTAAATTCAAAGAATTGTGTGTGAAATCAAAGACAGGAAAGAACTCTTTCAAGTTGGTCCAGTAACAAGCTAAGATTTATCACTCTTTAATTTCAACCTGAATTCTTGAATTTAAAGAGTTTAATTAATTATGAATGTAATGGGTTTTACTATTATTGACTCAATTTACTCCATTAATAACTCCATTTTTTCTTTAAGAGAAATTTAGGTGACCATTTGCGGGCTTCCTTAACTATGGTGTGCTAGATAATTCTACGATAATTCAGCTACGGGTTGAAAAATGAATAAAAAAGCGTACATAAATTTGCTGAAACGTGCTAGGGTAATGTACACCGACAAACAATCGTCGAACAATAACTTTTCCGACTAATGTTTTGCACAAAAGGTTTGGGAAGTATTGGAAAATAAAAAAGTGTATAGAGTTTTTGATCTAAAAATGTCAAATTTAATGAACTGGAACATTCTAAAGTAATAACAGTTTAATAATTTCAAAGAATCAATGAAAAACTTATTTTTGATGTTGGAAAAGCTCGTGTTAGTTATTATAATTAATTAAATCAATAATGAATTTCAAGTTTTTTTAGTTTTAGAAATTAAAAGATGAAAGTGTCTTATAATTTTTGACAGTTAAAGTTTTTTTTATTAGTTTTTTAAATATTGGTTAATATATTTTTAAATAAATTTCTTGTTCGTGTTGAGTCTTTTCCGAGTTAGTGCATCTGAGCAATTTTACTCTTTAAAAGCTGGGGGTTTTTGCAGAGTCCCACCACCCTTCTCACTGACCAATTTACGTATTCCTCAAAAGCTTCGTGATTATTCGATGACTGATCTAAGATCTGCGTACCGTCCTGTGCGCCTAGAGATTATTCTGAGAAGAGATAGTGCTAAGTAGGGCAGCCTGTCTGTTTTCGCGAAGAGCTTCAGTGCACTGCCCTTATGTATTTTTTTGATCGGGTCTATTTTAAGATCTCTTAGCATGTCATTTGTGCGGATGTACTAAGGCACTTTCAAGAATCTTCGGAGAGTAGAGTTAGCAGCTTTGCTATACGCGACACACCCATATAGTAGTGCTGATCTGATTATCTGACTGTAGATAAGCTTTTTGTTCTTCACGCTAAGGTTATTGTGTTTGAAAAGTGGTTGTAAGCAGTGCAGTGGTAGCAATGAATTCTTAAAAAATTGTTTATATTTTTTATTGATATAAATTTTACTTGAATATTTCTTTTTTTAATTTACTTCTTTTTTGAACATAAACTGCTATAACTCCTCTTTTTGGATTTTTGTTCTTTTTGCCAATTTGTTCTCAATTTCTAAAACAAATATGGGAGGTCTGACAGGCGTTAAAGAAATGGAATTGTAATTATAAATATGAAATGACCCTTTGCGTGCACGTTAGTCAATTTCAACGAGTTCAGCAATGGTTAAATCCATTTAAAAAATCGATTAAAATCGAATAAATGTAAGCGATTGGTATTTTGTGATTTTAAAACTCATAACAAGCTGGCAACACCTTCTTTAATCTTACGTAAGGACATAAAATCAGAAAGCAAGGAAAATGTATGGGGAAGCGTGTGCGCAAGCGTGTGTGTGGCAAAAACAAAAACAAATAATACAGCCGCCGGCATACAGCAGAATCATCCCAGTTATTGAAAAAGGAAACCTAAATAAAAATTATTTATATTTGCAATTTATCGCATAAAGATTGTTACTGCAATTTGTTTTATTCTCTTTTTGTTAAGTGGCTTACAAGATTGACAAATTGTAAAGAACGCCTTTAAAAACACAAATAATTTTTCGTTTGCTTTACGATTGTGTTCCCAGTGTTTCCTACATTTCAGATACTCATACGATGAGGACATTGGGGTTCTGGGGCAGTTGGATCTTTCGGTAGCTGCCAAATAAACACAGAACAGTGGCAGCATAAACGACAGAAACATGCATTTCTGAAAAGGAAATCATATCAATACTGACCAAAAAGAAAAAACCTAAGAGTGGATAAACAAATGTACAAATTAAAGCCAACGGCTATGTTTATGCAGCACTTAAATGCCTTAGTGAGTTTTGCTGTTGTTAGCATAAATGGACCCACTTTCGGTATGCAAATCAATAACTAAAGGAGGCTTCACAAATCGAGGCAAAGGCAATGAAGTTAATAATATATATAAACTTTTGTTTATAAACGGTTTTATAGATCGGTAATATGTATGTGCTGTTAATTATGTGAAATACATACCTTTATATAAAATTCTCTTTGTTGTATTATTTCTAAGTTTATTTTAACAATATATTAGTAATGATCTGTATTTGCAGTTTCAGGGAGTGATTTTCTGTCGTAATTGGTTTATATGTATTTGCATTTAAAAAAGACTCTAAAGTTGCAAAGTCGTTAAGAATGAGTGAGTGAGTTGGAAACTTGGTACCAAATATATTGGATTTTTATTAATATAATGACCACTTCATAAGACAATTATATTTTTAAAGGGTTTAAAGTTTATTTATACTGTTTTCAAAAGCGATGAATAACAACTGAAAATAATATCTATTACGATATCCTGAACGGGGTACATGCTTAAATTTCGTACTAAGTTGGGCACTGTTTTTGTAGAAAATTGTTAAAACACTCTCTAATATGAGTCACTAGAAGGACGTACTAGCTTTCTTTAAGTTCTGATATATGTAATACAAAGATGCATAATGCAAATCATAGTCAGGTTATAACAAAGGCACTTGATTTAATAATGGTTAGAATTAATATTTTAGTAGCAAGTATTTGTTGAACATACAAATCATAAATAATAATATATTTACTCATAATATAAGAAATAATGGATTTCATAGAGTTATAATACTGAACAGTTTTAGTAATTTGAAATACTCAGCAATTGTCAATTATGAATTTTGTTTATCATTTGCAAAATGATAAAATCTAATCTACCATTGAGAATAATAAAAAACTTTAATTTTGTTGGAAAAAATATGTCTGAAGCCTACATAGCTGAGTCGTCCTTGGCCGAGTCGAGTAGTCTTCGTCAGCCAATCCGATCATTGGCTTGCTGTCGTCAGTTGGTAGTACCAAGCGCTCCCAAATTATTGGTCACCTTATCCTTCCACCGAAGACGCGCACGTCCTCTACTACCGCGTTTTGTACCTGCGAGAACCGAATGAAACACCTTTCCAGTCGAAGCACTTTCTTCCATTCGTACAACAAGACCAAGCTAGGTCAATGTTATATAGCTCAGCGTTCCATCGAATTCGATACCTATTGCCAACGTATAAGGGACCATAGATCTTCCGAAGAATTTTCCTCTCGCATACTCCTAATACTTTCTCATCACTATACTTTCATCACTATACTCAATACTTTCTAATTGTCCAAGCGTTTGCATCACACAGCAGGACAGGCATGATAAGAGATTTGTCGAGAGAGAGCTTTATTTCTCAATTGCCTATTTAGTCCGAAGTAACACCAGTTGGTAAGAGTGATTCTTGGTTGAATCTCTAGGTTAACGTCATTTTTGGTGTTTACGCTGGTTTCCAAATAACTTTTACAACTTCGAACTTATAATTGCCAACAGTGACGTGGGTTCCAAGACGCTCAGGAGATTTGTTTGTTAACAGAAAGTATTTTGTTTGGTCCTCATTTATCACAAGATCCATTTGTTTTGCTTGTTTGTTTAAGTTGGAAAATGCCGTATTGACTTTGTGGGTGTTCAGGCCAATAATATTAATATCATCGGAATATATATATTTATGTTATATTCGTTTTTAATTCGGCTCTTAAATCAGAACAACCCAAGAATTTACACGCAATTTTATTTGAGTTAAGTTGAGCATTGACTGTATGCGTAAGTCAAAAGATACATTGTCAAATGTATCAAAAGTCAAAACGATTACAATATAATTTAGTTGTTAACTATTAAAATGGTAGTAATTAAGAACAGTGTTGGAAATTGAAAATTTAATCGTTTAAACATTTGTCTCTATAGCTTTATAGCTTCCGACTTTTTTAGATTATCATATGCTTGTAGAGCATAAAGTTTATGATAGGAAAGGAACTTAATGTGATATGACTTGCAACAGCACTATTTATAACTGCAATGTATTACTCATTCGGTAGTCAGATCGAGAGTGAGTTTATTGATTAATTCAATTATACATATTCTCTTTACATGCGTAGCAAGATAATGTTAGATAATTAAATACAAGATGTTGCCAGATTGGCTTTATATTAAAATACCTAACAATAACGTTAAATAATACCAAACATTTTGTGTGGTAAACCAAATAAAGTATGAATCTCTTATTCAATTTCTTTAAAATTTGTAATAATAATGATAATATAAATAATAATAAAATTTGCACACTAAATCGGTAAATTTCAGAGTACAAAACTTTCAAATATCGGTTGACCACAATCACAACGATATAGAATTCGGTATTTAATAAAAATTTTCGCATATATTTTGAGCTGAATAGTTTTTTCTCGAAACTGACGTTGAAAATTCTGATTCATATTATTTTAATAAATATTGTAAAATGCTTGTAGATAATCGATTAAATTCACAAGTTGTTGTAGGCGATTACTACCACATTTTTGGTCCTTGTTGCTATTGTTGTTGTTGTTATTAATGTTGTAGTTTCCAAAGTTGATATGTTGCTGCTGTTTGCTTACGGCATGTTTTATTAACCTTTTGATTAAACACCGATCATGAAGTAAAGATGCAGTTTTAATCAAAGCGTGGAACGTTGTATTCTACTAGAACCTAGTATGTTTGGTACTCTTATTGAAAATTATTCTATGTATGTGAGAACACCATAGGTTCTCTTGTTTGTTTGTGTGTGATTAACGAACAAATTTATTGACTTGTCGACAAGTGATATGATTTATGAATTCCTGGCACGATCGCACTTCCATTACAAATACAGTACGTTTCTAAAGTACGCGATATAGCGAAAATCTATGCGAAACTAGCCAATCAACATGAGCAATTATTTATAATGCCGCTGGGGAAAGCTTCTAGTTTATAAGGTGCTTGATTTTGAAATTGTACAGGTAGCAACTGAAATTGCTTGTTGGTAATTCAAGCGATCAGCACGCATGCATACTAAAACATACAACTAAACATGAGGTATAAATAAAATTGATTTTTAATAATAAACAAAATGACCTATCATCGCTGTGCGGTTGTCTGCTTGTGTGTTTACCTGCCGTACACGCCTCTGTTGTTTTCCTTCATTTTCTTTTGGTAACTTCGATTGGTAGGAGATTCAAGTTTAATTATGAAAAATTGCAAGGTTGACAGCGTACACGAATTAAGTTGAATGTTATTAAAGACAGGGAGGATACTGGCAGAGTTTTTGGCTTTGCGGTATCGCGTATTAATGGCTGCCGTATGTCGTATGAGTGCATATCAGATAGCTAGTTCAGGGGTTGTGGGAAAAGTGTTCATCTATAAATGTATTCTTTGCATGTAAACACTATGGAATTGTTTTTTACTGTATACCCAAGTGTTATGTAAGTTATGGAATTCTCATTCATTTATATCATATACAGTCATAGACGTTTTGTTTGTAGAAGTTATTGTATGACGACATTGGCGACAATAGTTTCATGGTTTTTCTAGATGGTTACTCTTGTCAACTTTGGTTATTAAAGTTTAATAGGCACATACGGTAGTTATGGTAAATTTTAATGTCAAACATTGGGAAAGGATATCGATTAATGACTTTTTTTCAATAAATGTGTAGTGAAATAAAGGAGGTTTAATTATAACTATTTACTTTTACGTTTAAATATTTGTCTAATTCAAAACAAAATGAATCTTTAAAATAAATTTAATTCAGTATTTTATAAGATTATCTATAGAAATGTTACAGATTCTTAACCACAAGACCATTTACTGTTAAGGGAGCAGTTGAATACTATTGTATTAATGCTTTTAATGCTTTATTGTATTAATGATAATAAATACTATAAATAAATACAAATATAAACAATAAATACTTTCACTTGTAAATGTTTGAGCTTCAATACTTCAATATTTCCGATTCTTCGAAGTGGCTTAACTTAATCGATAAGCCGCACATTCGTAAGAGCTAAATATCATCAGCAGTGATGAATGCAGAAAACGTAAGGAACCAGACATTAAAGAAAACCTGGACTCTATTTATGACTGGATCTGTCGAAAACCCTAAAGTGGAATTTAACTAACTGGGTAACTTAAATTAGCTACAAGACCTGACCCATGAAGCATGTCTCCTGTGTTATTAAAGGCAAGACAAAAGGCCTAGAGTTCTAAATACATCCCGATTATCATTGTTATAACCTTACCGAAGTTAATTAATCGATGCAAAAATTTTATGCGAAATAATAATCAAATAAAGATATTCTTATAAATAAATAATTGTTTTTATAAATATATTGAAAGAATACATTTTCAAAGAATTAAATTTTGCAACAATGATAAATGATTATGAGTACAATTTGAGAAAAAATAGATATAATTTTAAAATACGGTATATATCTATATATATATCTATGTATATATATAACATCAATATTGAAATTTAACATTCCAATTTTAGATGTAACTGAAAAATATTATAAAAATTACTGAATAAATCTAGTGATATTGTGTTAACAAAAGATATAGCTACTTTATAATGGCTTTATTTATATATAAAAAGTTTCTTTTTAAACTTTGATTTTAGATTTCAATGGAAAAGATTTTTATAAAATCATTTTATAAAAACTGTAGAAAATACAGTGTTAATTTAGTTATTATATCCATCGTATATAGTTAGCCATCTTTATAAATACTGAGAGAAAGTTTTGACTTTAATTTTTAAGAAATTTATATACTAAATTTCATATGTTTTGACCGGGAATAAATCAATTACTTTTGTGAAGCTAAACAGAAAAATAACTAGCAAATACGATATCCAAAATTTGCTTATACCATTTTTACAATATTTGACATCCTTTTTATATAGACCATTGAAAAGTTTAAAGAAAATATTTGCTATATTTGTTTGGAGACATTTTTTGGAGTTGCAAAGTCTGATTAGATTTAGATTTTCTGGTTAGCTCAACTCTAAGTGGTTGTTTGAAAGTCAATCCTTAGATAAAACATCCATTGCGTTCATAAGAACATCTATTTTTAATATGAAAAGAGGAGTAGTTTAAGAGTAACTTAATTTGATGACTAATATTGACAGAATTGTAAATGATGTCTTTAACTTATTAAGATTTATAGTTAATTGCAGCAGTTTTTTATAACTATTTTTATTTTCGATAGCGTTCGGCATCCTGTACCAAACAGCCAATTGTTAATGGTTTTGAATTGAGAAGAGTAAAATTAGTGCGAAATCGTTCAATAAGTATACAAATTACTTACTCATTCGGAATGAAACTTTCAGATGTCAAACCACATCTGTAACTATCAATATCGATAATTCTTATGCAGCTAAAAAAATACACGATAGTAGAAAGACGCTTTAAACAATAAACCCTATCTTATCAGTGTAAATATTTCATAGTTACATGAAGTATATTATTATAAAATAGTTTAGATAAATTATGTTTTACATCTTCTTTTGAGTGTATTGAAAATGATTCCATATTTATAAATTCAAAATTCAAATATTTTATTACAACTACTGTATTTTTTGCAGTGTATAAGTCACAAAAAAAATTTATTCTAAATTTGGCGACGGTTAATCCTAATTTCAGCAATAGCCCTCTTCTGCATCAAGTGATTTATACTGTTGTCTGAATTAAATTGTTTTGCACACGATCATTCTTTGCTCTCTCTAAAAAGGAATTTAAATATGCGTTTTATATACGATTAAAGACATCAAATTGACGTTGGTCTCGCTATATACAATTGATGTGCACGTGATTGATATGCCGTGCCGCACAATTGACTTCCATTGGTAGGTAGTTAGCAGAAAAAATGGCTAAAAAAGCGCATATACGGACACGTTCACGTCCACGCTGCAATGTGATGACAATTCCCCAAACGTCAAACGAAGGCGCCATGTTAAGCACCGACAAAATGATCATTGTTAGTGATTGTGTTGCAGGAAATTTAAGCAATTGACAATGATGAATTCTTACTGAATTTGATTAGCTACCTACTTGACTGCCTGCCGGACTGCCTGAATGACTACCTTTTTTGCTACTTTATTTATGTTCCGAGATAGTAATCGCTTTGTGGTCCAATTGGCGGCGGCGCTCAATTTAGTTCAGATAAAAATTTCTTTGTGTAGTAATTTTGCATTCATTGTATTCATTGTATTGTTGACTAAATGAAAACTGCAGTATTTCTTTATTTGGCTCTTAAATTCTAATAGCATGTGCATTGATTACGTTAATCTTAAGTTAACTCTTACTAAACAAAAGCAAATGAATGGTGAGATTATTTAGAAACATTTGAATAAGAATGATCTAAATTTTTTCTTACATGTGAATTATAAAAAAATAAAGTAAACTAAATATGTTAAAATATGCTTGAAAGTATCGTCTTGATTCTTGAGTTAATGCTATTACGCACTTTTACTCTATAATGGCTGGGGGGCTTATCTCTACCCCACACTAGGCTTTAACTAGGCTAAAAAATTCATATCATTTATTTGTCTTTTAGTTGATGACGGACCTTAAATCAGCATATCTTCCTGAGGGTCCAGAAGTGAACTTGAGGATTGTTAGGGCAGGGTTAAGTAGCGTATCAACTTTAGTGAATAATTTTAGAGCTGTGTCTCTGACATATTTTTTCACTGAGTCAATCCTAAGATCTCTCTATGTACTTGCGTATAAAGCAACTTTCTTTTTTTAAAGTTGAAGTGATAATTATTAAAAAGCGGCTTTAATAAATGTAGAATCTTAGAGCAGCTATTCCGTTTGTAACTCAAATGTTTAAGCCAATTAAACCGTTTGTCAAAAGTGACCCCCAGATATTTTATGTTATCCTCTCACCGTATCTTCGAGTCGCAAACGCTCACTCTTGGAGGATGCTGTCTTCTTTTTCGAGTTATAAATATTGCCTTGGTTTTGTCATTATTATTATTATTTTATAGTAAGAAAAAAAGTGAGAAAAAGTGTAGCTGTTCATAAGGAAAATATAATTTGATTAATTCAATATTAATATTAATTCAATATTAAATTAAAGGAATTCGAATCAACCAGAACAAATAAAATATATATATGCACAACTTCCTGGGAAGAGTCGTGTTTCTGCAGTTAGTGTATGACGAAGTACTTGTTAAATAGTTTTCAAGAAATTTAATATTTATTTGTTAATCTGTTGAATAGGCAGTTCAACTGTATTAATGCAGATATTCAAGCAGTAATTCAAGTATTTATCTTTTAGAAATCCTTTTTGATTCTCCTGGTGGACTATCTATACGCCGTAGTTACTGACAAAAACAAGGCAATGCTTCACTGTGTACCTATTTGCACTAGAAGTAATGGCAACAATTTAGACAGAAGTCTTGTCAAGATAAAGAGCTAGTTAGTCGGCATAACTACGATAAGGTGCACTTAAGAGACCCTACAAGATTGGTGTGTCTTAAAAAACAATATGTTGACTCTGCTTTAAAGCAGTATTTATCATATTTCGTGAACTAGGATAGTAGGCAAAACGTTTTGACCCGCATCTGATAGTAGGATATTCTCATGTGTTTTTTATGTTAAGACCGGTTGTGAATACAGAAGGATCTACCATGGTCGCAGTGCTTTCTTCCATTGGGAACGATTAATTTGTATATATCTTCTAAAGTGATATTCATATGGCACTGCACGGCTTAAATCTTATTTTATGACAAAATTTTAATAGTTGTAACGCAGTGCAAAGTGTAATGGTAATAATAGTAATAATAAATATCAGGTGTTTTTTAAGCTGCATAAGAGCTATCGATATCGATAACTGTGGTTATCAAACCATCAGATTGTTAAATTATGTTGACATTTCTATTCAGTAAGATTAAGCAATTCATCATGAATCGTTGAACGTTAAAACAATGCTTCCAAATTGGGAAATTTACTTAAAAAATAAAATAAATTTGTTATCAAAGAACATAGAGCACTTCGTCCATTTTACGGTCAACATAATCAGACTAGTGAGCAAGCAATACGTGCAGTTATTGATCTTTTTGAACTCATTTTACTCTTCTCGATTAAAAACCATCAACAATTGACTATTTGGTACGGTTTACACGGTGACGGTTCCATCGAACCTTATTTCTTTCGAAATGAGAGAGAAGCTACCGTTACGGTCAATGGCAAGCGCTATCGAGCTATACTGACTTAATTTTTTGTTACCAAAAATTAATCAGTTAAACATGGACGACATTTGGTTCCAACAAGATGACAATATATAGACTTGCCATACGGTGCTTTTAACAATCGATGTATTGCGAAAACAATTTATTAACAACTTTGTTTTTAGATGTGCTCCTGTTAACTAGCTCCATCGTTTGTACGATTTAACGCCTCTCGATTACTTTCGATTACCGATAACTGACAAAATAGTAACTCTTTAAGCAAAAATTGGACTGATCGAATGGACCATGCAACTCGTAACCGTGGCAGACATATGTAAGAAATTATATTAAACAAATAAATGCCATAAAATTATTTACCAGATTATAATAAAACAAATTTCATAATAACAATATTTCTGATTTGTATTATCATTTCAAGTTCGCATGCAGCTAAAAAAATACCCGATATGTATTATCTATACTAGTACACAAATAGAGCTAAAGTTTTATTTGTTTTTTCAATAATAAATAATATTTTAAGATATTATATATGTGATTGAAATAATCTGTTTAGTTATGTTCAGTGTATAAAGTAAGTTAATCAATGTTTTAAAAGAACTTACTGACAATAACGCCGTAGAGCTTGACTAAACACATATCAAAGCAAGTTCTAGGCTAAGACTTTGGAAGTTTTATATCTACCATGTTTGAAAAAAAAACTACAATAAATGATTAGTTATTATAACAAAATGGTACCTCACATAACTTAGAGTGAATGTAAGCAGGAAATACTTAATTCAGTAATGAAGTTTTTTTCAATATAATACTAAAATATTTTTTTTTTTGAAACAAAAGTTTGTAAACCAACTAAGGGACTTATATATAAATACAGATTTATATGTTAATATGTATTATCTTCTTATGATTGTTTAATGATTGCTCCAATTTTCAAAATAGTCAAAATTATATTTCAAAATAATTTTATTAGAGGAAAGGGAAGTGTTAAAATAGCCATTAAAACTTGTGGGAAAAACTGACATTTAATTTTGAGAAAACTTAGCCTTGAACATTATCCGACATACAAAAAAATAAGATAGATAAATGCCACCCAGTAGCAATTTTATTGCAACATAAATAATTTAATTTGAGTTTTATGGCAAAAGAAATCACCTTCACTATTTTATGTTTATGTGCTGAGATATTGCTGAAGTCAAGCAACCGCATTCAGAAATCCTTTCGCATGTCAACTGGTAATAACTTTTCAAAAGTATGTGTTTCTTGTGTGTATGGATCGTAATATTGAATGTGTGAGAGATATGTCAAAATATTTATTAGGAATATTAAAATGGAGCAATGAAATAGTTCTCATTTATATTTCGTCTTTTATTCACTTTATATGGATATGACATCAAAGTAAATACGAGTACGAATGATTTCATTTAGTGCATCTATGGTTTGCACGCATATTGGGGCTTGTTTGGCGGTTGGTAAGCTTTAGAACTGCATATGCTAATTAAATTTAATGGCACACCACCAATGTAGCAAACGCAATTGCATTCAACAAACGACACCAGTCACTACTACTGCAATAACAAATGTCAACTGGTGAATGCACTTAATGGCATTTCTCTAAAGGATTCATTTTAATCATCAGTTCACAGTTCTTCAGACATTTAAGTGGCTGATGACTTTGTTGATTGAATTGTCTTCATTTGCCGCCGCCGCAATACTGTGAGGTGTCATGAATGTGTCTGCGCTGTCAGTTGGTATGGTGACAATTATGAGAATATATTGTGGGTTAAAATTGATATATTTTGGATTTTGGTGCGGTATTCGGTATTCTGTTTGATGACAGATAACTCGGCAGACAGTGAAAAACGGGCGTGAGCACATGCAGACTTTTATACCTTTGCACTGACAAATAGTTCCCATAACAATTTTAATTACTTGTAGAAAGATGTTTCATTGGTTTATTAAAATTTTATACACAAATATAGAATATTTTTGCGAAACAAACACAAATATGGAATAAGAAAAATTTATAGCTGAATATATTTGAGAGTCCCTTGAATTAGCATAATACTCAAAGGGTTTATAAATTTTCATCAACAAAGCAAAACATTTTCCTAAACTAACCTAAATTAATCGAAATTTGTGCTCCTTCCACAAAGAACATGAGCGCAAACAAGTTAAGCAAACATTGTGCCACATTTTTGCATAAAGAAATTTTAGTAGACCCGTGTTACTGCGTACTAGGGTAGTGATAGTAACAGAAAACAAAAAAAAAAAAACAAACAAGAACTACTAATAAAATCTTTATGAGTACAACAATTGTGGTATAAGGGTCTTCGCTAAAGAGGTAGTGCTACTATATTCTGCTGCCAACAAAGCTTTTGTTGTGTCTATAATGGAACGCCAATTTGAATTTTCTGCTGTTTCAAGTGTTGTTCCGAACGAGCCTTCATCATATCGAGCATCGTGTTTGCATATGTGCTCGGCATAAAGTAAACTCTTGACCACCACTATCATCATCGTAAGCTGATACCAATTTCAAATTTTATACTTTTGTTGGCTTTTCCTTTTGCAAGGTTGACCATACCGCAGTCCTCGTACAACAGCGTTGTCATTGCTTAGCACTGTTGTCCAATAATGCGTACGTGTAGAAAAGTTTTAAAACCGCACCCAGGAGATTTGGCGATTGTCATGTATTCTGTTATTTTGGGATAAGCTCATGTTTGGTTCTTGACCACTGCGTAGTGGTGGATGGAGAAATGTAAAGGATTTTATGGTCACATTACCTGTGAGTTGTAGTGCTTAGCCGAATCGAAAACGAGTTAGAAAATAAATGAGAGTATGTTTAAAATCAAGAATGACTAAAGCAAGGCTTTGGCATTGGAAATTATTAACAGTGGTAAATAATTTAAAAAATTTGATAGTTGAAAAATAATTATATCAATGATATTAGTTAAAGAACACAAAACACATGTAAATAAGATTTTGTAATTAAAGAAAAAAGGTGGTGTAATACTGAAATGGGGCTTATTTGTTTTTAAAAGTACAGAATTTACTTTAGACTTTTCATCAAGAGAAGAAAAGATAAAAAGAGAGCGAAATAATCAAACAGAGATAGATAGACTCACTACAACATTTGACTGCTCTCAATGTAGTTCAGTTGTATGCAATACAGTAGTCAGTGACTTATGATGACTTGTGAGCAGTACTTAAGTAATGCACTTGCATTTTGACATTTTTACGTACTATACCCAGCAACTGCGGTTTAATCGTGCGTTGTGTATTGTACCACAATTGCTCGGTACAGTAGTTGACAACTATCACTGTAGCCCAATTATATGAAATACAGTAGCCAGCGACAGTGGCTTAATCCTGTGCTTATATATGAGAGAACGGAATAGAGTTCCAAATAGAGAGACCGAAAAACAAAGCTAGTAGTGACAGACCAAAAGATATGTTGAGACAGTGACGAAAAGAGAAAAATAGTGATAAATATAGAATATATAAATATATATATAGTGATCACAGAAGTAATTATTTGTTTGGAACTATCCTTTATATTTAATTTTTTTTTTTGAGACCAAGGGTTGAATTTTCTGTTCCCTGCTAAATTTGAAGCACAGAGACATTGTTCATTAGCTAATTAACTCAAAGCCGTACTTGATTTGTATGTTTTAATTTAGAATTATGTTAATTTGCTGTGTGAAAGTTAATTAACAAACTCACTTATTGTATTATATTAGAACGAAATCAAAACCAGCTGTTGAATAATTGTATTAATTAGTTATAGTCATTTTTATTTGTTAAACTTCAATATTATTCTTTTTTAAAGGCATTATTTATTGCATGATTTTATATCACTCTTTCTTATATTATTTGTAAATAAAAAATAATTAATGTTCGTTGTTGCAATCTACTACCTTGAAAAATATCTCAAATAAATACTTTAAGAAAATAGATACCTGACGATGGTAATGATGTTAAAAATCAAATTTTTTTGATCTCTAATATATTATATTGATATCTAATATATTACTATCTACAGTACAAAGTACGGAAATAATTTAAGGTTATTACAAAAATAATTATAGATTAATTGGGGTATGGTTCGTGGGTTATCTGAATTTTAAGGTCAACATAATCAACTTACATATATTGTTTACAATTTAAAATTGTAATTTAATGCAAACTCAGGTTTAGAATAACTTGAAACAGATTCATTTCAAGATGATATTGTAGTGGAAATATCATTCTTAGTGATAAAGCACAATTCTGTTTAAGTGACTTTGTAACATTTGGAATGAAGAACCTTTACATGCTCTTCACGCCACACTATTATACCTATAAAAATTAACTATTGGCAGCAGTTCACGATCTGGAGGTGATATTGAATCGCTTTCTTTGAAAAGGAAAATAATTTAGTCGTTAATTGATGACATCAATTGAAAAAATATTTTAGGCATATTCAGTTTTCTGAATGGAACACTTCGTAGAACACTTTTCTTAAGTCATTTATTGAAATAAGGTAGTAATACATTTTGTTTAGTTTCTATTTTGCATAAGACAATTTACAGAAAGCAAAAATTAATGAGTTAAAAGATGAAACATCTTGAGACTTTGGCATTAGGCAGATAACAATAAGTAAAAATAAAACAAAAAATAAAGATTTTTAAAATAAAACTTTTAAAAATATTTTTATTGTAATTTTTGCAGAATTTTACTATAAATATATAAAGTATATATACAGTTTATTTATTTAAAAAAAAAAATTTTTTTTTAAACAGAACTTGCTGGAAAATTGTTTGAAAAATAGCTGAAAAACGGATGTGAAGTGACAGTGAAAGATGTAAACAACTGCAACATATGTTGGATAGTGTGTTGAGCCTGACATTATCGTATGATTAGCAAACTAATTTGACAAGACATTTTTAAATAAAAATAACAGAAAATAAAATAATACATACATATGCTATATACATCTAAACTTGTACTAACAAGATTGCAAAAAAAAAAAAATTAATTTTTAAAATTCATTGAATGTTTAGTGTTTAATTAAACAGATTTTATAATAACAAAAACATATTTTATATAAAATTTTTAAATATAAATTAATGAATATTAAAATGAAAATAAATTGAAAATTTAGAAAAGGTACAGTGTATCTGAGTGTAAGTTGAAATAGTTTTTGTTTTGAAAAAATATAGACAAAATATAATCAGCAAAAGTAACAGAAATGACCATGGAAACATGGTCGAAAACATTCATCATAGCCATGTTATTTTTGTTATTTTTGTAATAATTTGAAACTTTTTGTTTTTTAAAGTTTAATTAAATTTCTAGTTAACACGCTGACGGCCAATCGAAAAACATTGGCAGCAACTACAAAAACTACAACAAAATGGATAACAGCAGCCACTATTAGAATACATCAGGCATCAGACATTAGACATCAGCAGCAAGAGTACACGTATCAGCAACAGCATTGACGTTATGCTGCATTTGAGCGAATAAAATATTATGTGAGACGTTACGTATGTATATACGTTCCTGAGTATCTCTGATGGTTGCATACATACTGGTGCTAGTGCTGGTGCATTAGAATTTTCATATAAAACCAAACAATGTAGTTGGGAATGAAGTATGCAGTTCAGTTAGTTGTAGTTTGGGAAGTGTACGTTTCTGTGAGTAGTTTATAGATTTTCCATATGAGATGTTTTAATGATGAACATGCTTGATATTCGTACTTTTGTTATGTTAAAGTGAGTGTGTATGTAAGTATATGTGTAGCTATGCAAAGCCAGTTTATACGAACGTATTCATTTGTTTAGAGTAGAAGAGTAGCCCGTTATTACAATTCGAAAACAATCCTCACTAGTCCACTTGCTCGCAGCGCCTGTACAAGCTTATGATATCTAACAAGTTTCGAATTAATTAAAAATTTTAACAATGTCTATTTTGTGTTCAGTATAACCAATTTTTTCTTTTTTTGTGAAGTCTTTTTAGAAATTCTATTTTTTTCTTTTTAATTATTTAAATTTTCTATTTTTGCCTAAGGGCATATATGCATTGTTAGCGGTGATACTACATTTTCAGTTTGCAAGTTATTGTTAGTAACTTCATTTTTTTATGCGTCCCGGTCCTTCTTTGTCATTCTCTGTATTTTTAAACTATTCGATTTTATGAATGATTCTTTTCAATATACATTTCAAATTCATTTTTTAATTAAAAATATTTTTATCGACATTTACAGGCAATGACTTAACGATATGTTTTATTTGTTTTGAAATAAAATACATTTTGTTTGTTTCACTTTATAATAGTTTCAAAAATAAAAATTTATTTTTTTCTCTAAATATAGTTGTTTGAAAATGAATTATATTGGAAACTATGTATATATGAGGGATATTAGAAACATTGTGCACCCAACATAAAAAGGAATGTGACTAAATTTTTTGTTATAAATTTTTTTATATCTGTATAATTCTTTTAATTCGATAGGTATTTCCTAAGGATACCCCATAGTTCCTTCTACATAGTTAACTACAACAAATTCTTCAAAATATCCATTAATAGTGGATAATATAGCCGCCGCAATTAAAGAGAAGTTTTGTCTTCTGAGTTACAAAAAAAAAATGGATAGAAAAATAGTTAGAAAAAAAGTATAATAGTTACTGGAAGCTTGATGTGCTGCATAAAAGGATTTATGGCAGAGACTACATGACTACTACGGAAATGTGAGCATCTACATAAAATTAGATAAATAAAAAAAAAATCAACTTTTTTTAAGGATTATGTCAAATATCTACTTTTTGCACGCTTTGGTATAGTAGATCTTTGTTTTTGGTTCGCAAATAGTTTAACAGATATATAAATTGATATATATATCTGTTATTGATATTCTTCTTTAAAGTAAAATTTTGCTAGTTACAGAATTTATTTTTTATAGAAAGTACATATCATGTACTAAATCAGGGTTGTCAAAAGTACGGCCAAAGTACGGGGCAACATGTTTTTAATCTACTACAATTACGCAAATTTTCTTTTGGTGTACTACATTATTTTATTGTCATGAATTTAAATTGATAAATTAAAAAAACTAAATTTAACATTGTAACCGTATTTATAATGCATTTACAATAACAACTATGAATGTATGCATTTGTTTCTGCGACCCTCCAATCTATACAGTAATTTGTATTGGCCAGTGATCGCATCTGATCTGGATAGCCCTGTACTAAATGTTGATTTTTCGTGACCGGACAGAACATTCCTGATCCTTTCATATATTAATTTAAAAACGAGAAAAAAGAATATAAAACAGAATAATATTGGACTGTATTAATTTTCAAATACTTCAAAATAGACTACATTTCGCAATTAGACTTCGATCTGACATATATACGATATTATAATATACCATTTGAATAAGTATTCGGCACATATATGGCAATACCGTTGACAAACCCATAAAATTTTTAAAGAGTAGCTTTCTTCAAACGATATATTTCAAAATATTATAATATTCTGAAAATTAGTCTACAGGTTGCAGTCGTTTTAATTAAGACAGTTTTGTAATGTTCATAACAATGGAAGAAAAATAATTTTATGCTATTTTTTAATAGATAAAAAGGCTGTTGAATTTAAATAGCACCAAGTAAACTGGTATGCTGAATTTAAACCAATACTTATAAATTTTAATGTTGACTATTCTACTGGTTATCCAAAATCGATAGTTGTACCGGGAAACATAACATATGCCTACAAAATAATTAGAAACAGTAAAAAGTGAAGTTGTGTGAACAGCTTTACCTCAGCTCATATCGAACTGAAAACAACATATAATAAGTCGACGAAAATAATGATTAAATTGAAGGAAGCTTCCAAATGCTTCCTCAATCACCCTACTCTCTAGGTCTGACCCTAGAGAATGTATTTGTTATGCATCCCAATGCTTCTTCAACCACCATACTCTCTAGGTTTTAAACATCAAAAAAATGGTTTAGGGAAAAAAATTTGATACAAATAAAGGATAGCTGAAATTAAATTCTATTTTGAGAGCAAAGATATATCTCTTTAAAAAAGTCATCGAAAAAGACATCTCCTCGATGGAATGAAAGTATAATTATTGAATGAGAGGATTAGAGTTCGAACTCTATAATTTCAAACCAGCGGCAATATTTTTACGAACTAATTCGATTTGGAGAAACGGTATTATAGCATGATCAACTCCAATAATCAGTAGAACGTTAGATTTAAAATAAAAATGTAAGAAATTCAATATTCAAAATTTATAAAGAAGCTCTCAATAAGTATATTTCTTACATATATGGTATATGTTTAATATATTATACATATTTATTTTGTAAGTAGCATTTAATTGTTTACATAAAAATACTGTGTTATATATTATTAAGCAAGCCATATTAAAAGTAATTATTATAAATAATTTTATAAAAAAACTCATTTTATTCCTCTTCTATTGAATATTTTTAATAAAAACACTTATCAGAATAAATTCTGAGATAATAAAATATTTAAGTTATTAATTAATTATATATTAGGATTGATTTTTTTGTGTTTTAAAATATATTACTGCAGCCTCATAAAAAACCTTAATTATGACAAATTTAACAAAATTACGTTGTTTTTCTGATGTTCAACAACATATTAAAAAAACAAACAAAAAACAATATTTATTTGTTTATAATAAAAAAATTTTTTTAAAATTAAAATTGTGTCTTTTCAAGTAAATCGTGTTGACAATTAATTATGAAATATGTTTTCAACATTTTTTTTTACAGATACTGCCATGTCTCTCACCTCAGAATGTGGGTGGAGGCGCAAAAAGTTTTGTTAAATTTTTTTAAATTTAGTAACTAAAAATAAATATTGTTAACAAACAAACAAAAAAAAAAATAAGTAAAGGCATGTTGTTGCCTTTCAAAAAATCGAAGGCTTTAAGCACAAAATGGAAATATTTTGAAATTACGTAGGCAGAAAAAATAAAGGGAACAGTCATTGGCATTACTTTTTCATAGTGTATTGGAATAAAGCGTGTGTATGCATGTATGAAGGTAGGTAAATTGGAGTTCAAGTGATATTTCAAATTATAAGGATTTTGAGCTAAATTCTATAATTGCTATGCATTTCTAAATTAGGGCTTTGATGTGTTGATGTGTGCAGTACAAATTTCAGTAATTTATTTTCGGTTTCAATTTGTTTTTGTACTTGTTAAAGTATTTGTTGCAATGTTCGTACTTCAAACTTGTAGATACATGTGTTCACATTTGTAGTGATATTAAAATATGTTAGTTCGCGTTTTACAAAAAGAATACACGTGTCTGTTTATTTGTTGGCTTTTCTTCACGTGTTTCACTCGTATTGTGTTAAGTTAAAATGGAGAAGACGTTTGAGACAAAAGGAAAAATACATATTTTAACAAAATGAAAAACACATGTTCTACATCAATACTTTACATGGGTGTTTTTGTTGGCGGCGGTTTTTTAGTTGGGGGTGTACACTAAAATTGAAAACATAAAATGTAACGCCCACAAAAAAGATATTAAACAAACATTCAAAAAATGATAAAACATAAGTAATGAAATATTTTACAGCTGAAGTAATTATTTTATATAAGCAAAAAAAAAAAACATTTTTGTTTTCATTAAGAAATTTTTGTGAAGTTCACAATTTAGTGGTTAAACCAAACCTTGAAGATATATAATGCTTACATAAAAATATTTGGAATATATTTGAGTCAGTGTTTTAAATGATAATATTTAAAATAATATTTAATATTTAAAATAATATTGTAAAATAAAATTTCCAAATTAGTTATGCAATACCCGTATAATCACGATTATGTGATATAAGTCCATATCTTAAACAATTTATTACTAGTAAATAGTGTTTTTAGTATACTATTATAATGTAGTATTACATTATAAAACGAATTTTTATTTTAAAATATATATTTCTATAGAGATATGCTATTGAAAATTGAAAAATGGAAGAATTATCCATTTAAAAGGAAGAGTATAGGGGTTCATCTAGATAATGCGACGCTTTATCTACATAAAGTTTAATAATCCGCAAAAAGCCTTAACGGTTTGAATATGGATTGTACTATCACTATAACCATATTTTTTAGATAAGCCATCTATGAATTGTATTACTTTTTTTAGTCTTTAAAAATATTTCTTAAACGGTTTAACCTTTACTTTAAATGAGAACCCTAAAAAGGATTCGAGTTCATTTCTTTTAGTAAAGATCAGAAGTTTTATGAGCGTCAAGATAATGCTAGACATCATATAAGGCTGACAACTTGCTAAAAGAGTTTAAAGATTCCGATAAATTGTATTCCGATACTCCACGTAATTTGAAGTTATGTCAATTTCGAGTTATTATTTATTCTGGTCTATGCAAGATTTTTTTAGATAGTTCAACCTTTACCTAAAATATAAACTTCAAAAATAAGTAAGAAAATTTTTTTTAGCAAAGTTTAGAAGTTTTTTTTATGTATTGCTTTCGAATAGAGAATATATAATTTAATATACTATAAGAAAATTGTCTTTTATTTTTACAAAAATAAATTTTTGTTGTTGTAGTTCACTACTGTTCGAAAAACCTCTTTAAAAAATATTAATTGTAATTACTTTCTAAATAATCTAATATAAATGTTCTGCTAGGTATATTATTATTTTTATTATTAAGAGTAGACGTGAAAATTGCCCAACAGCCGGTACTGCGGGCAGAAGAGACCTATTGTACCAGTTTCACTATTGATTAAACAAAGCCCCTTAAAGCTTTGTGAATAAAGTCTAAAACTAAATCTAGAGAAGAGTTCTTAATCTGTTCTGGTGTGAGAAATTCTTTAAGAAACAGGTTTCTTCTGTGCGTTATTAAAGCTGGACAGTCACAAAGAATGTGCATGGTCGTTTCCTCATCTTCGAGGCATAATCTGCATTTCGAGTTAGCAGATAATTGTAGTTTATGAAGGTGATATCTCAGATCATAATGATCTGTAATGAAACCCGTTATCAACCTTAAATTACATTTTGAGAATTTAAGAATGTCTTTGAAGGAGTACGGTGTTATCAGTGCTTTGCTTTGTCTGAGTCCAGGAAAGTTTACCCAGTACTCCAGCCGCATATGATTTTCCATTGCCTTGATAATCTGTTTTGTACTGGCCCAGTTTATTCCACAAAAGGGTTGAGGGCCTATAAAAGCAGTTTTTGATGCAGTTCTGGCTAGCTAATCAGCTTTTTCATTTCCTAAAACTCCTCTGTGGCCCGGAACCCAGTAAAGGCTTACCTTATTCCGAGCTGCAAGTGATTGCAGAAGCTCGAAACACTCAAGGACCTGT
This sequence comes from Teleopsis dalmanni, assembly GCF_002237135.1. Classification (NCBI taxonomy): domain Eukaryota; kingdom Metazoa; phylum Arthropoda; class Insecta; order Diptera; family Diopsidae; genus Teleopsis; species Teleopsis dalmanni. The sequence goes on along the minus strand of NC_051846.1, from coordinate 53,571,123 downwards.
TTTGATTTGAAAGTCCAAGAAGAAAGAGCTTTAAGAGCAGCCTGGCTGTCAGAGTAAATAACAATTTTCGAGCCAGAAGATTTTTTGATTAAATTGGATCTTACGCATAAGTTGATCTTCTGCTAGGTATAATAAAACGTATAGATCCATTTGGTTGTAGCTCAAGGCGACAAATTTACTATATCATATAAAGTATAATATATATTGATACTATATACTAAGTACATATCTATCTATAACATATTGTATATAAAATAATTGTATAAATGAGTTTATATTTATAAATAAATATCTGAATTAATATTAAGACAAAAACATAAATCAAAGTTAGGCAGAAAATGATAGAATATGTTAGTTATAAATTTATTTATCGCATAGTTATCAGTGTGAAAAGAATCAGTGATTCCTATTTGATTTAAGAGTCAATTAGGTTTCTATTTTGGATCGTACGATGCTTCAAATCATTTACAACTTGCTTATATAAGTTATTTTTATTTTAATAAGTTTGGACAATGACAGAAACAACTAGGTAATTAATTAATAACCATTTAGGTTCCAATAAAAATGGAATCTAATTTGTTTAGCGCTGACCTGCGAAGACAATCTCGTATCAATAAAAAAGTAATAATAAAATTTATGATAAAAACAATAACTAAACTACAGACTTTACAGTACAATTCAATTCACCGTCACCTTCTAATTAAGCATTAATTACTTATGTTCTTTAAAATTGAACTTATAGCACCTCAAGTTATATTTTTTCTTCATTTCAGACTGCATCGATGCTTTAAAAGGACTCTTCAGATATTTAAAAAGGCGCTGTCGATTTTCGTTGGAAGTATGGGAACAAAGCAGACTTTTCTAACAATGAGAGAACTACACGGGTTTCAACCATAACAACAATATTGGCATTGTAGTTCCTTTATATTCTAATATTGTGTCTGACTTCGATTTTTAGCAACAAACATAAAATGTTTTTGGCAACATTTTTTTTAAATAATATTACAAAAGATATATAAAATATTAAAAAAAAAACATCATATACCTTATTTACATGAATAATGCTCTGTTAATTGATAGAAAAAATTTCTTTTTAAATGCAATCATATCTAATTTCCTAAGTATGCTAACATATTAGAAGAGTTTTAATTGTACTTGATTTAGTGTAAAATAAAATAAATAATTCTTGTTCAAACTTATGTTTGCATATATTTACTTATACACAAGTACATAATATACATATATATGTACATATAAATATGTATATATGGTCAGTCACACATTCAATTAATTAATAAATAATAAAATTTTATTGTTGTAATTGACTACTTTTCAAAACAGTTGTCAATAATAGAGAGGAATAAAAAAAATAGTTTATAAAATTTACTTTCTTTTGTTAAAACGGATATTAAAAATCAATTTATGACATATATAGGTATATATAAATGCACAATGTATGATGATTTTATAACTGATTCCATACATCATTAAAATATTTTTAAAAAAGATGTTACTAAAATATACAATCACTTATATTTTATTTATAGTACATAACCAAATACGAAATGAATTTATATAGCCATCACTAAATTTAATATATTAGAAATAAATATTTTATTGCATATATAAAAGTCATTAAATAAATTTATTTCAATTTTTTATAACTTCTGTTCTTTCTGTACCATAGCGAAATACTTTAAATTTTACATAAATTCACCTTCTCATTTCAAAATTCAAATATATTTCTTAAAAATGCTATAAATCTTATGAAAATAGTTGTGTCATAACATAAAACTGAAAGTGGAGGGGATGCGGTGCGGCACTATGCCGACTCTAGGAGCGATTAAGTCTCTCAATTACTCGGTTTTTTAGGCATATAAATGCAGACATAATTCATATGTTTTTTAGGCATAATACCCAATTTGGAGCCTCACTTCGGCATGATTTATTAGTCAGAAAAAAATTGTTTGGAGGGTGAGCGTTATGTCGTTTCTCTTGCTTGTTTTTTTTTCTTACTTTTTGGGAACTTAGCTAATTAGGCTACAAATCTGTTCTGGATTCGAGGAAAAATGTAATATTCAAGAAGTGATTGCAATTTATATGGGCATAATGTGCAATTAATAAAATCCAAATTAACTGAAGTCACACTACGAAAAAAAATATTTCACAAGAAACAACCGAAATTTTTTATCCATAAATTGCAGTAAAATTTATGAAACGGCGCTTATTATTCTACGAATCAGTGAAATTGCAACGAAACGGAAATGCATTTAAAAAACACTTTTGCGATTCCAAGTATGCAAGGAAATAAATTTATGTCAGATACAATAAATTGCAAGTTTCGTTACTTGTTTTTTTTTTTTTGTGGAATGTCATGATCAGTAAAGTAAATTAAAAAAAATTAGTTTGATGTCAAAATGAAGACATATTTTTTAGATCGAAAAAAATGTCAACTGCTTTTGAAATGATTTTTGTAGTAATTTTAATGCATTGTTAATAGTTGTATGTAAATTACAGACAGAATTTACAAATAGTATTCTATAAGTTTAACAAGATATTGATTCAATAACAATTAAATCTCTATTGAATCGCTGTATAAATTAACACTAATAGGAACTGATAGTAACTTGCAGTAAAATTAGGACTTAAACGATTTGGAAAAGTTGGAAGCCTTTATTTAATTCTAAAAATAAACTTTGATACTAAAAACAGCCTATTGAACATACCTCCAGCTCAAAAAGTATCCGGATTTTGTAAATAGAAAACACAATTTTAAATTTTATTCCAAATTTATTTTATCTCCTTCAAAATTTGCTCCTTCTGAAGCAATACACATATGCCAACGCTTAACCCAATCTTCCATACACTTTTTGTAGGCCCGTGTAGGTATGGGTTTTAGTTCCTTCGGCGAATTCTCTTTTACCGATTCAATCGACTCAAAAGGCTTACCACGAAAGGGTAATTTGAGTTTCGGGAACAGGAAAAAGTCGCACGGATCCAGATCTAACGAATAAGGTGCCTTAGCGATGACAGTGGTGCCGTGTTTGGTCAAAAAATCGCGTACAATAAGAATTTTCGGTAGTAAAAATCGCTAAATGTACTTGAGGTAGTCTCACATTAACATCTGCTGTAAACAAACTAATTGACAGATGGCGCTCAAATTTGTACCATATGTCAAGAAAATTTTTTTAAAAGGTCTATTACTTAAGGAGTAGTTAATAAACAATAAAATACGGATACTTTTTGAGTAGAATGTATTACGAAGGTATTCGTAATGTATTAGTTTAGAAGGTATTAGTTCTGATATAATATCAGCCGTATATAACTTCTTTAACTTTTCAAATCTAGCAGAAGAAATGTTGAGAATATATAATATAAGATTTTGGTTGAAATGGTCTTTATGATAGATGATGAAATTAATGTTGATAATGATGATAACGACAGAAATGCTAATGAAAACCAAATCAACCAAAGCAATATTTTAACAGAAGCGTTAGCTGCCAATATATAATCTTGGTAATGAATTGGCAGTGAATAAATGTCTTGAGAACATCAGAAATTTTTATTTATTGAAAATTAAAATTTTATTTTTTTCAATAAGAATTAATATTATGCTTATGCAGAAATAAAATTTTTGTAATTGTTTATTTGAAAACTTTTCATAGTTAATAATGATTATTAGAGACTAAAAACCACAATGACCTTAATAAATCGATTTTAAAAATGGTCGGGTCTTTTTCCCGGAACCACTTCACAACCACAACGACCAAATGCCGTTCACCACTCACAAAAGGGATTTTACAAGTAGATCTCAGTGGGCCACTACAACAACAATAACCTGAATGAATTTATTGTACATTATTAATGATTACTCCGACTTAACATTTTTTTTAGTAATCACTTTATGTTAATCTAGAAAAATATTTGATTTATTAAAGCGATATTTCCCTTAAAGGAACTTAATCTATTTAAATTAGTTAACACTACTGAGGACTCACGGTTTTTATTGTGTTATAGCCACGATTAATATATAATAATAGTTAGTAATTACTCGAGGTTGTATTCTAAAGTAAGCAGAAGATTAAGGCAAATACATTAGTCGCTAAGGGAAGTGTTTTAATATTATACTGTTAAAATTTTATGATATGAATATAAGTGGAGTTATTGAACATAAAGTGATGGTCTGTAAGAATGTCGGTACCAGCCTTTTGGAAGCTTTATGCGTTCGTAAAATAGAAAGGCTTGATGGTTCAATTCCGATTTTTAGTAAAAAATATGACGATTCATGAAAGCAACTTTTGATCGTTAATCAAGTTGAGCCACATAAAATCCATGCAAACCGTTAAAATTTGATAAATTAATATTTCTTAAATGCCCACTTTCTCTTCCGTGATTTTAGTTAAGAATGATTTATCTTTGATGGATTTATGCACAGTATCGATAGATCCACTGGCCGTGGAATCCACATGACCGCATATACATTATTTTTGTGTTAAACAAATTATTTTTTAAAAAAAAATTATGTTTAGTTTAATATACACATTATACGGGATGTGGATATAAAACAAGTGTCAGAAGAATTTGTTCTGAATATTTGTTGCTATTAAAAGGTTTCGTGACGAAACATAACATACTGTTCTAAGACATTACCGTAATTTTAAGAAATGGAGTCCTACAACTTATTTGTGCTTATTATTTGAAACAACGATTTCTACCAATATATGAAATTTTGGAATTTGGAATAGGTCTAGAATATTTAGAAATAAACAATAGATAAGAAATAAAGAAATCTTTTAAGAAAAGGGTACAACAGTGTACAAACTGAAAACTACAGTGTCAGTGGTTCATATTAAAGCAGATAAACATAAATATTTTCTTGAAAAATATAAATTCACGTTACTTTTTGATCATATCTTGTACATATACAAACAGATATAAAAATAATTCATATGCATTACTGTCGATTTGCATTAAGCAATTCTTAAGGTTTCGTTAATAAAAATATTGATCAGAAATTATTTCAAGTACATTTAGGTGTTCACCTGCTAAATATTATACGAATATGATATACTCTCAGTAAAATTTTTATCCTCTATATTCGGATATAAAACAGCAGTCAAAATACAAAGACAAATTAAGCAATTCATATAGTAATAAGATAAATCAAGTATTAACTAATTTATATTTTTTTAGTAGGTATATGACTTCTTAAACTTACCGATAATTTTACTAATTCCGGATACTCCTTTGCTAATTTGGCTAAATCCTGGTAGCTGGCTTTCGCCATTGCAACAATCCATTCTTTCGCTTTTGGATGTGTCACTGTTACTTCAGGTTCATGTTTCTCTTCAATGAAATCCTGAAAATATTAAAATTATTAAATTAATTTTGTTTTGGTAATAAGGAGCAAAGAAAATAAAATAAAATATTAATAAAAAGTTTAAGTAGACTTAATTAATTAGCATTGTTACATAAACTTCTACTCGAAGAAATCCCATTAGAAACATTATCGCTGTCATTAGCGTTTCGAACATTAACGCACATAACCCACATAACCCACATACTCAGGAACACGTTAGCGTTCATAGGTCACACATCCACTCCTGTACGATATGCGCTCTGGCATAATTACAAAAGTAATAATTTTTATTTATTAGGCATACAGTATAGGCATGTTCTAGAGCTGCTCGTAAGAAAGAGTATGTTGGTTCATGTTAAGTAAGCAACCCTTACGTAAAAGTTTTTTGTGATTCTAATTTTTTTTTTGTTTTTTTCTTTTTTGTAATTTAGTATTTTTGGAAATTACATGTTCTTTAGTACAAGAAAAAACAAGGAAATAAAAATAAAAAATCTGACAATGAGCGCCTTAATGATACCTTCTATTAGCTGAGACCCCGAGACTCACAAGCATACAAACGCGTACATCCTTGATATTAACATGTGTGCTTATTATTTATGATAAACATTTTAGCAACTAATTATCCAAGTAATGTTGTTATTTGTGATCATATTTTCTATTTAAGCACACGTGAAGTGCACCCGTGCGCTATTTATGAACACACAACAAACAGTCACCTCAGGACTTGGCAGGGAAGTTTTTTCTTTTATATTTTGTTTACATTTTTCTTTAAAAGATAATAAATAAAATTAACTAATTTCAAGATGTTTTAAAACTGTTTTGGAAGAACAGATTATTTTTTGTAGCAATACAGTACCTTTCTTTTGTTCAGACACGTGTGGTTTATTAGTGCGCTACTTGACTTTTCTAGTGTTCACGTTTTAGTAATTATGGACTTAATAAGAGTTTATGAAGTAGTACTCTATTTATTTTGCTTTCATATATTGAAATGAGAAAAGTTTTTTATACATCAGATTTATAGCTACATAATTGTATGTATAAATATATAAATTTGCAAATTTAATAGTTGTTAATTACTAGGTTTCGAAATCAGAGATAGGGTAATATTAATATTACCCAGCTTATCTGGGTTCCTGGTCATAGGGATATTGCGGATAACTGTAGGGCGGATGAGCTTGCCAAGACTGGGGCTCTTCTCCCTGGTATTCACTTATTAGAAATTGGCGTTCCACTTGCAACAGCTAAACTGGCAATTAAACAAAAATATCTAAGCATTGCCAAGCAACAATGGGCAAGTGAGCCCAGTTGTCACATTTCTAGGTTGATTTGGTCTAACTAGGACAAAAAACGTACGAGTCAGCTGCTCCAACTAAAGAGAGATCTGTTCAGTACTACGGTATCGCTGCTGACGGGTCACTGCTTAATAGGGAGGCATGCTATGAGACTAGGTCTTCCTTATTTGTCGCGGTTGTGGCTCTGAGGACGAGGAGGAAACTGTGTTCCATCTCATGTGTTAGTGCCCATCTTTAGCTAGAAGAAGATCAAAAATCTTGGGGACCCCTTTTCTGACCGATCTGACTGAGCTGGCATCCTACAATGCGAGGGACCTGGCCAAATTCATAGAACTGTCGGGTTGGTTTTCCTTCATCTAATGGGGGAGTCGTTACCGCTCTGTTGGGCGTTGGTCGTATACTGATCACCTTGTCTATATTCGAACATCGCTTTTTTCCATGTGGTGACACAACGGGCCATTATTTGTGCTCAAGTGGGATTTTTTGGTAAACAAGGCCGCCACTCCAACCTACCTACCTAATATTTATATTAAAGTTAATTAATATAACAAACAATTGTCTTTATAATCAAATATTATTATTACACTGTTGTTGTTGTTGCTGTAGCCCGCTGGGACCTGCTTACGAAGTCCCTTTGATAGGTGTCGAACGATACTTAGTCGTCGATAACGACGAGTGGCACTGTTATATACTTATGCATATATATGTTTTCACATATCTTTTGTTTAACCGGCCGTCGATTCATAAAATATTTTATAGTATTTTTCTCAGATAATTTTTAAATAACTCACTCTAATTTCAAAACTATTAGATTCATAATTTCAGTTGGTTTGTTTTGCTATAATATCTTAATCAATGTAGAATCTACGTAGATGCCAAGGTAATCTACATAGAGTTTAAAGATTACATTGTCTTCAGAAATGGACTTACCGTCGGTAGAAGTATTTGAAATCATTGATCTATTTAAGCAAGTTAACAATGATTTCCGTCTTAAAAATGAACACTGAGTAAGGTATTCGATGAAATCATATATCGTCTTTAAAGACAAAATATATCAAATGAAAAAATATTGGTTTACTTTTAATTGAAATTTTACACAGTGATACTTTATAGAAGCACACGTATGTGAAAAGGAATAACCTGTTAAGTGCAAATTTTAACAGTCGAAAAAGAACTGTCTTTGAAGTACTAGAATTTTTCAAATTTAATATTAGAAAATATACAAGTTGGTTTTTTTATAGCAGTATGGGCACTGTAAACTCCATATTGACTACCACGACCTTTCTTTTTTTCCCTCTTAGATACTTAATTTAATATTTTTATTTGTTTTGGTTTGTGGAGTTACTGATGGTAAAAAGTAAAATGCATGCTGAAAAAATGTACAATTTTTATGAATGAGATGTCACACAAACATATAAGTAGTTTAGCAACTTAAATGTTATAACTGGTAATGAAATTGTACTTAAAAAGAAATGTATAGATAATAATAATTACTCCACAATCTGTTCACGTGACTATACTCATGCAATACGACTACATCGCAGACTATCTCTTAAGAAAACTATGAGCCAAGGTGATTAAACTAATAATAATGGACTAGATTTTGAACTCTTTTAGTAAAACCGATCTCATCATGCGAAAACTGCTCTTAAATCGGTCATACTTTAAGGCATCCAGAAAGATACGGTCCACTTAAGTTAGTCATTGAAAGAAAAATTAAAGAAAGACGTGCTCCTGGCGGCTTAAAAAATCTACGATGTTTTTTTTTGGCGAAACTCTCCACAAAACTAAAATTTTAATTATGTTTGCCAACATTTAGAACTGTTGAGACATTTAAAAGTAAAATACGATACTGTAAATAATTCTACGGATAGTTTTTTCAATAAAATTATACTGTTTAAAAAATAGCTAGTTTTATATATATTGATATTCAGATGTCTGAGTTGGTGAATCAGCACCTTTACTTTATTTTATCTATGGACAGTTTTAAGTCACACTAAGAATAACTGAATACGGGCTTTATAATAGGATGGATCTGATGTCTTTGTATCTGCTTGTGTTTATCAAATTTCGCTGTATTTTTAGGATACTGAGGATTATTGGATTATTGTGACTGTCAATTATATTGAACAGTTTCAGAGCACGATCTTTAATGTATTTTTCGACTGAATCGACTCTCAGATCTCTGTGGATATCCGCTCCTCTTACGTACCATGGAGCGTTAACCAGTTTTCTTAAGGCAATATTTTGCCCTCTTTGAAGAATTTTTAAAGTTGAGTTTGGCGCTTGGCAAAACGCAATACTGCCATAAAGTAGTCCAAGTTTAATAATCTGCTAGTTTTATGTTAATAAAATTTTAGTTATTCTGTTCTTATTGTGGTGAAGTCCTTTAATATTAACTTTACTTGTATACTTGTAAGTATAAAAATTATGTTATGTATTTTAGATTATTATTTTGAAATTTGGTTTATATGAAAGATATGCAATTCTAACAAATGCAAAATAATTTATATTAAAAGTAAAATCCTCAAGGTAATAAATAATTAGATTATTTTTGAATAAAGTAATGTATAATGTTTTGTATATGGTTGTTATAAATAATATAAATGGAGATAACATATTTATTGTAAATTAAATCCATAACAGTGAATCCAATTACTTCAATATTAAACAAAATAAAAATCTACATAGTTTATATATACATATTTATTAATTGAAATAATTGGGAATTGAAATATAATTGCAAATCATTCATTTAATTATTTCAGTTTATAATAAAATTGATGGTTTCCTTGTATTTGTACATTAAAATAAACAAATTGTGAAATTTAATACAAACAATAATTAAGGATTCTACAGCAATCACAAGAGTCCATAACAATGAGTTAACAAAATGGCAACTTGTATATTTTAACGATAAGTGAAATATCCACAATAGTCGGAATAACAAAGCAGTACAGAACAAAAATAACCCTACCGGCGAAATGGCCATGTTAACGAGGAACAAAAGACGCCGTTACATTCCATCCCTTCCATTTGGCCAATACGAATGATATTGTGAGTTGTTGCCAATGTAAAATTAAAAAACATGAAAAAATTGGGGAAAAGGGTTTGTTGGTTTATTAAGCTGTTATTAGTTTATCAGACCACAGTTTTGTTTTGTATGTTTTTTTCCTGTCTGCCTGTCAGGGTATGAACATTCCTTGCTAACTTGGTATTATGGAGTAATAGAAACATTTACATGAAAACATCAAATAATTTACCCCAAAAAAGTAAAAACCACAAAAAAGTACAAAAAGGAAGCGGAAACTTTACAACCATGTTTATGTTGCAGTTTAAATTTACCTTTTGTTGTACCGCATAAGGAAGATACTGAATTGGTTTTGTGTTATCTGAAGACATTTTTTATTTCTAACACATTTTGTAGGTATTGGACTTTTGCTTTATAAAGGTTTATGTTGGTCAAATTGGACCTGTACTCAATGAATGTATGGACGAGCATGGCAAAGAAAACTTTTAATAAAATAGTTGTCATTAGCTTTAGTATGTAGGTTTGAACTATTATGAAAAAAATATTAAAGTACAAGAATTATTTTTTTAATTTATGTAAATAATTCAATAATAGATACATATAGAATTTGCAATTATTAATATAATAACGCTGTTTGATAGGCCAATGATAAATAAAAAGATTTGAATCATGGCTTACATTTAATCTCTTTTGATTTCTATATATTTATGAGAGCCGGAGTCCAATTTATTTCTTTTTTTTTAAATATAATTATTCGAACTTTTTATAATGTTCAAAATTAGCAGAAATTAAGTTCAAATTCAATGTAATTTGCTTTCTGTAGAATTTAGAAATATATCAGATAGAGCCAAATAAAACCAGATAGTACTAAAACTGTTAAAGAAAATGGGTGTGATAGCACCTCATAATGTCATTCGATCAGATTTGCAGTTACAACTGCTGTGGAATGAGTAACTACATTGGCAAGTCCAACATTTTTTTTTTTCATTTTGGAAAAACCATTTTGTTTTCCATATTTTTATCATCTGATAGGTCTAGAAGAATCACATAGCATTGTCTTATTTTTGGATTAATAACTGAAGTCAATCAAAAGCAAAACCTAAAATCTTTCCTTCTAATAAAATCGTTTTTTCCTATTCTCACTTTTATTCATTTTTTGTAATCGGAATATATTGATTCAAGTCTCATTTATAGTTATAAATCGACGCAACGCTGCTTGGAAGTGCTTATACACAGACATGTATGATCTATGTTGATGATCTACTTATCCTGCAGACAGGTTTTTTATAAGCAAATACTCTTGTGAACAGGTCATGATCGTTTCGTTAAATTCAAATTGATGAAAATTCTGAATTCAAAAAACGATATTAATTACTTGTTAAATTAAATTAATTATAAAGATACAGGTAATGTGCACCAGTTATATAATTAGGGATGAAAATCTGAATTGGATATGTTATAAGAAAACAGAGATGTACTCATGTATCTAGAAGACAATATATAAATATATATGTTAATAATATATAACTTATTTATGAGGACAATTGTTTGCTTAAACTAACTTCATCATCATCTATAGCTTTACATCCATGTATGACCTAAACTTGTTTTACAAGATTTCCCCATTCTTTTTTATTTTTGGCTTTTATCTTTTAGTTGATGACATTCATATCTCACAGTTCTTGTAGAATAATGTCACTTAATCTCTTTCTCGGTCTTCCTTTTCTTCTCGTTGTTCTAACTTTACACTAACTTAATGTGTTGAAATATAAAATTAAGTAATACATATATAAAAATACATATCCTCAGAATAGTAATCAGGAAACTCCTTTTAGACCGAGTATTAAATATGGTAGTACACAAACACACAAAACCACGTACCCAGGACAGTATTAAACGGCAAAATGGAGATAAAAGAACAGTTACGAAAATTAAATGGCGGAAAGTAGCGACAAAAATAATAGACAAAGGAATGGAAACGTAGAAGTAGAATACAAAGATTGGATTTAAAGGTACATATATATAGGGAGGAGAACTTGTGCCTACTAACTGATTGCATGCGTCAGAGATTTAAACTGTTGTAGATGGAGGGTGTCGGAAAAGTTATAAAAATTAAATAGCAAGAGCATAATAATAAAACATTATTAAGTATATTAATAATGTTAAATTTGTACATTATGTTGTATATATGTATTTATCAAAGGTTTATACCTACCAAAAAATACTTAGAGATTAAATATACTTGGATCTTTCGGATTAATTCATAGATAGATAGTAAAATGATGTAGCATAAGTGGAAATAAAGTTAGGTTAGATTGGAGTGGCCGTCTTGTGCGCAAAGCCCACTTAAACTCAAATAGTAGCCAGTTGTAATAACATAGGATTACATTTGTTAAAAATAAAGTTGTTTTAAAAGAAAATGTATATAGATATGCATTAAGTAATATATTAAAATTTTTCATAGAAATTAGCTTATTGTCTATTTTATATAATTCTTTTAAAAATTCATTAATTTTATATAATATTTTATTTTTTATAACAAGAGAAAAAAATTTGTATTTTTTTAAAAACAATTTGATGATTGCAAACAATTTTAAAACAAATAGACAAACAGAAAAACATTGTTTCAAGCCAAATTAATAAATTAAAAAACACAAACATGGTGTCTACAAGCATAGGCGTTACTTTTACAAATTCCTTGAAAATTTTCCACGCTAATCAAAAATAAAAATTGATTTACTAAATTTCAAAAGTATCTAAACTAATAATAAAAACTAAAATGTTGATTGATCAACTAGAAGAGCCGTTATAAAATGTGTACGTTTTTATGCATCAACGTTGTCCAATAAAAGAATTCATCAATAACGACGCGTCAAGATGAGATTTTTTATCGCAGCTCATACTCAACTCTCATGTGAAAAATGACGCACCGGACAAATTTTGTATAAATTGTTTATTTTAATATTAAAAAACCAATAAGATAAACTTGGCAGTTTACAATTAATTTTGTTAAATAAGCTTTTGGCTTAAGTATTGTAGCTTAAATTGTGATTGGTTGCGACCACCAACCTTGATAGTCTCTATATTAATAGATGTATTATTGAGAGAAGAAAAAAATACATAAAAATAAGAAGAATTAAAAGTAGATAAATTTTATATTAATGCTCTTGGTTTTCAATAATGAAATATATTTATACAAAAAAAACAAAACAAAAAAAAAAAATCAAAAAATACTAATCAATCATTGTTTTCATTAAGTTTTAAAAGAGATTATAAAAAGTGTATAAAAAATTGCAAAATCATTGAATTAATTACAAATGATCGTAACAAATTTAATTGATCAGTTGAGATTGGCGCCTAAGGAACGGATTTGTAATTACATTTGATTTGTAAACAACAATGGTTTTGGGAAAAAAATAGATTAAATGTGTAACATTGTTTTGAAATGTAATGAAAACCCCAATTTCTAAATTGAAAAAAAAAAAAAACAAAAAAAAACAAATTTATATGTATGAATATCTGAAAGTGATTTAACAATATTTTTAGTTTGGGAAGAAGCAACACACGTTAGTCAGCACAAATTAGAAATATGTTAGAGATGATCCTAATTGGTTTGTAATCGATAACTGGCGCCACTAGTGAAAGCCCAAGTCTTACAAAACTGTGAAAAATTTTTCGACTACCGTTTGATCGTTTATTTTTCGTCTCTTTCATTTGTAAATTTTAATGTTAAAAACTATACAAAAAAAAAAACTTACATTAATTTCAAAATTTATTTTTTCTTCCAATTCCATTTTAACCGATTTTAATAATAATTTTTCACTGATAATTATAGCAAGTTGCTTAAGATACTAAAATTATTGCAAAATATTTATTTTTCACAAAAATTTTGAGTGAAAAATAAATAAAAAAAATACAAATATTGTGCGAATTATTATAAAAAAATTTTAGTAGGTCATTGCGTTATATGAAATGCTCTACACTTTTATAAAAAAAATATATTAAATAAATTATTTCGATACAATATATATTTATATCAATAACGTCATTATGTCAACAAAATTACTTGATATCTAAATTCTTAACATTTATAATTTAATATTTCGAATCGATTAGAATTGTTATTGAATAAATTAGATAAAATTAATATAATATCAGATTATTTGAAGATAAAATATGGTTTGTATTTAATATTAAATTTGATAAAATTTAGTAAAAATTGTTTTTTGAATTTAAAATTTTCCTAGTGTTTTCCCCTGTTTTTTTTTTTGTTCGAAAGAGATTTCTTGTAATAAATAAAAATTTTATTTATAAATTAATTATAATACCGCCAGGTCTACACAAAAGATCTTTCAGGTCGCAGTGCATGTACAGCCTATCTATAATTATAATAATAACACAGAGAGGTGGTACTATCCTTATGCAGCAGGGAGATGAAATACTTGTAATAAAAATGTTAACATAATCAGGTGGTTGATGTGTAAATTCGCTGTTCTTTTAGATTTTGCATATAAGTTTCAGCAGTGAACAGTATGGCGACATCACATTGAAGGCATGGGCTTATAGCTACATGGTTATGGGTAAGGGCCCATGATGGCTATGGAGCTTCGATTTGTTGAGCTCAATTAGTAACTGTAGGTCTCGACACCAATTTAAGATATTATATATATTAAAAGAACAATATATAAGACAAATATATAAAAGTAATAGGATATGTATAAATAGTATTAAACTATACATGCAAAAAGCGTAAAGCAAAAATAGTAATGGTAGAAAAATTCTCATATCATAAATATAAATAAAAAATTTATTTATATAAAAAAATTTGATATCTCTAAAAACAAGCTATTATACAATATACAATTACATCTTAGCAATACAATTCTTACTTTCCAACATTAGTAAAAACCTGTAAAAACTATATTCGTAACATTTTTATATTATTATAATTATAATTATAATTATATTTATGTATATTTATATTTATATTTATATTTATTTTTATATTTATATTTATATTTATATTTATATTTATATTTATATTTATATTTATACTGATATTATATATTTGAAATTATATATATATAATTTATATTTGCATTAAATTTTTAATGTATTAATATTTTATATTAATAATATATTTATAATATATATTATTATGCTTACATTAAATTTTTATTCTATTTATATTATATTAACATTATATTTATGTTATACTTATATTAAATTTATATTGGTGATGTTATATTTATATTAAATAGAAATTATGTTTAAGTTATATATATATTATATTCGCATTATATTTAAATTATATTTATATTATTTTTTCGTTCTATTTATATTATATTTATATTGTACTTTCCTAATGTCCATTTTGTGTTTATATTATATATATATGTTATATTTATATTATATTGATGTTATATTTCAAGTAATGTGTATATTGTACTTACATTATATTTTTAATATATTTGTATTATTATATTTCAAGTTATATATTTATATTTTATATTTATATTACATTTTTAATATATTTATATTATTTTTATATTATTTTTATATTGTATTTATATTATATTTATATTATTTTTGTGTTATACATATATTGAATTTATTTTATATTTATGTTGCATTTACATATCAAGTAATTTATATTTTATATATACATTGTATTATTAATATATTTATATTATATTTTGTTATACTTACATTTTATTTTTATTCTATTTACATTTACATTTGTATTATATTATTTTTATATAAATTTACGTACATTATTTATTATAATATAGTATATTTATAAAATATATAGAGTATATTTAATATACTAAATTCTTTATAATATATCCTACTATGTATTTTATATTTTTAAACAAATTTATTGATTGCATTATTTTTATTTTTTATAAGTATTTTTAATTAAATTTTTATTTTATATTTCTTATAATCTAATTTAATAAAATAGAAACAAATTCTAAACGACTTATAATTACTGTGAAATTTTATTTTTCGGGCTATGAAAAATATAAATATATATAAATATATATTCATATGCATATAAATACGCATAGATATATTATAAAAGAAACTGACATATTATTCATTGTAGTATTTTTAAAGCCTCAGCATTTTTTTATGAATTTTTTTTCAGGTAAAAACGATATTTTGAGTAAATTCTTAATGCGAAGAATTTAGATAAGCTACTGTGTGTTGTCAATTTTTTTATAAATGCTGTTAAAAATATTTATTTTTAATTATTAAAACATAGAAAAGAGTAATTAAGATATGTTCAAAAAAAATTTTTTTTCTTTAAAAATGATTGTCTTTAATTATAGCAAGAACTTTCACAATTCCAAGATTTTGGAATCAATTCTATATAGTTAATGAAACAAAGTATAATAATTGTGATCTTTATATTAACGAACAGAAATAAGCATGTTTGATTTATCAGATAATTAGTTAAAATATGCTAAAATTCCTTAAAATCATAAAAAAAGGTAAATGAAGACTTAAATAATATAATAATAATAGAACAATGAAATAAAATGAAAATTATAATCAAGAAAACTGATTGGCAGTGATTTTATTAATTTGAACACTTAAAATCGTTTTAAACTGACAAAATATTTTATATTATTTTTTTTTTTGTTAAATAAACATGAATGATAATTTGATTGAACTTATCTGACTCCTTTTACTGAAAAAAATTTTAATTTATCTTTGAGGCATTTAAATAAATTCACTTGTAGGAGAACTGTAAGTAGAAGTCAGGTCATCAAATACTCATTGATATTACTAAGAAGTAACAGTAAGTAACAATAGCTGGAGAAAACAGTCGATGAGATAACATCATCCAATGCAGTAGTTTAATGAAAATGAGGTTCGCTAACAGCATACGAACTCATATGTGTCATATGTATTAGCTAACTCATATATGTCAATAAGGAGTAACCAGAATTTACAAGGAAATACGTCTGATGGGATAAAATTCTCCAGTTAAGTTGCTTAAGGAGTTTAAGACTACTACAATTCATTAGGATAGAAATTGTATTGGGAACTATTTAATGTCTACTATCGTATTTTTGCCAAGGTATGGATGTATGTAAAAACATTGCAATAAGTTACCTTTTACCAGCACTAACAACGAGAAAAAAATGAAGAAGTCGCAAGCGTCAGTAAAAATAAAATATAGGAAGTACTAATTTTGTATTTTTAAGACAAAAATCTTTCACATTATTAATAAAATAATTAAATCATATATTTAAGATGTCACACTGTATATGAATTTGGTTTACTTATTTGATTCATATCTCCTTCAAATGTATTATCTATCTATATTTTATTACGTAAGGATCAAAATTGATAGTTAATAGCTCAAGTAACACAAAATCCGCTTCAGAAAAAGAGCTAGTAAATGTGAGCTGCAACAAAAATATTGATAAGACAATAATGCCAGTGCTAGCTAACAGCACCACAACTGGTGATAATTAACAAAATCTATCGTAAATCTACCTAAACGCAATTTCTGCGGTACGACAGAAAGCGCGTTTAGATAGTCATTTTTATTGTGTAAAATTACTATAAGGATTTTGAAACTAGTTCAGGTGTTAACAGTATAATTTTAGAAATTCTTAAAATAACTGCATTTATATTTAATTCTATTGTCTATTTACGCTTAAGAAAATTAATTAGGAATTAAATAAAAAATTTTTAAAAATTTGCAGCCCGCATTTTGTAATTAGAATATTTTATTTTAGTTTTTTATATGTGAAAGCAAAAATATGAACGAAAACAATGGTCAAAACCAATTTCCCTAGGAGTATATTAATTTGTCTTTTAAGTTCTCAGTATTTTTACGCTTTTTTGTTTTTAGTAATTTTTAGTAATTTTCCACATAAAATAAACATTTGGCCAAGCAAAACTGCTGGTTGTGGTCTGATGTTGTAAGTTGTCAACTTAATGTCACGTAGCAGCCACAAATTCTAAAACTTGTACAAGCGCAGTTGTAATAGCCACAGACCCAGGCAAGAGCCACCAGCAGCTTGGAATTGAATAAATCCATTAATTTTATTAGCAGACGATAAAAATGTTCTACTCACTAATTTACAAGTGCATTGCTGGTATGCATAACTTACATGTATACCCAAACCGCTTTGCACTTTAACATGATCCATTGCTATATAAAATCCCTCTTTGAAGAAATCTTGCTCCCATATATATTCCCAACTAGTGCGTTCCGTTCTGTTCCCTCTTGTTAATTTAGATTTTAGTGCCGTTGTGGATATTGATGGCAGTGATGATGGTGTTTTTATAACATTATTCAAGATTTTTGGCCTAGTTCAAATGTTTACACTTTGTTGCCTCCATAGATGTTGTTGTTTTCATTATTGTATTTGGTGTTCACTTGCATCTAAGCACTTGTTTTAGTTCTTTTTTTTGTTTTTGTTGTAAATGTTTATTATTTAAGTACAACAACTTTCAACAACCCAAGGAACAGCAACTACAGCAACAACACTCAACAACAGGGAACAAAGTAGTGAACAACGTCTTCGCACTTTTACTTGAATTTTCCAAGTTTTTCCAAACGTTAATTTGTGTTTTTTAGTTGTTTTACAAGTTGTACGTGTTGTTCAACGTGTTGTTGTCATTGTCGTTTTAGTTGTACTTGTTAGTTTAGTTGCTGATTATATTTGAAGACTATGTGCTCTCCTGAGTAATGGTGCAATTTTTTATTTGCCAACATAAGTCGTATTTTAATGATGATGACAGTAATGATTATGAAAATGATGGTGGTCCATATTTCAATTTAATTTGGTTTCAAATTGAAATTATGTCAAATATTCAAAGTTAGCTGATTTAAATAGATTTGAATGCTTTACACATATTACTAGAACAGGAAGAAATTTTATTGACAGCAGAAGAAGTTACAGTGCATATGTTAATTGATATTTTCAGTGGTTTAACACTGTGTGACTTTAACACTGTGAGACTTAAACCCTAGGAGACTTTTTTCATTGGATTGCATGTATGGTAAAGTAAATAAAAATTAATCACAACAAAATTTAATTTTATTAGATAAATAAAAGTTTTAAATACTGTTGTTGCATTTAATGGGCTCGAACATAAGCTGTTCGTAATACACCATACTGCAGTATGGAGTAAGTATTTGAGCAATTGTGTATAGGAAGTGTGATCAGATTGAATGAGATTATAAAGGTGATCTTTAACATTCGCTTACTTCAGTAGCATATACTCACACTCGTTTAAGGAGTGATTTTTGAAAACATTGAAAATAATATCAAAATAATGAATTAAAAAAAATTAATTATATTTGGACTACAATATTTTAAAAGGGGTTTCTACCCAAAAACATTTTTCGTATACACCCAATGATCCATAGTCTTAACGTGAAAATCTCAAAAGTAACCTGAATATTACATTTTATATTTATAATTTTCAATGTTCATTCTATCCATTCCATCAAAAAAGGCTATAATAGTTGAGAATTCATTATGAGATTTCATCATATCTCATCTATTGTTGAAAAACGTTTGTCTTTAGTAAATAAGTAAGTAGGTGTATGTACTCGTCGGTCTTCATTATTCGGAAACCAACACACTGAATAAAAAGATCCGTTGTCATGTCTCACGTCATAGATCCTAATTGGATCGGTAATCAAAATTATTTGTACTCGTTTAACTATTTCATTGATGTTACAAATTGCAGTTAGTTAGTATAGAAACACTAGTAATCTATGAGATATATGCTAGCTGATAATAGTTTAATATCATAACTCATTGCAATAATCATTGGATGCAATATTCGTGTTGACTTTTAAGTTAAGTCCGATGATGGTACATGTTCAGATTAAAATCTCAGAAATTAGTATTTAATAGACATGCGAAAATTAAAAATATACGATTATACAAACAGAATAGTATTGAAATTAAATAATTAATAATAAAAATAATTAATTAATTTAATTATTCTACAGCTGGTTTATGATTTGATTCTAATATAATATGCGAACATACAAGTCAAGTACGGTTTTGGGTCAGTTGGCTAATGAACGCTGACTCTGAGTTTTACATTTGGTAGGGCACGAGTTCAATTCCTGATACTTGCAGTCTTAAAAAATTATTTACGAATAATTAAATACAAGGAATATTTCCAAGACCACTGATGATGGGTGTTTGACAATATTCATAACAACTGTATGGTTAGCCAAAAATTCAGTTAATTAAAATAGAATAAAAAAATTTTTGTTATTGTAGTTAAATACTTTTCAATTGTAAAAAGATAATTGTAAAAAGATTGTCTACCCTGACTAACTCGTAATTTAAATCAAACTGTTATATAGAGAAACGTAAGGGTTCAATTTGATAGTTTTTTTTATATGATGTTTACACTGGCGCTTAAAGTTACTTGGTATTTTCAGTAAAAATTTCAGTATGCCAAAATTTTTGAGATTAAAATTATTTAATTATATGAAATTTTACAATATATCAATTTAAAAACATATCTATTTTAACTATATGATTAAGTGTCTTGAGATTATGTAAAATTATTTTATTTTGGATTGTATTTTAACAAAGTAACGCATTAAAAGCTGCAACATTAACAACATCCTCCCGTTAAACAAGATAAAAATTTGTCAAGCGCTACGAGAAAATCGTTTCATTTTATGATAAACTAGAAATGCCATTACCGTTGAGTTGTCAAAGCAATTGTCAACCACTCAAAGCTGTCAATCAAACCATTCCGAAACAAGCAAGTAACAAGATCCTAAATGCATAACAATAAAAAATCCATTGTAAAAATGAGATGCAACCGTTGCATCAAATCAACGAAATAAATCAAAACTATTGGAAGAAGCAGTGTAAGGGCATTAGTCCAGGCATGTTTCCGTATATTAGCTCATCTTATGATTAATATGTGCTTGAACAAAATGTGTTGGCATGAGTGCGGGGTAGGCATAAAAGTATAAATATGAAAATAAAATTCAGAATGCGTCAAAGTCAACTTGTCAACTGCATGTCAAACTACAAATTTAACAAAAAAAAAAAAAACAAAGAAATATAGAAAAAAATAAAACAAAAACCGACAAAGAATTCAAGTGTATATAAATACCAAACACGCACTTTTGTTATTGTTGTAATTGTTGCATGTCATCTCTGTAATAGATACTTTAGCCAAATGTCATTCAGTAATTTGGTAATTCTCACGTTTTTCATGTTTTCCGGATTTATTTGATGAAATAACATGAAACTAACATTTACAACAATAATTTGCGCATTTCACACGTTTACAACAAATTTACATATGTGTAAAAATATGTAAAATTGTTCAACAAATGTATCTACGTACTTCAACAGCAAATGTTCATTTAATGTCAAGTGAACGCGTGCCAAATTAATGAATGCAATTGCCAACATTTTTATTGGTGTATTTTATAACTTTTAACACAGTTTTTTAACATAAAAATGTGCTTAAACTAAAAAATTATAGTTTTAGGTGCTTATTAAAAATTTCAAAAAAAATTCTTTACGTACAATTAAAAAACTATTGAAACTATTACATTGATACTTGTATCTGGCAAAATTATTTTAAATTTAATTGTTCTTTTATAACATGAGTCCTACATATGTACTCGTACGCTGTGTACAATGCTCACTCGTATATCTTAAATGATTAAAACTGATTAAAAAGAACATGTGTCGGACAAACGTGTAACACAAAATTCCCAGCCACTTCAACAATGAAAACTTTTATTGTCAATATCAATCCACGGCAGTGTCATACTTTTAATTCATGTACCAACTCGTGTTGATGCAAAAGTCCAACTGCGGTTGTGGTTACCACAACATTTAACCAGGTTGATAATAATGACAATAAATGAATTTGCAGTCTCCAACATGCAGACAATTTGTTTGACATTAATTTGTTGTTGTTTGTTAGAAATTAACAAGAAAAACATAAAAACATTAACCACAACAGAACAATAGAAGACTTTATTTTGAATCTGTGCAGCATCAAAAAATATTGAAAAAATATCTTATTTTGACATAATTATATATTTATAAGACAATAATTTTACTATAACATATAAATGTTATTGTTTGTTTATAAACAAATTAAGTACATAGATATATTGAAAACGATTTTGTAATCTAAATTTAGAACATATACTAAATGATCTTATTGTCTAATAACATATGACTGCTGTTGTTACAATAGGGACCATAAGAACTGCACTATGTTTATGGTATATCGACTGATTAAACACATTTCTGAACCATTGGCTTGTAAGCTAGATTTGCGACCTCACTGACATATCGACAAATATTGAATACATGATTCATGATACAACTTTCAATAAGAAAAACGAAAAGAAACCAGAAGTCATAATTTTTTTAAAAAATATTTATTTCTCTTCAATGTTTATTCTGTCCCCCTTAACGTAATGTCTCTTTCATATTATACACCTATGGCACCATTCTTTCAAGATTCAATATTACTATTTTGACCTAGATATTGTTCAGAGATTGCTCTAAGAGTTCGTATTTATCTCATCTATTGTTGTAAAATGTTGTTCCTTCAGAGTGTTTTTAAGTTTTGGATATATAAAAGATGAATGAAAAAAGATGAATAGTGATATATCATGAAAACAGAATGGAATGCCATATAATTTTTCTTTAATTAGCAAACACAATCTATTTAGTTTTTTCAAAGTTTTCATCATCTAAGCAACGCAGGTGATGTTTCGTATAGCGATGATAATTTAAAACTTCTTTTTACTTTTTGATTTCATCCCGTTTTATCGTCTGTTTTGCTGACTTCCAAAGGATAGACTCGCGAAAATATCTATTTGTCATTTACAAGACTACTAACCTAAACTCTGTTTCTTGTAAAAGTTAAAAGGATTAATTATAAATAGAAATAATTGAAAACAACATTGAACATAGTTATCGGTCCGCAGTGTCATTGCTGGAAATTGTAGAAGAGTTGACAATTAAGTACTTTATTGTCAGAGAAGATTAAGATATTAAACGTAATTGTGTAGTAATGTCTATTGTGCAGAGACAACCATGCAATCATTACTATACTTATAAACGTAGGGATGATGTTAATATAGTAACGCCATATGCCAGTCTTCACATATTGAGATAACTGAAGGAAATAATCTATATGAGGTTCAGGATATAATGAAATAGTGAAATATCGTAATTTACTTAAGTACACAGTACTATTTCTCTATTACAATAAAAATAAATAAGTATCTCCTTATTTTCTTCCAAAAATCTTATCATATATAAACCAATTGCATTAGAATAGAGCTATTCGCAATAGAAACACGTTTTTCACATACCAAGGTAACGGTAATTCTGAGTAAATATATCAATAGGAAACATATATTAACAACTTTTATCTGATTTCATCTGTTTATCTTTAGCTTTATGTCCGTTACTGTTATTGATAGTATATCTTTCAATACATGCGATTAGATTGAAAGTTATTAGTGGTAATTGCTAAAACTTCTCATGATAAGAACTCAAAGGAATGGCCTTGGTAGACTGACACAAAATCTTTATTCTTAGTTTAATGCAATTAGCTTAGAAGCTAAGTAGTATTGTATAGCTTTGGTTTTTTCTATAATAAATGGTTGTAATGTCGAATATTTCGCTGCTTATGTACAATAAATTTTTTGTTTTGAGATCAAAGTTTAAAATCAATTTTTAAATTTTGTAGAAAATTATTTTATAATTGATTTATTAGCTTCACTTTCATGTTTTCTCATCTGGGTAATTCGACAATCAAACATGAAGAATTCGGTTTTTAATGATTTTTTTAAAAAAATTGAAAATAATTAACTTGTATTTTTCGAAACTTAAAGCTTGTTTTCAACTCTAACTTTTATTCTACAATTTTTATAAATTTTTATCCAGTGCACTAAGTCGTCGGGATTAAAAATACGTTCTAATTAAGTTGTCTTAATTTGATCGAAAATTGAGCAGTAACAGAAAATTGAAATAACAGAAAAAATCTTTATAATCTGTTTAAACTGTTTAACAAATAATATAAAAAAAAGATTTGGGATTCGTGTTATCTAAAACCTGACTAATTTTCGTTAAATCAATTAGATGAATTATTGCGTTTAATTCAACAAAAATATATTTATATATGTACCTTGATTGCATTATAAACAGCGTGACAAACTTATTATATCTTATATCATATATTATATCTTATTTATATCTCATGTACAACTTATACGTGAAAAGTATAAAAATACAATTGTCTGCAAACTTTTTCAAGTGTTACGAGAATAATTCTAAACAATGTTGGTTAAATAGTATCTACACTTTCTGCATAGCGTTGAGTTCACTTCCTTAATACATTTTCTCAAGAAATCTTAATAGAAGACCTATAAAATTATTGGCAAATAAATCGTAAATATTTGCTAATTAATCAAAAAAATATGACATTTTCCCCAACCATGAGACTGACAATATTTATGATTTTACATAAACAATTTGTACCACGAAAATATAGCAAAAAAAGATACAAAAGAAGATATAGCTACTCCACTTTACATAACAATAACACAGCAGTGCAGTTAGTGGTTGTTTAAGTTTAGTTTTTTGTAGTTAATATTGAAAGAAGTTTCAGCAAAATGGTCGGCAGTACTGAGTGCTGAAGAATGCTACAACTAATACTATTCAATATAAATGTATATTGTTTATGTTTACAGTTTTTAAAATTTGCTTTAAAGATTTCGAATAAGAATCACTCTTAACTCGCACTACTTTATATTTTTATATTTTTCTTATAATACTTCAGTTTTTAAAAGATTTTTCTTATGTTATATTCGCTTTATAAATCTTTTATATTTTAACAGATATCATAAAACCAGAATATCATAAAAACTAAAATGTTTTATGAAACCTACTTTTAAAAATCTGAATTTCTTTATTTTCAGGTGCAGCCAATTATAAAACACAATTAGTGTTTTCAGAAAAAGGCATCATTGGACCTTGTTTTATTAAAAAAAGAGACCACGAAAAGCAAAACAAATGTTTACGATTAGAGAGCCACTGTATCAAATAGGAAAAATGAAATGCATTGTTTACGGATGCATTTGTAGAACTAATTGATATTGTTTTCGAAATTTTATAGTAGTTATGTTCGCTCAAAAACGAATTTGATAGCATTAAAAAAAACAAAAAAGATTACTTTATATTATATTGCTAATCGCTAATAATGGCACACCGGAATAGAAAAAATATTGGGATTTATATAAGCACTATGTGACAATACTGTGGAAGTTATTCCACTTACAAATAATTATAGCCGAAGGAACTGTAGAACATTAATTGGTGTATTGATAAGTCACTGTCTGGTCACATCAGATGCGCAGAAACTAAAGCTAATTCGCAGCGAAGCTGGATGCAAAGGAAATCCTAGGGCATCTGCTGTAAAACTACCCTGCTCTCTCGAAAACTTAACAAAAATACTTGGGGGTTGTTTTACCGAATTGGGGCATATACCTGAGGTTTCTGCTAAAATCCTAATAAAATTCGCTAATAACACGCGCATCCTAAGCAATGCACACTATTGCTAAAAAGCTAAGACTCTGATCTGGTATCGCAATGGACCTTATTCGTCTACGCGTGGCCATTTTGGTCTGCCAGAAGTACTTAACTTAACAAATAATTATAAACCAATGTGTTACAATTAAAATTCTATAGGTTTTATATGTACATAAATAAATATTTTTTTAACATGTCGTATATGCCGAATGTACAACTCTAACTGTTGGGAACTACAATTCCACTAAATGTGGTATGAAGCAAGCATTATTTAGAGATAATTGTGACTCAATAAAAACGTGTAAAGTAGTGCACAATTAAGAAAGGAACACAGCTAATAAATAACTTTTTATATTGTTCATATTTTTTATATTAATAGAAATTCTATGCAAATAACGAAACGTTTATATATGCATGTTTCGTTGCAAAAAGTTATTATGATGGGAAAAGTAAACAGTATTTTTACTGTGTTTAGATCAAAAAGTATTATCACTGGGTAGACTCTGTTAATATGGAATCTATACAATAATTGCTTACTTTAGTATTATAATTAGTAGTAATGTTTTTTAAATGTTGAAATAACGTTGACCAAAAAACATGTTATTCTTTTAAACACTTTGTATGTGACTTATTTAGGTTAATTTTATAAAAACTTTATAAGATTTTATGAACATTAAATTTGTTTTTAACGTCAATATGAATGTGGTGACTATTTTACTTAATAGAAAATATATATTTCGAAACCCCTCTATTTTATGAATATTTTATAAAAAACTATTAGATATTAGGTTAGTAATATTTCATAATTAATTACAGTTGGATGCACTTACCTTATCAGGTTTTTTTTTAGAAGATGGTGACAAAAGTTTGGCTTCCTCTTCAGATGCCATGCGATTAAATTTGCGAGTAGCTTCTTTAACACTTATTGGATTATCACCAGCATCTACATCAGAACCAGAAACTTTGTCAACATTAGCACTATCTACTGAAGTACCAGAGGCACTTGATGAGAATGAAAATCGCGGTATATTTTCTTTATTACTTTGTGGATCTTCTGTTGACGCTTGGCGTGATATACTTTTAGCACGCGTTTCTACAACATTTTCATTAATACATTCCACAACTGGTTCTTGTTCCACTTTGTCACTTTTCAGTTTACGAGCTGCATCTATTTTAAGTACAGCAGTTTCAAATTCAGAAACACATTCACGATAATTTTCAGCATGTTCCTGCTCAATACCAACTCCACTGGCGTTGGTTGGTAACATATTTTGTGATTTGGATGTTGTCGGCGTTGTACCAACTTCAGGTGGTGGTATATACGGTGGAGGCTGTCGAAGTGGTGAAGCGATAACACTATCTGATATAATTGATATACCTCCTGGACTATTTGGTACCGGACTTAAAGCTGCAGCAGCAACAGCACGTTGTACAGCATCCTCAGTTGGACATTCATTCAAATATTTTTTACGTAGTATTAAATATTTTTGATTGTTTTCATTTTTAACTGTGGCCAAGATATTTACATAAGTTTTAAACTCTTTCCGTGCTTCACCTATAAAATGAAATAAAAATTATTAGAGGTGAGAGCAACAAGTGGAAGTTATTGCAAGTAATCGCAATGCGTTTACTTTAAATTCTGTTTTCAATTCTATTACACAAAACATTAACAACTGATTGCTGTTTTATTATTTATATTAGTTTCTAAATTATTAAACAAATAAACTTTTTGTTGTGGTTTCGTTTGTGACTCACTTTGTGTCTCTGGGTGCGTCAGAAAACGCTTAAAATGCTTCACCAATGCATGATTAGTTACTTTACAACCATTATCTATCATAAATTTACGTATTTCTATAACCGATAAACTTTGCGGAGCACTCATTTTTATTATTTTTTTTAGTAAAACGCAATCTGCTTTATTATTTTATCAAAACACAATCTTTCAACACAAAAGTATGACACACAAAGCAAAACAAACAAACGAAATGTCAAAATATTAGAGAACTGAAGCAGATGTGTACAGCGAGATATGCAAACTGTGTTAATGGACGTTTTTTCGATTCTTCTTTTATAAAATTTAAAATTTTGCTTTAAAATAATAGACTGTGCATATTTTGATAATTGTTTATAATTATTATACTAATAATTAATATATAATTATTATAGAATTTATTTATATTTAAATTTTATTTACAATATTAAATAGGTGCGCATTATAATATATATTGGAAAATTACATCATTTAAAGACATACATAAACTGATTATTTTGTTTTTATTTAAAGAGGAATAGTAATGTTCATGATTGTAGTGATGTTTTATTTATAATAAAAAAAGGAAACGAGTATGTATTATGTATGTATTCCTTAATATATATTAAGGAAACGAAATAAAATTTGATAATGAAATGAAAATAGGTATTAATTTTAAATAATTTCTACTAAATACTAAAATAAAACCTTTCTTTTTTTATAATAAAGAACTAATAATAACTGAAAAAAATAATTTTAAATTTAATAATAAATAGTTTTACTAGTTATTAAACTTATTCTGTATCAGAAAACCTACAACCAAAAAAGATTGACAAAGCAATTATATGAATATAAGTAATAACTTACTGTTATACTATTGTATAACAGAAAATAGTATAACAGTTTTTAGAATTAATAACAATAGTTAGGTTTGTTGCATGAGTTACTCGTAGTAAAACTCGTGTGAAACTCAAGTTAAGTACAAATTAAGAGCGTAACATAAATAATGACTAAAACGAAATTAACTTTTGTATGGGAAATCTATGATTAAACAACTAGATTTGTACTTTAATCTTAATGATGGCTTTAATCTACTTTTAATCTCACAATGTAAACGCAGTCTTACGTAAAGTTTGGTGAGAACAGCTACACATTTTGAAACACAAAACTGTAGAAATAGAAATTAAAAAATAAGAGCGCGATATACATTTTGCAATATTTTTAAAGATTATTTTAAACTAATTTATTTAAATTTATATTTGATTTAATTTTAGACATTAGAGTGCTGTTATATTTAGCTTCAATCAATACCACCCTACTGTTGGTAATTAAATTTAATTTAAAAATTTTAAATTGTTATTACAGACATAATGGACATAATCACCAACAACTTTTCTGCAATTGCAAAATGGTAAGATATTGTATTTACACATTGCAAATCGCAATTATTTAATAAAAAATTTAATAAGTAAATTGAGGTAAATAGTAAATTATGTCGGTATATCAGCGAATATTGGGGTTTACCAGAATATCGAGTTGGGTAAATTAGATAAGAATTAGGTAAATTAGACGTTACCATTGTGAAAATTTTATAACATGTTTAATAAATAAATAAATAAATTTGAAAAGTTTTAACTAAAAATAATAAATAAGTGCAATAAATAAATAAATAAATATTTGCATAAGTGCATTGCAAAAAATCCCTAGGAAATTTATTTACTTTACCTCAATTTACACGAATTCGCATACGGCCTTAATATTATTAATTTGTATTCTCTGAAACAAGAGTTGCTGGTATTTGCTAATTAATACATTAAAATATATATCACCAATATTTTTATCTAACAGTGTTGAACTTTAACGATTCTTCATAAGGTCAACTAAGAGTAATAAGGTCAACTAAGTTAACCTTAATTGGATTAGAGATGAGTGCTCTATTTTCATAACAGGATTTGTGTTATGTAAGAATATTTTTTTTATTTTTTTCACTTTCCATTGGCTTTTTATTTAATGAAACTACAAATAGTTTTCTTGCTATTCCATTTTACAACTGTGGCCTCTGATATATCAGTTATAGAGCTAATTATTAATTTTGACTTTACTCTTTTTTAAGCTTTTTTTAAGTTTCTTATTGCTTTCGTGAAATTCCATAAATATCTAAATATTTGTAAAGAATATACGAAATCAATAGATTCCAAAGTTGTATGATAGGAGAGAAATAATTTATCTCGTTCTGTTCGATCAGAAAATTACAAAACTCAACTGAGTTCAAAGCGTAATAAGTCTAAAATATTATTGAGTACGGTACTAGGACATCATGAGGATTAAATAGCTATGCAATCACCTCTGCTCTCAGCAGACGGACAATGACTTATTTCATTAAAACGTATATCCATCCGAAATTATTTTCTTATATTAACAATGCGCCCTAATTGGGCAACTACAATGGGTTGCGAAAAATCTAACAAACATGTAATATCCAAGCCACAAATTATGAAGAATGAAACTCGTTGCAGTGCTGATAAGCGATTGAAGAGAAAGCACCCTTATTGAAATATTATCTAATATAATTAGAAGTAAAAACGCTGAGTGAACGAAGAGGAAAAATAAACAGGTGAACACTTTCTATGCAAATTTCAAGAGTTGTCGAGATTCAAACATTCCATAGTGTATGTCTACGAACTAATGACAAAAAATCGCAGTCATTAACTTATTATTATGGACTGAAAAAATTATAATTTATTGAACCAGATATTACAAACCTTTTTAGTACAAAGTGTACTTAATTCTTCATTCCATTGCGTTATGATTCCTTAAAATACATTAAAAATAAATTCATACTCCTTAGATTAGGTTAATTTTAATGTTATTCATATTAATTTCGAAGAAAATTAATATCTTTGTATTTGAAATAACCTATACTTCTAAAATTTTTAATATTCAATATACGAGTATGGAAGATGAATTCTGTAGTAAACAGGATGTCGGCAAACACTTTTTGGACCTCTAAGGTCATAGACAGTTTTTTTCACATAAATAAAAGTAACGGCAATAAATCAAATTAATACAGAGAATGGTATACTGTTAAACTATGATTTTTAATCAAAAAATTGATTGAAAATGTCGATTGGTGATAGCAACTTTTGGTTTTTAGGTGACTTATATGGAACAAACCGTTTACAGACTTTTTGCTAGTCTAAATGTTTGACGAAAATTCGATGTTTATAATCAGTTGAAAAATGTATACGCCCGAGAAATCAAATTACACAATAAAAAATCCTTTGGACTCCACATTATGAGTGTAAATGTAATATAAACATTTCAATATCCTATTTTCTGTATATCAGACGCATATATTCATAAATCTATCCAAGATACATATATATTTATTAATGCTTATGTTATTCTTTATGGAAAATAACTTAAAAATTAAGTACAATACAATAAATATGTACAATACAAGTTAGAGTTAACCGCGTTATTTACAAAGAGACTTATCCCAAGCCTTTGTCGACTTTATATGTGAAACCTAAATAATTTTAACTATAGATAGGAAACTTAATATCATCCCGAGTTGGGCAAACCCAAATATTTAGACATTTTAATATTGAAACTAGAACAACAAATAAATAGAAATCCAACAGAACTTTTGGATAAAACAATTCAAATTTAAATTTATGCCTCCCTGAGCTTAATTTGCTTAGTTCTTTAATGTTAACCCTTCGAATAGAACTGGGCATAACAACCCCACAAATGGGTTCAATAAGTTTCTTGACACGCCTCCATAATTCGAAATTAAAACATGCAAAACACAACTCAGTCGAAAAGTGGAATTAATTCAATCCAAAGACTGGAGTTCAAATGTTTCCCATTTGGTGAATGACTGACTGGCGAGCAGAATCCGAAAGATTCTTTCTCATGTAAAATATTTATAAAATAAATAATTTTTATAAGAAACTAAAATGTTTGTGTGATGTGTGTGTATTTCGGATTTACCCGTAAATTTGTGTCAGCTTTGCCTTCAGAATATTCCAAATAAGAACTTTGAAAGCATTTATTTTTATTGTAAAACATTTACAAATTGTGCAAAATTTAATAAGTAAATTTTCGTTTGGAAGTTGTGGGTTAGGAAGGATGAATGCATTTGCACTTATGTTCATTTCGTTTGCAGCGTTTAGTTGTGTTAATCTCGTTTTCGATTTGCCACATGAGATTGTTTGTTGGAAATTGTCGAAATGTCGTCATTTATCATTTGCACTTTGAGTTCCCAGCTCCGTTTAGCTCCTGGTTGGAACCGAAGGATGACATTAGGCTGCTTTCAGTGCAATGTGGCATAAAATTCAAGTAAGATGTTCTTGCCACTTATGGTTGCAACAATAACGACAACATTGTTACCGAACGAACGCATTGATTGTATTTGTATCTTTCAGTTCAGTTTCATTTTAAGATGCAAATGTCATGTGTCGTCTCCGGAGTTGGCAGCTGTAGCAAATGCAAATGAATTATTAAAGTTTGCAATTACGCACAAGAGAATTTGGAATGAACACGTAAGAATGAGCACACATTTGTATCTATGGTAATTTATCCGTCGTAGACAAATGCCTATCGCATTCACTTGCGCCTCCAATCTGTACAGTTGCAGAACTATTGCTAGAAGTATTTACATTTTCGGAGTGGGAAAAAAGAACTTATTTATATTCTTAAATATTTTAGTGTAGCTGCTAAGAAGGAGGATATTTTTAATAAATAAAAATTTAGCTTAATAGGTGGGAATTTTGGGATAGGTGGGATTCAATGAATTATGTACGTACATTTTTTATTTATTTTTATGGCAATTGTGAAATAGAACTGAAATATTTATTTGAATGGAGATCTACATACTTTTGAAGATAGTACCTCGAATTTGGCAAAACTCATTATTAATCAGCAGTACTGGGTAATAAGTTATTCGAAGGACTTTTGTCAGAAGTCAGAATTTCTGATTTAATTTCAGATAATGTATTATTATTACTATTTATTATCATATTAATCTTATTTTGATATATATTCTTAACTTAATTTATAAAATTTATATTCTTATCAATAGGCGGAGAAGAAACACTTAGGCAATGGCAAATTTATTACGTTGAAATAAATGAACTGAAATAATTGCAATTAAAAATAACTATAGTTAATTAATTCAATTATTTTATAGCTGGCTTATGATTTCGTTCTAATATAATACATCTAGTGAATTTATTAACGAACTCTAACAGCAAATTAACAAAACTCTAAGGTAGAACGATTCAAGTCTAGCTTGGTTTTATGTCAGTTGACTAACTAACTCTGATTCTGAGTTTCAAATTTGAAAGAATATAAGTTCAACGCTCGGTACTTGTAATCTCAAAAAATTATTTACGAATAATTAAATATAAGACATATTTCCAAAAGTATCACTGACAATGGGTATTTGGTAATACTTCAAACTGCATTTCCAACTTCAATTAATTATTATGATTAAATAATAATATTCCCAAGATATTCCAATAGTCGTGAAGTCGTTGCAATGCTAGTATTCCAAAAAGATAATGATGTTAAGGGAAAAAGGTAATTACTTTTAGCAAGCCTTGTGAGGTAATTTGTGAGTTCATGACTCTAATTGGAACAGTTTTAATTTCTGGCATTTGTAGTTCAAAAATTTTATATGGAATATACATATGTGTTAAAATTTCAAATATTTCTTAAACAGCTTGCCATACAAGCTAAACATTTAAATAATTTGAAATAAATTGAAATTTTTCTTTTACATAAAGGTAATACGATAATACAGGGTTGAACATTTGAAGCAATGTCACATCCTGGGTGACATCGGAAATCATGACTTGCAGGTCGGTCATCGCTTTTTTGTAGAAAAGGATTGTCAGCACTAGGTTCCATTTTGTCATTGTTGCATTAGTCTTAGATGTTGAGGCGTAAAGCCTTTTGGAATTACATTATGTTTTCGTTTAATTAGAGTGATGAGAAACTACAGAGAGTAGTCGCTGGATCTTTCAAAATAGTGCCTAAATAACGTGCCATACTCAGTTAATTTGGAAATAGGATTCACATAGATTTTTGAGTACAGAAATACAGTTGAATGTTTGTATTGTTGGTGACCTTGTTATCTTTTCAAAGGACTGCTTCTGTTCTGCTTAGTTTTGGAAGATCCACTTTGTATAATACTGCCATTCATCTTAGAGGGGAAGCTGTTCGATTTTTCAACATTGTTTTAATCCTCGAGTACTGCTGGTTATCCCTTTGTTTAACGTGACAATTGTTGAGGCACATAGACGGAGCGTATTTCACGTTTAAGAAAACCAAAGAGAGTATAGAAATACTCAGGGAATTAAAGAATTCCAAGAGATTTCATTCGAGAGAATGAAATTCATGCATGTGATTTAATTAGAATTTTGTAATACTAGACTTTCCAGTAAGTATTTTCCAACGAAATTATAAAAATTGTGTCATACAATTGTGACACGGTCTATGATTCTATACCACTATTGTAATATAAGGATTTCCCGGTGGGTATTTGATAACAAAACTATAAGAATTGTATGCAATTTGGTCTCTGGTTCTAACACCACAGTAACGTATAAGCTATTCCATAGATGTGTTTCCCTATTGAGGATATGTGGTGTTTATTAAGAATATTATTAAAATAATTTTCCAACTAAATGAAGTCAACGGTGCTAGCTGCGCTTGTGATGAATGTTTTAATTATAAATTGTGGCATGTCTATGATTAAGCAGAAAATTGCTTATATTGCAGTGCATATAATTGCACACTTAAAACTGTTGTTGGTGATGTTGCACTTGTGATTTGCATGTTTCATTGTGACAAAATGTCTGCCAAATCAAGCGCATCCACTGACTAAACATGTGAGCAAATCTGCAAATACTTCAGCGAAATGATAAATTCTTGAAATTTTCCTATGTGTGGTTGACGCAAATTAATTTGCATGTTGTAAGTATGCATTGCGTTGCATACGAGGGGAGCGATAATAATTAAGTTTTGGTTTTATAAGGAAGCAAATAATTAAAGGCAATAGCTGAAGACGTTGGGTGGCAAGTTGAGTATATTTAAAGCTTGATAATGAGATGAGATGTAGTGTATGAATGGAAAGGTGGTTGGAAATTGTTAATTAAGATTTATATTAGAAAATCAATTTTGACTGAAGACAATCTCATAAGCTTAACTGTACTATACTGTATATATTTATTGAACAAAATTATATAGAAATTTTGAAAAAGATTTTAAGCTTGGTATTTAATTTGTGATTATTATTCCTTCTCAACGATTGGCAGTAGTAACTTAGTTGAAGACAAAATAAATCTTACTAAATGTTTGCTTTTATTATTTTACGGAATTTGAAAAATTTCTTATTTATTTAAAAAATACATTACATTAAATGTGGCGCCTAAGCCCTTTGTGTAAAATGTAAAAAGAAAAAAAGAGTTTTTTTTTAATGTTTAAGGTTGAAAGGAATTCGTACGTTGTCATTGACATTCGTGCAAAAGTGCAGCAAAATTATCTCCAAACCAATTTCAGCACCCCAAAGCAAAAGGTGCTTAAAAATGGCAATTCATAGTGTGAAATCACAATTGCAATCGCCTAAGACTGCGTCCGTGCCACATCAACACAATCGACCACAATTACTGATCCGTAAGAAAGGCGGATGAATCTCCGCATGCGAATTGTACTGCTCCAAGTTACCTCCATAATTGGCAATTGGCCTGAGCTACAGTTTTTATGATGCTACGTTAGAGTAGTAAAAAAAAAAACTAAAAAAAAGTTGAAATATATTTATTTTTTGTTTGTTTTTATGGAGTTAGTACGTCTGTTTGTGAAGTGTATTTGTGGTATGGTGGCTATATCAGTCTTTGGATCTGTTGGCGTAGTCTGGCTTAGTACTTGCACTGTTTTGTAGTTTTAGTTATTTTTATTGAATTCGTTAAATTTTTTTTCCTCTAAATAACAAGGTGTACTGGCGCCTAAGTTCAGAAAAAAAATATATATGTATGTATATATTTATATATATATAGAGAAACAATAACAATCATACACGATTTGGCAGGAATTAAAACTGAGAAAAAATTGATGAGGCTAAAAAACTCACACAAAAAGTGTCCGATTCCATGTGCAGCTGCGGTTGGATTGATCACAAACTGATCGTAAATACTTGGTTTTTTGTTTTGTTTTAATTTAAATAATTTAATTTAAATAGTTTTAAAAAAGTTTTAAATATTTCTGATTAATTTTTTTAAATTTTTTTATTTATGTTTGCTAATTAAATATAGAAATAGTTTAAAAATACATACGACTTTAAATTTGATTCAAAAGTCACTTATGACGTCAAAAACTATTTTATCAATAGGTTGTATTTTTTTATAGAGAGTTTTTGAGACAGCATTGAGTCACAACAACAAAATTTTATTATTTTTAATTGATTATATATTCGGCTGATCAACCAAATATTGCCTAATATCTATCATCAGTGGTGTTTTTGGATATATTCATTATATTTGAATATTAGTAAAGAATTTTGTGAATTTTATTACGCAAAGGAACATATAAAATAAGAATAAAAATAAGAATATTAATATGAGAACAATTAAATTCACCGTTAAATTTAATTGCTGTATACAAAATTAATTAATAGTTAAGCATGCTGACTAGATAGAGGAATACCAATTGCTGTGAGATTAAAACTACTGCTGGCAGCTTTCCCGCTGATACTACTTGGTAATTGTTAAAAACATTTGACAATAGGTTGCTTAAATCTTTAACATCTCTAATGAGAGTAATACAAACATTATCCGTTTTATTATAATATCGCGGTGCCTTCCAGACTGAAAAAAGTGCTATCTTTACAATAATTAGTTGAACTGGTGATGAACAATCAAAGAATAACCACCTCAAACCACATATAACAGGACACATGCTGGTACAAATGATGATTGAATATTAACTCCTTTGAAAGATTCCTGCCAATTGTTGAGAAGGAATTGAAAAATATTGCCCATCCTGCTCTGTTACTGTCTCACTAACATCATTTTAAGCTTTACAATTCCTTAACTGTTTACCCGATATTTGCATTTAAATACATTGTTCTATTTATTAAGACGACATTATGGTTTTCCGATTTATGTACAATATGGTAATCCATACGAAAATGTCTACAGTATGCTAGCGTGCTCTATTGCTACTCTGTTGCGTTACGAGTCTATTTTTGGGCATCAGGCTGATTTCTCATTTCGCAAATCAAATTTAACACCATCAATTCACCGTATTCTTGGACGAATCTAATGTTAAGTGTTTAGAAGTTTGTATATTAGAATCACCTGTTGTTGGTTGTATAACCATTTTTTTTATTTTATCTTCGATAAGTGGAAAGCATTGAAAGCCACAGTATGAGACTTGAAACCATTAAAATCACCACTTAGAATTAAATGGAGAAAATGGCAACAGCAATGAGGAAACTTCATTCCAGTTATCATGGGAGAGAGAGGTGAACGAGAGGTTTAAGAGCTAGCGGTACAGGTTTAGTGTAGTACAGGTTGAATGGGTGCAGTGGAAGAGGTGAAGTTATGACGCAAGCGTGAGGATTAGACTTGTACAGCTTACATTATTTTCGTTATTACATAGATTGAGTAATTTTTGTTATGTTTGCAGAAGTGGCAATTTTTATATTCTTAGTTATCGAATACTTTCTGAAGACCACTTTCTCGTAAACTCTGACTCGTTGGCTATCAGTACTTGTTAGTATCCGTATTTCATAATCATATGTGACTGTTGGTTTAATGATTTTTCTATATATGATTTTAGATTATTTATTCGTAATAGCAGTTTTGACTGAAATACGTTCATCGTGCAAAATGCTGTAGTTTTTAGAATTTACATGCAGTTCATCATAAAAATGTTAGGATATTGGAACACCGTCAAATCAGTATGCCCCAATTTTTATATTATGTGATGTAAGGTTTAATTTATATTATAATAATTTTTACTATGAGAAATTGTGTTGATTTCACTTTTTATTGATATTTATTTGTTTGTTTGAATACACTTCATAACTTTATTTAAATCAGTGTTTTTAGTTTTTTCTTCGTGTTCCATTATGTTCTATATAATTATTGTCGATATTTCGAAGTTTACAAGACTTTTTCCTTGGGGCAGAGTATAAAAAGAAGCGATTGTGTGAATAATCTTAAACAATTACATGCCTTTAATTTGACTGATTTTGTGTGGTGTTTTATTTGCATGAACTCCTTATGACAGAACGGCAAATTAGGCAGTACTCCATTAATATGTTATCGGTAACCCCATTAGTTACTCCCATTTTTCTTAGCGTATTCTTTTTTCTGACATTCTCTTGATTTTGTAGTACAATATTATGTTTAGAATTGTAGCAGGTAGTATTTTACTTCTACTTGTTTAATTCCTTCCTTAACACTAAAGACTTTGGAGATTATTCTCTGTACTATCAGTTTTGTTTATTTGCATTTCAGACTATCTTTAGTCGCGCCAATTTTTCACTTATGCAATATATACATTTCTAAATGCTGCTATTTTTTTTCGACCGATATTAGCATAAAGTTACCAAAAAATAAATGAAGGACAAGAAAAATTTTTTTTATTTAAAGAGTTATTAAAATTATTTGTAAAACTTGCCTAAACAGGTGTCACATTTTCCACACTCAATTTACTCTAATCCGAAACACTTGTTTAGCGCTTAAACAATTGAAACTGTCTATCCAAATCTTGTCAAACAAAACATCATTATCAAACTATTACGAAATGAGCAATGAGTCCTTAATCTAATATAGTAAATAAATAAAAATGCGTAAAACAAAAATGATGTCCTATTTGGCTCAAGTACAAGCATTGTATTCAGGAATAAACTTCAGAAGCCGATTAATGCAATTCACCACCTCACCCTCTTACTTTTGTACAAAATCAAATCACCCGCAGCCTAAGCAGCTAAAGTGATGCCTTGCATTTAACACTTAAGAGCTCCCTTCATATATATTACAATGCATATGTCACTTATTTCGTCATTATTTTCACCTTATGTTGCATTACTCAGATTATCGTTCAGCTGCTGAAGAATTGCTAGTCATAGCCATTCCATCTGTGGTTGAACAGTTTAACTCTCAGCGGCATTTCAAACCGATTTACTCAGATGGACTTAGTGTTTCAGTGGAATTATGTCTCTTCCGTTTTGATTTCGACTGTCAAAATCTTTTTTTTATTTTGTGCTTAAATTTTTTTGAGTTCCAGCTCAAAAGATTTGAACAGACGATGTAAAAGGCAAATGTAATAATAATCAAATCGTGAAGTTTGGTAAAGGGCGGATTTTAAAAATCTTGAATAATTTTTATTTTTGTTTAAATATTTTTGATTAGATTTTTAAGATATCATAGCGGGTTGACAATAACTTCCATTGCAATAGAACTAGATACTTTGAATTTTGTGCTTGTATCTATTTCATATTTACATATTAAGAAAGTTACTACTTCTTTCTATTTGTGAAACATCATTTATTGACAGTGACAGTGGTGTTGTTGACTACTTTCAGAGAGGAATTCAAAGCAAAGTATCTAGGTACCAAAGGTAAATATCGACCAAAATAAAAATCCAATTGCTACTTACGTAACATATCGAAAATTTGATGGCTTGGAACTATTTCGAATGATAACTGGTTACATATAACTAATCAAGAAAATATTAATATCCAAATTAAAAAAAGAATACGATTAAATTGAAGATAAAATGAAAACAAATTAAATGAAGTGAACTATATGTAGTGAATCCGGGAAAAAATCAATTGTCTAATTCTATGTTTATAGCCTATATTTCTGATAAAAAAAACTGCTTCAAATTTGTTATGTCCAAATTATTATGTCCTTGTATACTCACAATTTATATATAATTATAATATGGTATTAAAATTTTATACAAAATATATATTTTAAAAAGGTTATGTTAAAATGTTAGAAAATTATAATTCTTATTAGCTTTAATTTGATTGATATTATATATCAATATTTCTTGATAATGTGTTAGAAATTTAATACAATTCAGTAATATAGCTATGTATCTTAAAAATAAATTATATATACTATATATTTTTTATATACTATATATATATATATATATTATATATGTATTATATATGTATTATATATGTCATATATATTATATATATCATATATATTAGATATATTATAAATATTTAAATAAATATAAACTTTTATCAACTTGCTTCAACTGATTGCATGGTTTAATGTTAAATTTTTCGAAAGGTGGACGACAATATGTTATTATTGTTATATATTAATATGATACTTTGAAGTATTTGCTTATTGGACTATAATTTGCTATTTGATTAAAGAAGTTCTGTTCGAAAATATCTGCGAATCCAGATATAATATAACATATATATTTATTATGTAAGCTAAGTATGTTATAATGTTGAAAAATTGTGATTCTTATAAGCTTTAATTAGCTCTCTGCATATAATATAAATATTTTTTAGGAGTTCATTAGGAATTTAATGTAATTGATTAAGCAAGTAAATATTTTGCTTAATTTCTTCTTTTAAATTTGATACATGCATATATGCATATGAGTGTGAAATAGAAAATTTAATGTTAATCCATTGAATTCGAAAAGAATATATTGCATAAATAATGATTTCTATAAATTAAAACAAATAATAAATTTAAATAATTTTATTACTGAAATGATACGTTCGATTGTCGCATTTTTTAAAATTTATAATTGAAGCCATACTTGTGAAGCTTTTCATAAAATAATTTCAAAACTTCACCTCAATTTAAGAACCAATCTGAATATTAGGTTGTTAATTAAGTTCGTAGAACGTAAATTTTTATACTCCATTCATGAGATATCTAAATGTGAACTATCTGTAGAATTTCCTTTGCAACTATCTGTAGAAATGTTAATTTTGCAAATCAACGATGAGGATTGGTACTGTTACGAAGTACTTATAATTAAGCCTTTTGGATTATGCTAATATTACTTTGGATGGTACTACTCTAATTTGCGCTATTTGTGTGATCCATTTTTGTAATCGTCAGCTAAAGTTTATATTACTTTACTTTTACATGCTTCTTCAATTTTAGCTTAGAACCAAGAATAATGTCTAGATAGTTTGTCATATTTGCTTAAGGGATTGAAGAGTTTAGTAGCATTATTGCGTTTAATTTGCTTTTGTATTGGATAGATTCGCAGTAACTTTGTTGCTGTTAGTTGCATTTGCCATTTTATTTTTTAGCTGCGAAATAACATTCATATTTATTGATATGAACATATGTGATCTTAACGTTTTAATAGAAAATTTCTTATACAAATCTTGATAGTGAGTTGGCAGATACAACTAACCGCTACAAAGTTATTGCAAGTATATCGAATATAAAAAAATCAAACGCATTTCGACCGAATCCACAATTAAATATTTTTTTATCACAAGAAAAAATACATCTACATACTCACTAATAATAATATTTGTTATTATTATTATTATTAATATATTCTTTGACTTTCCTAAATGTTGAAAATATTGAGACTGATATAGGTTTGGGTCTATTGTGGTCACGGTTGCCACTTATGGTACTTTAGTACCAAAATTGGTACTTTTTTTTCCGTTTGGTACTCTGGTACTCATGTTCAAAAAATGGTACATTTTCGGCAACCCAACTTTATTGTGGATATTGTATTGTTTTATACTTTTTGTACATTTTATATAAATTGTATTTTCTTATAAAAAGACAATAGAAAAATTTTGGACCTTTTTTACAGAAATGGTACCTTTTTAAACCAATTTTGGTACAGAAAAAAATTTTCAAGTGGCAACCGTGATTGTGGTACTACTTTATCCTCTTCATCTCTTTTACTCTCTCCAGTCAACCAATTGTTCTCAATAACAAACCTTATAAGTATCATAAGGTCAAATATGCCAAGCTCTTATTCTTCACATTAAAATCTTTTAAGAATATAATATTTTCTTTGAAATCAAATAATGGCTCAATATATACTATATATAATTAATTCTTTTGAGCCTTTATCATAATAATCACTAGATGTCCCTGTTGCTGCATCAAATATAGTCGGGTTTGGACCATATTAAATAATGGCCTGTTATGATAGATGTACACAAGTTAATACAAATTTTTTTTTACACTATGGACAATGATTTTTTTTTTATGCTATATTTTTGACTAGAGTGTTCAGATACAACAAAGTAAGCATCATGTTTGTTTTATTTGTTAGTCACTTAATATTTAATATTTTAGAATGTTAAAAGTAGAATATAGAGAGGATATTTATATTCTACATTATTATATAATTCAAGAGCGTAGTGTCGTGTCTAATCAGGAAAATATCTTAATTTCTGCTATAATATTATAAATGTTGTTTATATAAACGTTTGTTTGGAGCTCATGACTTTAGTGAATTTAGTTAATGGTACCAATGTCTTCCTTTAAATTTTATTGCCGAACTTTTATATCAAGTAAAAGACGTAAAATATTAGGGAAAATATTATTCCATTGTGAGTAGAGCGGTATTGCTGAACTAAGTGATAAACATAATAAATCCTTCAATGCTTTGCTACAGCTGAAATGCTATTGTTCTATTGTGTGTAATCAAAACTGCTGCATTAATGAGATAATTAATTATTTCAATTTTAAAACTGTTAAACAAATTTTATACTTTTATACAAAAAATATTATGAATACTTGTCAGAAATCATTCAAACTCTTTACTTCTTTTACTACACTATCACTCCAACATAATTTAGGAAGTCCACAGTGTGACATGTATGTGAATTGTTAATACGAAATGTTGACTTTAGACAGCCATGAAATACTTCATATTTATAAAAAAAAAACAACCCAAAATCTAAACTGAAATATTTTTCATTATTTTTCAACAATTCTAAGATAAAAATCCAATTAATTTTTAATATATCAAACCTATATTCCTATTATTACATGGTGATAATCAATGAAGTGTGAATATTTTAGCTATTTAATGACTCCTATCCATAAAACTACGAATCTAGAGTAATAACCCTCATAAATATTTTGACACATTTTGAGATAAAAGTTTTATAAAAAAATATTAAGAGTGAAAAAAAAAATTCTAAAACAATTGGCGGTATACTGAAATTGATATGAGGATACGTGTACGTCGAGGAAACCACAGTGACAGATGTTGCAATTAAAATGGCATAAAACCTTTTATATTAATCAGAGTCAATAGATACGTAATAGAAAAAAAATACTACACAAATATACAAAACGAGGGTAGCCAACATAATAAACTGTAGCAATTGCATAAAAATATATAATAAAAATATAGTTTGAATTCTTGCGTTTCTGTATATGAGTATTAAAAATATATTTAAATGTCAAAATCCAGCAAGTTTGCAAATGTAGACCCTAAATTTAGGTAAAAATATAGCTACAGTCATACTGGAACTACCCCAAGGCACACACGAATTTAATACTCAAAGGACGTCGACTAGAATGACAATGTCATTTTGACAGTTGACAGCTCAATAGTCAAAATAGTTGCCTGCTTAAATGAAGTTAAAATGTTCTAACAGCAAACCGTGCAAATGGCCTTGTTCATGTGCAACGCTCGTAGAGCGCAAGAGGAGAGGATGTAAGAAGGGTGTAGGAAGGACCTTAGAAGAGTTTAATATAATTTAGTAGTGTGAACTGTAATGCTGTGTTTGTGTGTGTCGACTATCAGCGAGTTGACAAGTGCTTTTACAGTGACGAACTTGAATAAGTGCACAGCGGGCTTCCAGATAAATGCAAACACCGCATGTGGCTTTCGGTTGGACCGCCAACGGATCCCTTGATTGATTACGGCGAGCGTTAAATTAACTGATACTCAAGTTGTTGCTATTTATTTGGTTTTTTTATGATTCCGTTTGATTTTTTGCACCTCATGCCCGCAACTTAAATAATTCCTGTTTCGAATGCCAGCATATATGGTCTTGAATATAGTATTCAAGAAGTATATACATATGTACATATATATACATATATTTATTTATGTATGGAAAAAAGTGAGTACAAAAAATGTTCACCAAATTGAGTTCGAATAGAAAAAACTGCTACAGTCAAGAAAAACGCATGAAAATCAAAACCGAAATCAACACTTAGGATCTCAGCAGGACACTTAAATAGCAAACTTCATTGGTCATTTGTCGTTTGCGACATTACGGATTTTTTTCTTTGTTTTTTTTTTTTGGCTTTATTCCTTTTTTAAATATATTTGTTCATTTGTTTGTTTTGTTGCTCTGTGGTTCGCTTAGCTGTTAAATTTTGTGGTTGTTCTGTTTTTTCTTAACTTTTTTTTATCACTCCTATTGTGATTTTTGTTTTGGTGACTTTGTTGTTCATACAAAAAGGTGACATAAATGTTGGTAATGCCACGGTATTCCATCTTCTGCGGTCTCTAATGGTACGCCCAGACCTTATGTTGCAATTTTGTCAGTCATCAGTCGCACTTTTTCGCTTTTATAGGTTAATTCGGTTTTATTATGCACCTCATAAAAATCTCACAAAATGAGTACTCGTAAGTGCACGAGCAGGCGAAAAGTATCTTTATAACATTCCACCCATTTTGGAGTACCACTTTACGTATTTATTGCCATCACTAAAAGTGTAGAACT
Organism: Teleopsis dalmanni; assembly: GCF_002237135.1. NCBI lineage: Eukaryota > Metazoa > Arthropoda > Insecta > Diptera > Diopsidae > Teleopsis > Teleopsis dalmanni. The sequence goes on along the minus strand of NC_051846.1, from coordinate 53,527,366 downwards.
TCTACATTAGTTGCATAAAATCGTAAAATATTTTCATGCCATAAATTCTTTAAATTCTTTGGTGTATTAGGTATGCTTAAAAATTTGTTAAAGTAAATAAGACTGAGCTACAATTGTGTATACTGCCATTGTCTATTTCTTATATATGATTGAATGCCTGCCTACTGAACAATTGTAAATAAATAAATAATTAAAAAAAATAACTTACTAGATCATTAAATTGTAATCAACTTTCTCTTCTTCGAAAGTCTATTTTTACTAGAAAAGTTATATATGAGATCTCGCAGTATTTTAGTGGAACAGTATAACTTCCAATTATTTGAGTGAACAATGAAATTTGTATTATCAGAATTTAATATCATATATAGAAAGGCATTTTATACATGTTTAGTGACTGGTATTGTTTTATAATACATATTTTTTTCATACATATTTGAAGTAAGTTTTGTAATGCATAAGGATACAAAATATCATAGAATTGATTAACACTTCTGTGGAACACTAAAGTTTCGAAAAGCTATTAAAAAAGTATTCATTTATACCATCGGCGAACTTAAATGGCTTTTGAAACTAATTGGTCAAGTAAACAATATTGTGATAAGCATATATTAATAGGATCTCTCTAGACAGACGACAATAACCATATGTTTTTGCACTAACGGTGACCAAGCGGGTAGAATAAGAATCCTTCACAATATTTATTATTACAACCACAACCAGACAAGCAAAGGAAAAGAGAAGTTATTTTATAGTTTCCCAAAATCTCTGGATGACCTGTTCTTTGGAGGTACAGAGATATTAATGGGATCTCTCTAGACAGACGACAATAATCATATGTTTTTGCACTAACGGTGACCAAGCGGGTAGAATAAGAATCCTTCACAATATTTATTATTACAACCACAACCAGACAAGCAAAGGAAAAGAAAAGTTGTTTTATAGTTTCCCAAAATCTCTGGATGATCTGTTCTTTGGAGGTACAGAGATGGTAGAAGTAAGCCTAAGGAGCTAGTTTTAGAGACATTTTGGAACATAAACTGGAGTTAATCATGTTGTTAATAACAAATTACGGAAGGATTTGCATTTCAAGCTTTTGAATTTCGAAATCTAAGTATAAACAATCACACAAAATATATACGATTTTATACATATAAAACGATTTCAATTCATGGCGGAATATTACATCTACTAAAAGGAAATCATTAGATACTGAACCTACACGGTAAAAAACTATGAAGAACTGCTTTTGTTGAAGTGGATAGTTTGAAGTGGATAGCATAGGTTGTAAGAAAAAATATAATTTAGCCATGGCATAATATTCTGCACAATAGACCCGATGGTCGTAGTGCCACATCCTCTAACAATAATATACATAAAATTCTTGAGTATAATGTAGCATATATCAGATATAGAAGGTGTCTAAAAGTATGATAGCATTGATAACAATAGAGCTGCAGACAAGAGTAACTTTGGCTAAAGATGTAAGCGACCGAAGTAAGATTATAGAGAAAGCCAAAATACATTTTGTTTCATAACTCTCTACTTTCATATTTTCTTATATAAAAGATTATATTTCAATGTAACATTAATAGTTTTTTGTGATATTATTTATATTGATAACGCCTTTTCTCAGATAATGGTAAGCTATTATTATTACTCTCAGGCTATTTGCTGATAAAGGTTCTGGGTACTTAAAAATGAATAATGTGATGTATCATACTATCTTCTTATTTTAGAACTTCGACAATAAATTTGGTTAAATTTATCTTTTCTGTATGATTAGTAAAAGTCTTTTGTTATGTGTGTAATTAAACACATGCAAGAAAATTCAGATAACCAATACCGACAGAGTAGAAATACAGCACTACATATCATATAGCATCTATATTTAAAGTAGTTGACGGGAAAGTACCTGCTCATTATATATAAATTCTGAATCCTGAAAAAAATACTAGTCAAGGCCATTGCTGACCCTTGAAACTTTGAGGAGCAGCAAGGTTCAAAATAAAATATATTGGTAGTTGATGTTATAGTCATTCTACGACAAATCTCTAAGAAAGCAATTGAATATAATAAGCCATCGTTGTTTTGTGTTGACGACCACACCAAAACTTTCACAAGAGGGATCAGCTGAATAACTTGATTTCTATAATATTAAAGGGTAAAGTAGGGAAAAATATGATATATCTGATATGAACAATTTTAAGACTACTAACATAACAAGCAATAACATTATCAGCAACACATCTTTAATGTAAAATATATCTGTTTAATACTCGTATATAGTTCGAAGCTAATGAGATCGTTCTACTGTCAATTGATTGTCTTTTTATTTATTTTTCTTCTCGAAGTATACGGTAGAGTTCAAGTGCACATCATTAACTTCGTTTGAAGTATAATTGTTTATATGCTCAAGGGCAGGATTTTTTGTATGATCCATCTGTGTATTATATTTTTAAATCCTTATTTTTTTATTCAAGTTTTTTTTTCGATTGAGGACATTATTTTAAATTTTTGTGGGATGTCACTAACAATTCTGAGAAATCGTTTATAAAATTTCATTTCATTTCATAAATTTTCATTTCATTTATTAGAATATCGTTAAGCTACAATAATCCATGAGTGTATTCATATTCTATTGAATATTTTTTGATACCTACTTGTTAGCTTTTTCCATAGTTGGGATTTAAATTTTGGAAAATGGAGTTTTGTTTGTATTAAAATATAAGACCAATACTTCGTCTTTTAAGAGCATCTATTTAGTTAATATCTATCTTTAAATGTTTTAAAATGATGTTCATAGAGAATGTATTAATTTGTCAATTTTTTCTTAATAGGTATATTGATACCATATATTGCGTAAACCCTATTTACTCATTTGTAGTATACGTGAAACTTTTATATTGAAATAGAAATACATAAGATTGTGGGTTGCTATTGGAATTAAGTAGTACGACCATATTAGATTATGTGTGATGTAGAACTTTATATCAGTTTGAAACCTTTGAAAATTATCTTCTGCTTGAGAAAGACACATATCACATATCTATTTGCTTCGTGTCTTTCTTATAAGTAAGATTGTGGGTTTCTATTGGAATGGAGTAGTACGACAATATTAGATTTTTGTGATGTAGAACTTTATATTTGTTTGAAGCCTTTGGAAGTTTTCTTTTGCTCGGTGCACAATAAGAACAAACTGGTCGTAGTGCATAAAGGCCTTAGTCTAACTCATAAACCATTACCATTATCTCTTGTTTGGAAAAGATACATATCAAATTGCTTTATAGGTTTATTTGCTTCGTGGTCATCTTATACATAAGATTGTGGGTTTCTATTGGAATGAAGTACTACGACCATATAAGATTGTTTTTAATGTAGAACTTTGTATTTGTTTGAAGTCTTTGGAAGTTATCTTTTACTTAAGAAAGATATATATCAAATTCCTTCATGGATCTATTTGCTACAAATTGACAATATCTCTTGAGATTTATTTGTTGTATTGCATGTGGACCAGTGATATGAATTTCTGTTGTTTTGTGAACTTTTATTATTTCAATTCTAATCGCTTTTGTTTTTAAATTATTTCCACAAGGATAACAAGTTTGTGGCTCAAATCTTTTGTCCTAAATTTTAAGATTTGTTGCTAGGATATATAAAAATTTTCCTTTTTTTTAGTGGTATATTCTTATATATAATGTTTCGTATGCACAAAATGTATAAAAACTTTTAACAAATGAATTAAAAGCAATTATAAATTTAATTTCAAATCAAATTTAATTTTTTTACTTAATAAAATGTCATATATGGATTTTCATTTATGAGAGTAAAAACTGTTTCTGCGGCGCAAAATCAAAAATTACTTTTATTGCATTTAAGCACAAGAACACGGTTGGTTAGAAAACCGCTGTAAAAAAGGAAACACAACAAAACAAAGTAAACAATGACACAAATAAAAGATAAAATTCTTAAAACAAGCGCAGAAACCCTTTTCACATATATTTTTTTTTTCACGAATAGAACAAAACAAACAGGCGTGGTTTATCTGTAAAAGCCAAGCATAAACAATAATTTCCCCCTACACAAGATATAGAAAAACGTTTAGCAAAAAAAAAAACAAGAACAACAATGGTTGTACTCGTAGTACACAAACATTTTTTTTTCTTTTTTATTTCTATAAGAAAACTCGCACCTGTACAAAAACAATACAGTCGCCAATACAGCCACCAATTTACAAAAGGTAAATTACTGTACTCTGATTGGTTGTTAGCTGGAAAATAATTATGTAGGAAAATAATTTCCCCAGTTGGCACGTGCTTTTATATACGGAAACTTGTTGCAGCTGTGAATGGAGAAGTGTGCATCAATGGTTTTATTATTTTGTTTGTGTATTCAAACCGTTACGAGTAATGATGAAAAAGAGAGCGTTGAAGTGGTAAAGCGGTGGTAGATTTGTGAGAAAGAGAAATAATAGCTTATAAAATGTGCAGTGTACTCGTTACGTTTGTAACGAGTAAAGTTTATTTATACGAGAACTTAAAAGTATCGTAAGGGGAGTGGTTAGGTGTTGTTTTGGCCCAACATATTATTATACTTGCATAACATATGAATTTTATTAAAGGCAAATATACTCGTATATATCTCTCACTTTCTTGCATGCAGTAGAAAGCACAAATTCTATTTTGTTTCCTGGTACTGATGGCATTTATTTTTGGGTTGACTGCTCCAACTTTTTCGATCCTACAATTGCGGCAACTAGTTCGTGTTCGAACGTTTAGTGGAGCACATCGGTACGCGCAGTCACAACATTTATTTGGGACAACGAAATTTATTGAAGTTTCTTTTTGTTAAATGCACATTTTACTTGTGCTGTAGACTCGCGTGCTCTTTTTGTGTAATTCGCGATTTCGTCTGAGTTGTACGTCAAACATTGTTGCAAGCTTAAGCGTTGTTGAGAGTTCGATTCTGACCTGTCAGCAGTGCAGTTGAGAATAGCGGATGTTTTCAACTTTTACCAAACATTACGTTTAAAACAAATAATAAAAAAAAAATACAGTGAAGGAATTTCAGGAGTGTAAAAAAAATTAAAAAGATTTTTTAAATAATTAATATTGTGTTATAAAACTAAAACTAAGAAAAAAATATTAATTAAGAATATTTTAAAAATTATTGAAATTTATGTAAACTGAAAAAACCAAAATTTTTAAATAATTTATAATTAAAAACCATAAAATCATATTTATTAATACAAAAAAAAAGAAATAAAAATATATATAAATAATATAAACATGAAAATCGTAAAATTGTTAATTACAAAAGTTGTATAATATCAAAAACTAAAAATTATTAATTCTCTTATTAAACAACTATTTAATACATGATTATTTCATATTAAAAAAAAACAAAACTGAGATTTTGTGCAATATTTTAAACTAAACGTATTTATTAAAAATTGTTTAAAAGTGTAAAAATTATACAGAAATATGGCAGCTTATGCCCAGTTCGGATATGGCGGATATCCGTCGGCATCACAGGTAAATGAAATTAAAATAAATAATATTTTTGAATATTTAATACTCATAAAATTTTAAATAAAATTATGAAAAAAAATTAAAAATATATTTAAAAATAATTTTTTTTTCTCTTAGTTTTGTTAAAAGTGCATTAAAAATATTTTAGTTATAAATTAATACTGTGATATGTTGTCATATTACATTTTAATTATTTTCATCTAATATGCAGAATAATGTGTTTTGATGAATAATATATTCAATTTCATATTCAATATTTTTCAATTTATTTTAAAGTAAAAATTCAAACACAATTTGATTCTCTCACGTTCTTCATAAAAGAATTAGAATTTCTAATAGTACGTTTACACCATCAAAATTACTTGATTAATATGCAGTAGTGAGTGCCATTTTTATATAAAATGCATACAAAAATGTGCTAATGAGATTCGATAATTGTTATTGTAAACATACACATATTATTGCAATTACTGCTAATTACTAATGATTTAATTAAGCTGAACTTTAAAATTATATTCGTGTATATATATGTGTTCAAGACGTTTAAATCGTTTTAATCTAAGTGATTAAACTTTTACCCAAGAGTTTTTATCAAATAAAAATCAACTTTATTTTCATAGTAATACAGATCCAGTATTTCTTTAATATAATTGCCCTATCATCCATGATATTCAGTCACATTTTTCCAGTTCCTGACCTCTAAAGTACATATATTATTTCTATATCTTGTCTACATTAATTGTTTTCGTTATTAAACGTTTCTATCTTCAATGATATTCAATTAAGTTTCTCCAGTTTCTGATCGCTAAATTACAATATTCATTTGCACATCTTGTCTCCATTCGATCTATCCACTTCCTAAGTCATTTTAAATTGCACTTTCTTGTAGTATATCTACTCCAACGTATGGAGATTATGGTTTCATAAATCTGATGATATTTTTCTGGTTATTCAATGTTATTAACGTTTTTTTTAAGGCGCACCTCTTCTTCACGTATGGGTCCGATCATTTTCTGAGCTATTTACTTTTAAATTGTATCGTTTTATTGGCATTATTAGTTATATCGCACTCACACATTAGTACCGTTCCAATAACTATTCTGGTACTGGTATTATTTTTTCTTTCTTGATAGCATTGTAGATTTTAGTAACTCAGTTTGTGAGAAGTATGTATTATCATATATTTATATTCACAGATTAAATTGTCAGTACTATACTATATACACTGAGTCCTACAGGAAGATATTTAAACTGTGCACCAGAGCAAAAAACTGTCAGTCAGGTCATAAACTTAGTTATACGAATGTGTAATTTAGGTCCTCTTGGTCTGGTGGATTCTTTTAGTAACGCTTGTACACATATCGATATAAAAATAAAACAGATTTAAATACTCATAAAACTTAATTGTAATTGACTAAACTTGAATTTAGTACGAGTAATATTATAGAAATAATTATTGTATGGTTTTCTTTCGTTAGAAGTGATCATTATTATAGCCTGTCAATAGATAGGTCCGTTAGACTTTAGATGTATGGTTAATTTGGGAATTAAAACAAATTTTAGCTCTAAATTTTCTTTTAATTGAGTCAGAATTTGAGAAGTGTATTTATATTTATTCATGTTTTTTTTTTATAGTTTAATATATAGTTTTTTATAACATATTAAAAAACAATCGTATTAATTGTCTGGGTGGTTTGAGAATATATATGTATATATATATATTTATATATATATATATATTTATAGATAATGGCTGTGAGAGTAGGAGAAGAAGAAAAGTTTCACTTCTTCTTACAGCCAGATTTAAAGAGACCACGAGAGATCTAGAGAGGAAACGAAGAAGAGTTTTACTTCTCACAGCCATTATTTTAGATTTAGAGAGACTACGAGGGATCTTGAGAAGGAAGATGAAGAGTCCAACTTCTCACATAGATTTAGAGAGACTGGGAAAGGTCTACCTTTGTAGATCTGTAGAACAGTACTAAAATACCTGCATACAAACGTCATTTATTCTAGTATAAAGTTTCTTAATTTGAATGAAAGTTAGCCCAGCGACTTTTAAGACCCTGAACTCAATTTTTATCAAATTGATAATAAATATGTGTCATGTTAAATATATTGAAGAACTATTGTATGAAAAACATATGGAACAACTATTGAAATTTAAATAGTTAATAATAATTTATAAGTTAACTCTCTCTAAGAATACTATAGTATTAAAGTTTCAAAAAATCTATTACAAAAACAACTTTTAGTTTTGGACATTAATGTGTTACCTTCTTAGATTGTATTTAATATCATTTTGATGTTTCACATATTTCAATTAAATATTAAAAGTAGCCTTTACAAGTGATTCTTAATAAATATATTTTAATTAACGGACGAAGGATCCAGCAGTCTAATGCCTTATTTTTAGTTAACTTTTAAATTAATTTCAATGTTAACTAACAAATAAATAAATATTTTAATTAAATTTTTCAAAATAAACAAAATCTTATATCCATAACTTCAGAAAGTATGTAATTACAAAAACTATAAATAAAATAAATTAGTTTTGGTGCTATATTTATTAAATTTATGACTTTTATTTGTTTTTTATTTATTATATTTATTTATTTTAAAATTTTTTTAATGTGCAAATTAAACTCTCTAATGACTAATTGAATTCATTCAACTCAATGAAAACAAAAAACGCCGCCTAAAAAACAATAAAAAAAAAAAAATAATGTATACATAAAATTATTTATATTGGCTACCAAAAAGGATGCTCCTGAAACGCTTAAGAATAAAAAACCAATAAAACTCAATATACGAAATCATAAATCATAAAATTCATAACCGTAAACTGACAGCTCCCAGGACAGTACGAATGCGCATGCCCATATGACTGACGACGTGAACAGCGCCTTCAATGAACTACGAATACAATTGCACACAGGTACATAGATACACAGATGCATAGTTACACAGATACATTTTACGTTTCAGTACTTAAGTATATATTTTAGCACAGTTGCACTTTCTGAAGGGAAAAAAATTTAGATCCTGTAATCTAGATAAGAGGACGGATGAATGCAGCACAAATGGAAAATGATTTAGAAGTTGTGTTGCAATGCATCTCAGATAGAAATGCAGGCAGAGAAGTATCTGTGATCTACTTCCATTGTACGAGTGCATATTTGTATTTTGAACTACTGATCGTGGCGCTTCCACTGCTTATCAAATTGGTCATCTGTTGTGAAAGATACAAAAAATACAAAAACAATAATAAAAACCATAAAAATACCAAGGCAGAAACCGTGGAAAAAGTAACAATATGATTTCAACTTGTTTTTGTTATGAATTTCATTGCTTTGCCTTTGCTTTCGATTGAGTTTGGGTTTGGGTTTGGGTTTGGGTTTGGGTTCCAACAAAGGAGAAGCACAGCAAGTGAATGCTGAATGTGGAAAGTCAGATATGAGCTTTTTGATTAGATCGTTAGGTGCAGCGTGCTTCGATTTTGGTGATTGTTGCCGGTAGCGCACGCACATAACAATAATGCGAATTCATCGACCGACTCAAGATTTTATCTCTTAAGCTTAGCATGCAATACTTTTGAGTTGAACCATTCATTCCAATTGGAAGCTGCAAATGCTACGCAAGATAAATGAAAAAACATTGTTGCTGTTGTTGATTCTGTTGTTGTTTTGCTTGTTGTTGTTGTTATTTTTAGTGGTACAAATAAGCGCACTTGCCGCTACGAATCTAATTTGCGATCACGCATCTGATAAATTTGCGACTTGTTAAACCGGGTGGGCGGGTAATTATTGTACGGTTGTGGCATTTTCATTTATTGCAGTTCTTATAGTAACAAAACAATAGCAATTTTTATTTTAAATATTTTAATTTATAGGATGCTAAGCGTTGATAATTAATTTTTGATTTAAATTTTAATATTGAAACTGTCTTCATTAAAATTCTATTTTTATAATTCTTTGCCGCTGCTATTTTGCTCTTTTGGTGCTGTTAGTTTGCACTTTCTTATCGTTTTTGCTGCTGTTAGTTGAACCTTTTTCATTTATTTACTGTTTAGGTTGTTGCTTAATTTACTATATACATATGTTTATACTCGTACATTGCCAAGCTGAGCACTAACTGCTTCCTTGAGTAGGGTTTACCTTATAACTGACACGAAATCAATGTAATATATAAATAAGGGTAATATTTTTAATGTATTGTTTAGTTATTCTTGTAATTGCTGTACTTAGTAAACAGCTAAAGTAATGGTATTTGAACTTCGAAATAGCTATTATTGCGTGGTTTTCGCTGCATTTAATTTATGTTCCAATAAACTGTTTCCTTCATACGGGCCATCGTACAATTAGTTTACATCTTTAATACTTCATAATATTCACACTCGTAAGAAAATATCATTTACAGTAAAATTGCTGACATTTCAAGAATGTCTTTTCTCTTTCAATTTGCAAATTGAAAAAATTGAGTATATATTTAAAAGTTACTATATAAACATTATTTCAAACAGTGTTCTCAATATTAATAGTTTTGTGATCAGTGTTCACTAAATGTACACCAATATCGAATTATCGTCAATGCATAAATTGTAGGTGTTAGTGTATAAATCGTTTCTTGAATGAAGTTAATGGTTAAAAATTAATAAGCCAATTAAATTAATTGTTTATATGAACGATTCATTCATTTATCTTTCATAAATAACCTAAGACTAAAAAGAAGTAGTTACTAGTATTTACGTATATTTGCAATTTTTTGCTGCTTAGTATTTGATTTCAGTTGTTTTTATGCTCGTGATCGATCATTTCAGAAATTCATTCCAAATAGCATAAGTCAACCTTTATTATGACGCTGTGAATATGGAGTGGACCTAATTATCAATTAAAAATAACATATATTCTTTTTTCCATACACATTTGTTGACTTTGTAGCGTTAGAGATTGTTGTAGAGTGATCTTAGATGGTTTCGAAGTATTCCTTGGAAAAATATGTTAATTTATTGCAGGATGAATATTGATTGCTAACATTCTAATATCCTATTTCGCTACATATAAACGGAAAGAATTTGGTGTGATGTGATGAGAAAAAAGCTTTTCTTCCTGGTACTTATCTTTTAAAGAAACTAAAATAAAACAAGATGAAGAGGATTTTGGGTAATAAATGGTACCTGGTAACAGTTATTCCATTTTTGAATATATTGGCCTATAAATCTTGATTTTATAAGTAAGATAACAAGAAAGACAGCTTTTAGGGTAATAAATTATATTTGGTAACAATTGCGCCAATAAATACAGAATTGGACTGTTAGTGGATTGATATCAATATTTTCAATAACTTTTTTAAGTATATTGACGTTTTGCGAAAATTTTTGTTTTATTTTTTATTTATATGTCAAACACCACTGTTGTCAAAAAAGTTCTCGGATCCTCAGATGTTCTTATTGGAAATTAAAATTTTAAATAAGCATGGCGAGAAGTTTTTTTTCTTTAGCTTGATATCTAATATTATAAGGAGAGTTTTAATATCTTAGTGAAGCAAGAAAACAGAATCAGAGTTTGTCAACAATTAAAGT
>NC_051846.1:53508534-53516157 GCF_002237135.1 Teleopsis dalmanni | reverse complement strand
TATATTTATAAAATATATAGAGTATATTTAATATACTAAATTCTTTATAATATATCCTACTATGTATTTTATATTTTTAAACAAATTTATTGATTGCATTATTTTTATTTTTTATAAGTATTTTTAATTAAATTTTTATTTTATATTTCTTATAATCTAATTTAATAAAATAGAAACAAATTCTAAACGACTTATAATTACTGTGAAATTTTATTTTTCGGGCTATGAAAAATATAAATATATATAAATATATATTCATATGCATATAAATACGCATAGATATATTATAAAAGAAACTGACATATTATTCATTGTAGTATTTTTAAAGCCTCAGCATTTTTTTATGAATTTTTTTTCAGGTAAAAACGATATTTTGAGTAAATTCTTAATGCGAAGAATTTAGATAAGCTACTGTGTGTTGTCAATTTTTTTATAAATGCTGTTAAAAATATTTATTTTTAATTATTAAAACATAGAAAAGAGTAATTAAGATATGTTCAAAAAAAATTTTTTTTCTTTAAAAATGATTGTCTTTAATTATAGCAAGAACTTTCACAATTCCAAGATTTTGGAATCAATTCTATATAGTTAATGAAACAAAGTATAATAATTGTGATCTTTATATTAACGAACAGAAATAAGCATGTTTGATTTATCAGATAATTAGTTAAAATATGCTAAAATTCCTTAAAATCATAAAAAAAGGTAAATGAAGACTTAAATAATATAATAATAATAGAACAATGAAATAAAATGAAAATTATAATCAAGAAAACTGATTGGCAGTGATTTTATTAATTTCAACACTTAAAATCGTTTTAAACTGACAAAATATTTTATATTATTTTTTTTTTTGTTAAATAAACATGAATGATAATTTGATTGAACTTATCTGACTCCTTTTACTGAAAAAAGTTTTAATTTATCTTTGAGGCATTTAAATAAATTCACTTGTAGGAGAACTGTAAGTAGAAATCAGGTCATCTAATACTCATTGACATTACTAAGAAGTAACAGTAAGTAACAATAGCTGGAGAAAACAGTCGATGAGATAACATCATCCAATGCAGTAGTTTAATGAAAATGAGGTTCGCTAACAGCATACGAACTCATATGTGTCATATGTATTAGCTAACTCATATGTGTCAATAAAGAATAACCAGAATGTACAAGGAAATACGTCTGATGGGATAAAATTCTCCAGTTAAGTTGCTTAAGGAGTGTAAGACTACTACAATTCATTAGGATAGAAATTGTATTGGGAACTATTTAATGTCTATTACCGTATTTTTGCGGTTTCAAAACACAATACCAAAATTAATAAAGTCAGTTATAATGAACACATATATAAAGACCATATATGTGTCATGGTATGTAAAAACATTGCAATAAGTTACCTTTTAACAGCACTAACAACGAGAAAAAAGTGAAGAAGTCGCAAGCGTCAGTAAAAATAAAATATAGGAAGTACCAATTTTGTATTTTTAAGACAAAAATCTTTCACATTATTAATAAAATAATGAAATCATATATTTAAGATGTCACACTGTATATGAATTTGGTTTACTTATTTGATTCATAACTCCTGCAAATGAATTATCTATATTTTATTACGTAAGGATCAAAATTGATAGTTAATAGCTCGACTAACACAAAATCCGTTTCAGAAAAAGACCTAGTAAATGTGAGCTGCAACAAAAATATAATTACGTCAACATTGGAAAATGAAATTGCTTCTTGCTAAAAGCAACAAAAATATTGATAAGACAATAATGCCAGTGCTAGCTAACAGCACCACAACTGGTGATAATTAACAAAATCTATCGTACCGCTTAAATTTCTGCGGTACGACAGAAAGCGCGTTTATTGTATAAAATTACTATAAGGATTTTGAAACTAGTTCAGGTGATAACAGTATAATTTTAGAAATTCTTAAAATAACTGCATTTATATTTAATTCTATTGTCTATTTACGCTTAAGAAACTTAATTAAGAATTAAATAAAAAATATTTAAAAATTTGCAGCCCGCATTTTGTAATTAGAATATTTTATTTTAGTTTTTTATATGTGAAAGCAAAAATATGAACGAAAACAATGGTCAAAACCGATTTCCTTAGGAGTATATTAATTTGTCTTTTAAGTTCTCAGTATTTTTACGCTTTTTTGTTTTTAGTAATTTTCCACATAAAATAAACATTTGGCCAAGCAAAACTGCTGGTTGTGGTCTGATGTTGTAAGTTGTCAACTTAATGTCACGTAGCAGCCACAAATTCTAAAACTTGTACAAGCGCAGTTGTAATAGCCACAGACCCAGGCAAGAGCCACCAGCAGCTTGGAATTGAATAAATCCATTAATTTTATTAGCAGACGATAAAAATGTTCTACTCACTAATTTACAAGTGCATTGCTGGTATGCATAACTTACATGTATACCCAAACCGCTTTGCACTTTAACATGATCCATTGCTATATAAAATCCCTCTTTGAAGAAATCTTGCTCCCATATATATTCCCAACTAGTGCGTTCCGTTCTGTTCCCTCTTGTTAATTTAGATTTTAGTGCCGTTGTGGATATTGATGGCAGTGATGATGGTGTTTTTATAACATTATTCAAGATTTTTGGCCTAGTTCAAATGTTTACACTTTGTTGCCTCCATAGATGTTGTTGTTTTCATTATTGTATTTGGTGTTCACTTGCATCTAAGCACTTGTTTTAGTTCTTTTTTTTGTTTTTGTTGTAAATGTTTATTATTTAAGTACAACAACTTTCAACAACCCAAGGAACAGCAACTACAGCAACAACACTCAACAACAGGGAACAAAGTAGTGAACAACGTCTTCGCACTTTTACTTGAATTTTCCAAGTTTTTCCAAACGTTAATTTGTGTTTTTTAGTTGTTTTACAAGTTGTACGTGTTGTTCAACGTGTTGTTGTCATTGTCGTTTTAGTTGTACTTGTTAGTTTAGTTGCTGATTATATTTGAAGACTATGTGCTCTCCTGAGTAATGGTGCAATTTTTTATTTGCCAACATAAGTCGTATTTTAATGATGATGACAGTAATGATTATGAAAATGATGGTGGTCCATATTTCAATTTAATTTGGTTTCAAATTGAAATTATGTCAAATATTCAAAGTTAGCTCATTTAAATAGATTTGAATGCTTTACACATATATTACTAGAACAGGAAGAAATTTTATTGACAGCAGAAGAAGTTACAATGCATAATTGATATCTTCTTTACTTTAACATTGTGGGACTTTAACCCTAAGAGACTTTTTTCATTGGATTGCATGGTAAAGTAAATAAAAATTAATCACAACAAAATTTCATTTTATTAGATAAATAAAAGTTTTAAATACTGTTGTTGCATTTAATGGGCTCGAACATAAGCTGTTCATAATACAGCGTCCATACTGCAGTAAGTATTTGAGCAATTGTGTATAGGAAGTGTGATCAGATTGAATGAGATTATAAAGGTGATCCTTAACATTCGCTTACTTCAGGAGCATATACTCACACTCGTTTAAGGAGTGATTTTTGAAAACATTGAAAATAATATAAAAATAATGAATTAAAAAAATCGATTCTATTTGGACTACAGTATTTTAAAAGAGGTTTCTACCCAAAAACATTTTTCGTATACACCCAATGACCCATAGACTTAACGTGAAAATCTCAAAAGTAACCTGAATATTACATTTTATATTTATAATTTTCAATGTTCATTCTATCCATTCCATCAAAAAAGGCTAATTCATTATGAGATTTCATCATATCTCATCTATTGTTGAAAAACGTTTGTCTTTGGTATATAAGTAAGTAGGTGTATGTACTCGTCGGTTTTCATTATTCGGAAACCAACACACTGAATAAAAAGATCTGTTGTCATGTCTCATGTCATAGATCCTAGTTGGATCGGTAATCAAAATTATTTGTGTTCGTTTAATTATTTCATTGATGTTACAAATTGCAGTTAGTTAGTACAGAAACACTAGTAATCTATGAGATATATGCTAGCTGATAATAGTTTCATATCATAACTCATTGTAATAATTATTGGATGCAATACTCGTGCTGACACGTAAATCTCAGAAATTAGTATTAAATAGACATATGAAAATTATAAATTGTATAAACGATTATACAAAACAGAATAGTATTGAAATTCAATAATTAATAATAAATATAATTAATTAATTTAATTATTCTACAGCTGGTTTATGATTTCATTCTAATATAACATAGCAAGTGAATTTGTAAATAAAGTTTCATAATATGCGAACATACAAGTCAAGTACGGTTTTGGGTCAGTTGGCTAATGAACGCTGACTCTGAGTTTTACATTTGGCAGGGCACGAGTTTAATCCCTGGTGCTTGCAGTCTTAAAAAATTATTTACAAATAATTAAATACAAGGAATATTTCCAAGACCATACTTTTCGAAACCACGAATCAAGTAATATACGGGTATTATAGTTGTCAGAGAAACGTAAGGGTTTAATTTGATAGTTTTTTTTGTATGATGTTTACACTGGCGCTTAAAGTTACTTGGTATTTTCAGTAAAAATTTCAGTATGCCAAAATTTTTGAGATTAAAATTATTTAATTATATGAAATTTTACAATATATCAATTTAAAAACATATCTATTTTAACTATATGATTAAGTGTTTTGAGATTATGTAAAATTATTTTATTTTGGATTGTATTTTAACAAAGTAACGCATTAAAAGCTGCAACATTAACAACATCCTCCCGTTAAACAAGATAAAAATTTGTCAAGCGCTACGAGAAAATCGTTTCATTTTATGATAAACTAGAAATGCCATTACCGTTGAGTTGTCAAAGCAATTGTCAACCACTCAAAGCTGTCAATCAAACCATTCCGAAACAAGCAAGTAACAAGATCCTAAATGCATAACAATAAAAAATCCATTGTAAAAATGAGATGCAACCGTTGCATCAAATCAACGAAATAAATCAAAACTATTGGAAGAAGCAGTGTAAGGGCATTAGTCCAGGCATGTTTCCGTATATTAGCTCATCTTATGATTAATATGTGCTTGAACAAAATGTGTTGGCATGAGTGCGGGGTAGGCATAAAAGTATAAATATGAAAATAAAATTCAGAATGCGTCAAAGTCAACTTGTCAACTGCATGTCAAACTACAAATTTAACAAAAAAAAAAAAAACAAAGAAATATAGAAAAAAATAAAACAAAAACCGACAAAGAATTCAAGTGTATATAAATACCAAACACGCACTTTTGTTATTGTTGTAATTGTTGCATGTCATCTCTGTAATAGATACTTTAGCCAAATGTCATTCAGTAATTTGGTAATTCTCACGTTTTTCATGTTTTCCGGATTTATTTGATGAAATAACATGAAACTAACATTTACAACAATAATTTGCGCATTTCACACGTTTACAACAAATTTACATATGTGTAAAAATATGTAAAATTGTTCAACAAATGTATCTACGTACTTCAACAGCAAATGTTCATTTAATGTCAACCGAACGCGTGCCAAATTAATGAATGCAATTGCCAACATTTTTATTGGTGTATTTTATAACTTTTAACACAGTTTTTTAACATAAAAATGTGCTTAAACTAAAAAATTATAGTTTTAGGTGCTTATTAAAAATTTCAAAAAAAATTCTTTACGTACAATTAAAAAACTATTACATTGATACTTGTATCTGGCAAAATTATTTTAAATTTAATTGTTCTTTTATAACATGAGTCCTACATATGTACTCGTACGCTGTGTACAATGCTCACTCGTATATCTTAAATGATTAAAACTGATTAAAAAGAACATGTGTCGGACAAACGTGTAACACAAAATTCCCAGCCACTTCAACAATGAAAACTTTTATTGTCAATATCAATCCACGGCAGTGTCATACTTTTAATTCATGTACCAACTCGTGTTGATGCAAAAGTCCAACTGCGGTTGTGGTTACCACAACATTTAACCAGGTTGATAATAATGACAATAAATGAATTTGCAGTCTCCAACATGCAGACAATTTGTTTGACATTAATTTGTTGTTGTTTGTTAGAAATTAACAAGAAAAACATAAAAACATTAACCACA
Organism: Teleopsis dalmanni; assembly: GCF_002237135.1. Taxonomy (NCBI): domain Eukaryota; kingdom Metazoa; phylum Arthropoda; class Insecta; order Diptera; family Diopsidae; genus Teleopsis; species Teleopsis dalmanni. The sequence goes on along the minus strand of NC_051846.1, from coordinate 53,510,046 downwards.
ACAGAACAATAGAAGACTTTATTTTGAATCTGTGCAGCATCAACAAATATTGAAAAAATATCTTATTTTGACATTATTATATATTTATAAGACAATAATTTTACTATAACATATAAATGTTATTGTTTGTTTATAAACAAATTAAGTACAAAGATATATTGAAAACGATTTTGTAGTTTAAATATAGAACATATACTAAGTGATCTTACTGTCTAATAACATATGACTGCCGTTGTTACAATAGGGACCATGACCATGAGAATTGCACTATGTTTATGGTATATCGACTGATTAAACACATTTCTCAACTATTGGCTTGTAAGCTAGATTTGCGACCTCACTGACATATCGACAAATATTGAATACATGATTCAAATACAACTTTCTATATAAGAAAAACGAAAAGAAACCAGAAGTCATAATTTTTCGAAAAAATATTTATTTCTCTTCAATATTCTGTCCCCCTTAACGTAATGTCTCTTTAATATTATGCACCTATGACACCATTGTTTCAAGATTCAGAATTACTATTTTGACCTAGATATTGTTCAGAGATTGCTCTAAGAGTTCGTATTTATCTGATCTATTGTTGAAAAATGTTGTCCCTTCAGAGTGTTTTTAAGCTTTGGATAAATAAAAGATGAATGAAAAAAGATGAATAGTGATATATCCTGAAAACAGAATGGAATGCCATATAATTTTTCTTCAATTAGCAAACACAATCTATTTAGTTTTTTTAAAGTTTTCATCATCTAAGCATCGCAGGTGATGTTTCGTATAGTGATGGTAATTTCAAACATCTTATTACTTTTTGATTTCATCCCGTTTTATCATCTGTTTGTCTGACTTCCAATAGATAGGTCCGCGGAAATATCTATTTGTTATTTACAAGACTACTAACCTAAACTCTGTTTCTTGTAAAACTTAAAAGGATTAATTATAAATAGAAATAATTGAAAACAACATTGAACATAGTTATCGGTACGCAGTGTCATTGCTGGAAATTGTAGAAATGTTGAGAATTAAGTACTTTATTGTCAGAGAAGATTAAGATATTAAACGTAATTGTGTAGTAATGTCTATTGTGCAGAGACAACCATGCAATCATTACTATACTTATAAACGTAGGGATGATGTTAATATAGTATCGCCATATGCCAGTCTTCACATATTGAGATAACTGAAGGAAATAATCTATATGAGGTTCAGGATATAATGAAATAGTGAAATATCGTAATTTACTTAAGTACACAAGTAGTAAATAAGTATCTCCTTATTTTCTTCCAAAAATCTTATCATATATAAACCAATTGCATTAGAATAGAGCTATTCGTAATAGAAACACGCTTTTCATATACCAAGGTAACGGTAACTCTGAGTAAATATATCAATAGGAAATATATATTAACAACTTTTATCTGATTTCATCTGTTTATCTTTAGCTTTATGTCCGTTACTGTTATTGATAGTATATCTATTAATACATGCGATTAGATTGAAAGTTATTAGTGG
>NC_051846.1:53503146-53508434 GCF_002237135.1 Teleopsis dalmanni | reverse complement strand
TAAAATTCTTTTTTTTTTTTTTGTGAGTCATTAAATACTGACGAGGTCAATTGCTTGTTCAGTTAAATGTTAGAAAAAAAATAAAAATAAAATTTGTTTCTAGAAACAAAGTACAAAATGTGGTTTCCACTTGTTGCTGTGATGATATTTATAATAATACATTTAAAATTTATATTGCTTTTGGAAGTTTCTATATATTTCATAGAAAGGAAGTTTTCTTATCGTTTCAATAGTTGTGCAAATGTTTAGATTTCTGTCAAGTTTAATGTTTAAATTTTAAAGAAATAATCATTAACTACAAAAGCTTATTTCGCCGCTTAGTAGAAAATATATAAAGTGATTTAAACAATATTGATTTTATATACCTTTAGAGATATATTTTAATTATTAACAATTTATATTTTTTTATAAACGGATTTCTCTATATAAATATATTTCAACAATTTTATTAAGCATCTCTGTATATAAATACATATGTATATATTATGTATAATATATATAAATTTATATACATTTATACAGGTAATGATAGGCATAAATCATTAACATATACATAGTGTATAGTTTCGCAATATATGAATAAGGTAGCATTAAAATTAAACCCACCCAAAAGATGTTTAGATCAGGAAAAATTAAAAACCCTATTGGGATTTATTTCAAGCATACCCAGCATTCTAACCAAGCGAAATCCATATCGAAAATAAAAGAAAGTAATAGGTACGACATTGCTATGCGTTTCTACAATCTCTGCAATATATTACGATATTATTACTATAGTAGAACCTTTAAGCTTTAACATGATATACCATAGAATGGAGAACAGTTAAAGAGTGTTTTGATCCTGTTCTTTATATAAAACTTGAGATTAAAGATATTGTAATTGTTCTAATAATATTTGATTAAAGTTAAAGTTTTCATTTACCAATCAATAAGCTTACACTTGATCCAATAAACAACTTCTCAATTTAAAGCTTAGATTATTAAATCTTCTATTAAGAATCAGCATATGAAAACAGTAATTTTTATATATTAAATATAAATCTCATATAAATAAACAAAGTTCATAATAGCTGAACATAAAATCATTGTTAGTTACGGTCAAGAACCTTAACGACCTCAATTGAATGTGTAGTGTTTTAAATATTTCAGATGCTGGTTATATTGTATATATATACATGAAATCAATAATAATGTAGAAAGTAAAAATTTAGACAGAGTTAAAAATTATTGTAAATTTCTCAAAAAATTTATTTTTGAAAGAGAAGGAAAGACATTTTGGGAAGGATATCTAACATAAGAAAATTTATCTATTTATTCTTCAAATCTAAACCACAGCTAGTGCTTTGGTTAATGTCACAAAAAAACTTGGTTACTTGTGAAAAAAACACGATTAGTCATTGTTTCTAATTTGACAGATACGACTTCAAAGTCTGGCAGTTGCAGTCCAAACAAATTGTATACGGATTATAATCTAATTAAAAATTTCGAATATTTTGAATAAATGAACTATAATTTTTATTGTTGTCTTTTTATTTCCATTCGAACACTTCTAACGTTTAATTAGTTTCTTTTCGTCAGAAGACGCGTCACTTTCGACAAAAAAAAATTAACGTTAGAAAATTTATCTATTTATTTGCAGCAAGTTTGCTGGAGGCACAAAACTCTATTTTTTTAATATTAAAAGAAATGTATTAATATTTTAAACTGAACTTTAATTCATAATTGCCAGAAACTTAGATGTTTCCTAAACTCGTTGAAAAATTAAAAAATAATTTAATCTCGCATAGTGTTTTTGAAACCGCAATTCTGAATGGAGTGTCATCATTTCTATCATTTAACTATGTTATAAACCAACTCAAGATACTATTCTGATACCATGTATTTCTATGATTTATCTATGTTATAAACCAACTCAAGATGCTGTTCTGATACTATATATTGCTATGATTTATCTGTGTTATAAACCAACTCAAGATACTATTCTGATACCATGTATTTCTATGATTTATCTATGTTATAAACCAACTCAAGATGCTGTTCTGATACTATATATTTCCATGATTTATCTGTGTTATAAACCAACTCAAGATGCTGTTCTGATACCATGTATTTCTATCATTTATTTATGTTAGGAACCAACTCAATATGCTGTTCTGATACCTGATGTATTTCTATCACTTATCTATGTTATAAACCAACTCAACCGATGGGTTGAAGTGTAGGTATAGTTGTTTTATTCAACTTAAATTTTAAGTTTAAACTTTTTATACATTTTTTAAATAAAAACATAACAACGTTCGCAGCATATAGTAGGTTATTGATATCAATACAAAAAAAATTATAATATACATAATATATTTCTAGCATCTTCTAAACATGTTCAATATATTAAAAGCGTTTGCACACCCACAATGTTAAATAAATTATTATGATTTTTATAAGACGAATATTTTTTCAAATATATATATATGCATCCACTTCAGTTCTCTGGTGGATTTTAAAATTTCACTTTTTGACATTTTCGGTTGTAGGTGTTTGAATTATACTCTCACGAGAAGATAACAAAACCCGTTAGGAACAGAAAAAAAATTAATATATTTTAATTTTCAACTTTTTATTTAATATTTTATGATGGGGGCATGAGCATTAAGAAGGCAGTTAGGCAATGGCAATTAATTTAACTGCCACCATTTGTGATAGGAATGCTTATTACCTCTTGTCACGCACTTTCAAATTTAAGCTAATCATTTTATACCCGTCTTCCGTTTGTCTTTAAGAGCTTAGCTCATAAAAACCACAAATATTATTTTTACAAATTTATTATAAAATACTTAAAAAAAAGTATGTACATCATCATAAGCAACATTTTTGTATTGGGTCATCATGCTATTGTCCACAGTCATTGAAGTTAATGAAATTGTGTCATAATTAGGTCGGAAGCAATAAGTCCGCCAGCCGTACGCCTGTCAACCGTCATAATGGGTGCCTAAAATATATTTTGTTGTTCCTTTGTTGCAATGCTTATTATTCTTGTTGAATTGCGAGTCTTCTATGCTCATACTTGAATCTACATACCCGGCCATATTTTGATATCAAACTTTTCCATGACAGTCAGTTAGGTCATTCGTTAGTTTTGTTTGTTGCTTGTCATGTTTTGGAACAATCAGTATGCGTGCCACATTGTTGCGCTTCCTAGTTTCAAGTGCCAAATAAGAGGTAAGCAGTTAAATATCCATACGATAAGCTTATTTGGCTATTAGCTAACGTAATCGTAAAAAAGTAGAGTTATAAAAATCAGTAATAATATTAGTGGCAACACCGAATATTTTATTGAAATTGATTAACGACACGCTTATATTAATACGTGTGGCTTTTTATAAAAATATTGTGTTACGACACTTACTGCCGGTCTACAGTTAAGAAGGTCTACAGTTGCGCCCATAAGGGTCTTAGAACAGCACTTGTTATAATGTTTCGACTATTTAAGGGATTGTTACTGTTATATTAACTGTTGTTTACTGTCAAATTTGTTAGCGTGACCATTTAGTATTAGTTCATTTACTATTCATTGTAATTAATTATTATTTATTTTGAAAAGGTGTGCTTATTTTGACAATACCAATGGATTTGTCATAATTAGTTAAGGGCATGGTTTTATAAAATAATTGTAAATAATATAATTATAAATAATTTTCTAAAATTATTTAAAAAAAAAAACGTTTTCACGGTTATATATGTTTAGCAAATCTTTTGAAATTGTAATGAAAAATATTAGATATTAATATAATTTTAAAACGCTTTTAAATTATTTATTAAATGTACTCACTTCTTTTATTAGAGATTAAAAATAAAATCTTGAACCATAAAATTATATCATATATTAATAACTACAAGTTAACTATAATAAATAGTTCCTATTCAACGAGCTTTATTGAAATAGACCGTAGTAAACTATTTATTTCATTTGAACTGATGAAAAGTCAATAGCAAAATACAATAGTTTTTTAAATGAATTAAAATAGATACCGATAGAATATAGATAGAATATTTATAGATGAAAGTGTCCCCTTGCAATATTTTATATACGCATATATAGGTTTTCAATGTCGAATAATACGAGTATGGATACTTTGGAAATATAGTAGTACTAGATGTAGACGCCATTGTTGACTGTAATAACGACTTCGATAAAATATGTGGCTAATTTAAAGAAAATTTTATGTGGAAAGAGGAGGGGGACTACATCTTGAAACTAAAAACCAAATTTTTAATATTTGTACCCAGACCATTTCGCTGTATGACGAGATTTTTCTTTAATTTAAATTGAGATAACCATTTTTCCGATAAAAGTAAGCTAGCTCTCTAAGTTGCCTATAAGTTTTTGAAATATTTTAATGACGACATAAAGAAACAGAGATAGAAAATAAACTTTACTTAACAATCTAACAATCTAATAATATAAAAGTTGCTGTTATAAATGTTTTATTTTTTTTTATAACCAGCAAAAATCAAATTTTTTTATTTATTTTAATAAAATAACTCTATTAAACTTAAACTTTAAAACAACCGACATTTTTATTACAAATGTTTTAAAAGTGTAAACTAACATTTTTAATAGTTTGAGTAATATTAACATTAATAAAATAAATAGATAAGAATCCTATTTTACTCGTAACAGATGAATTTGCTATTATGCAATATTTTTTTGTTAGCTTATATCTTAATCTTCGATGTAGATTTGCACAGCATACATTTTTTATTATTACGCTGTATGTTAAGATAACTTGATTTATTTAAGGTTTTTTTTTTAATACTATAATAAAAATCTCTTAAAACTTCAAACAATTTGTAAATATATATGTTTTTTTTTCACTTTCACTAGTTACCTGTGATTATAACATGATAAGGCTCAGCAAGTGTTTGCGTTATATATAACATATTCTTTAGTTCATAATAAACTAGCTAGGTTATGAGGTTGTCGACCGGTAGACTTACTCTTCTAATTGGCATATCTCGATACTTTATTTGCTATGTTTTTTACTTCTTTTCTCTATTTTTTATTATATTTCACTTTAATATAAATTAAAGTGATGGCAAAAGCATAAAGCCTATCTGAACTTATAGATTCAATATTTTTAAATCTTGGACTTCCTCTTCAGTTTCCTATAATTACTCTAGACAGTTTGGTATAGAAGTGCACTCTCTTTGTACAACATAGTTAAAACATAAATAAAAAATTATATTATATTCTTCAACATATTTGTTAGGTTTGACCCAGGGCGACTACA
>NC_051846.1:53496100-53503046 GCF_002237135.1 Teleopsis dalmanni | reverse complement strand
GATGATATCCACACTTAAAAAAACGATTAAACCTTATTTTATGGTTATTTAAATTACATCATTCATACTTTATATATATAAGAATGTTTATATTTAATCATTTTACATTTATTAAAATTTATATGAGTAAACACACAATCCTGAAAATATAAAACAAATATTAAGAACTTTGATTCTATGTACTTGTGTAGAATTTATTATAATTTATATGAGTAAATACACAATTTTGAAAATATATAAACAAATATTAGGGATTTTGTACTTATATGGAATACGTTGTATATGCAATACAGCTTTCAATATTTACCTGCTATATTCAATATAAACAAATACAATAACAAACTCATTCTTTATAAGTAATATATAAACATAAAATAATACATAAAAAAATAAGTCGCCCGTACGACTCGTGGAGTTATATTAGCCTGACTTTCTCAGTATTACGTTCTTAGATTAGTTTCTATACATAAAAAACTGTATATAAATCATGCAACAAATAATGCTTCGACAAACAGAATAGTATTGAAATTCAACAATTAATAATAAAAATATAGTTAATTAATTTAATTATTCTACAGCTAGTTTATGATTTCGTTCTAATATAAACACAGCAAGTGAATTTGTTAATAAAACTTTCAAAGAATATAAACAAAACTCCAGAAAAAAGTGCAAACAATACAAGTTACGTACGGTTTTGGATCAGTTGGCTAATAAACACTGGCTCTGAGTTTCAAATTTGGTAGGACATGAGTTCAATTTCTGCTAGTTGCAGTCTCAAAAAATTATTATTTACGAATAACTAAATACAAGAATTATTTTCAAGATTACTGATGATGGGTATTTGGCAATACTCGAAATAGTTGTATGGTCAGCCAAAAATTCAATTAATTAAAATAATATAAATTGAATTTTTGTTGTTGTAGTTCACTATTGTTCGAAAAAACCTCTATATAAAAAAAATAAATAAGTATTGTTATGCTTGAAGTCATGTATATACATAAAAACGTAAAGGCTTCCTCACTCTGCGATTTTTTTAAATACAAATATAAATATCTATTCCTAAAATCAGTGAACTATAGTGTGAAATATTTACGTAAGTGTTTTCTGTCGAAGATCAATGAGAACACGTGGAAAGTTTTCTAAGTTTACACACATTATTTTTTTTGAAACAGTTTAAAAAATTTTATTAAGTTTACTGATTTATTTTTAACAACGATGCAATAATATTTCCTTCATCTTCAATGTTTTTGCTATCAAGTTTAGTTTTTCACCTTTCAGAAAAGTCCTTATAAAGTCCTCATACGACTACGCTGAACTAAAATATTCATTTTTTTATTATTGGAAATTATTTCTCCCCACTCATTCAAAATGAAAAGAAAAATCAAAGAAACTTACTTTGGGATATGATAATCTCTTTCTCTATCTAACCATCAAATGAAACTAAATTATTGAATATTATTAATAGAAATGTTAAAAAGTCAAATATCAGTAGATCTGAAAAAGAATAGATCTGCCCTATTTATATTAAATGCTCATAATTTTAAATGATTTCCACTTGTAACTCCTTCAAAGTTCGTACGATTTCATATTATAAATGCATTACTTTCACTATATTTCGGTAAAAAAAATAGAAATGGAACAATGGAATATGTAGAAAATTGAAAATGTGATTCTCAATCGCGAACAGACCTTAGAACCGTACCAAAACCATACCAAAATTTAGTGCATTTACTCGTACATGTACACTCTATATTAAATCCTTAAATCTGATTAATCTTCTGAGAAAATGATATGTAACATATTTCTCAAAAGGTAAGATATTGATTTTTGTGTTTTTTTTAACAGAACTCTTGCATTGAACTCCTACTTTGTTCTGAATTTAATAATGGGGCTTTGCTTATAACTAAAAGATCCATATGTTTATTCAGACCAATTACGCATTGGAAACGAACGATTTTTGAAGCGAATCATTACTGACATTGAAAAATGAATTAAAAATGAGATTATCCAACGCAATCGAAATTATCATGACAACTCCAGACCTCACACATCCACCGCATAGCCCGAATCTTGTACTGACTACCATTCGTTTCGGTTGCTGCAAAACTTTCTTAATTGTGAAAAATTGAGTGACCGAAGAGTCACTTGGCTGAGTTTTCACCGACAAACCACAGAAGTTCTATACCGATGAAATTATGAAGCTAATGATCAATATATAATTGAATTTAATTACTTTTCACTAATAATCATTTAAATTCAAAACTAATCCACGAATATGGGTGATTTTTTTTATAATTTACTCATAATTGAATGATACTATTGTTACTCTTTGGAGTCTTAATTTCAAAATCCTGAGAACCTACGATTCTGTTTATTGGAAGCTTATATTAATATTAAGAAGCTTATATTGCCATTGTCCTTTGCCATTGTAATAATTGAAACTGTGCCTCGGTCGACCTTTCACATATGTCTAAAAAGATCAATTTCAATTTCGTCTATCGGAACTTCTTTTTACAAGTAAGCTACAATTTTTAGAATATATAATAATTTTTAGAATATGGTCTTGTTCAGATCTTTCTTAATTTTGGCTTTTATCAATTTAAAAGGAGTTGTGTTCAATATTTGTGAATATATGAAAAATATATATAAATAAAATTTTTAATGGAACCTAAATTGAATGTATAAGATTATATTATATACGTTTTATATATCATTAATTATTAGGTAACACGATCTTCATTTCACGTAAAAGCCCAGTAAATGTATTTTTTAATAATTGTAATTTATATAAATCATAAACTTTTTCACTTTTTATTGTTATTATATTCTAAGATAATATTCATTGGAACCAAGTTTCATCGGGTGAAATAATAATTGCTTACTAATAGCTTTTTTTAATAATAATAAATGTTTCTCTATTAATAAAATTTTATTCCCACTATAATATATTTAATTTGACTATATTTTTGATATTTTATTTAATAAATAAAAATAAATTTTTTTAACACAACTATTAGAAATTTTTACACAAATATAGTAAAATAAAGAAATTTAAAGTAATAATTTATTTAAGTAATTTTGTGTACCCCAATATAGAGATGATATCCACCCATGCATATTATGAAATTATTTTTCATGTTATTTTAGTGATGTTATTGTTGTTGTTTATTGCTCAAGAGGATCATTTATCTAGCACCACTTGACGCTCAACTCATACATGACCCAAAAGATCAGCGATCGAGTACGGGCACACACATATTACCTCGTTCCAGCATTTGAGTGTTTGGCACGACTGTCTGTCAGCAACAATTTGACTCTAAACTTACACTTACAAGCAATCAAATGCATCCAGAAGATTTTTATTATTGCTTGTCTGTCTACGCATATATCGAAAATTCTCATCGTAATTTATCAGGCGAGCTTCAAGTTTCCTCGTAAGAAATGCAATAAAGAAACCTCGGAATTCATGACAGACGCTGGAATTTTGACATATGCTTGTCGCATATACTGCTGTCGTGACTTTAATAGGTTGTAGTTGACGAAATATTGCGATTGTGATCCTTTTTCGGAGTCACTTCAACAGCTGTTAGCTGTGAAGCTGAAGTAAGATACGATTTTATTGACAAAATGTGTACAACAACACCACATTACTTTTAAATTTCATTTATGGTGTTTTGCTTAATTGAAATTATATTTGAAATATTCATTTCAAAAATTGAGTTGTTAATTGCTCGGCGCAATTGTAGCTGTTGTTTGTGCTTATAGTTCCGCACCAGAAACGTGAGATACATTTAATAAAAATTTAGAATTTTTTTCTTTTATCAAAGTTTGAAGCAACGTTTGATTGATGTGTGCAATTTGTGTTAAATTTGAGCACTTAATTTCTTTTGGAATTGGATTGAGTTAAGAATTACTCTTATACTACTGGAACAGCTAAACAGTGCATTTGGTTATCAATGCACATTATATAGAAAATCAGCTCATTTTTCTAACATATATTGAATCGATTCATAAATCATGTTCACTGTCTAAATTTTTCTGAAACATTTGCCGTGGTGGGCGTAAAACAAAAAATTAATTCACATAAAAAAAAATCTTTACCTATCGTTTATGAATTTTCCTTTGAAACTATATGTCTGGCAGTTGAGCCATAATTAAAATTTTTAATCAATTGAAGTTGTCGCTGTTGTTACCTCAGCTTTGACTGCTGTTCAATTTGAGATTTTAGTTTGACCCCCTTCTGTTTTGTGGGCAACCGAAATAAATTCATTCTCCCCGCATTAAACGAGTGCAGGCAAAACCTCTGCTAGATCTCAGCTTGTGATTTGCATGCACTTGATGAGCCTTATGCGTTGGCTGTGCAAAGAGTCTATCTCAGCTGAAGCAACAGAAAACGAACTTTAAATCGTAAGATTTGTCAGTTAGCCTGTGAGCGAAGCAGTGAAGTAGTGAAGTAGTGAGCTTGGCTTGTTAGCTGGTCTTGTTTGTTGTGACGTGTAGTTTATGTCTTCAGCCAATTCATGTGATGTCTCTGCACTTTGGTTACTGGCTGCAACTATGGTTACCTAACATGTTGCATTATCTAAAACTGTGTAACGACAGCAACCTCTGTTGCTCATACGCAGTGCTCGCTCCCTCATTTAAGCCGTCCATTGGCATTTCGGTCTCCCGCTAGGAATATGACTGCGCATAAGTCAAGTTAATTTTGCGTTGATTTATTTTGATGTTCGATCTGATCTTGTGCTGTTGTTTCAACTTCAGTTGTTGGTTTGGTTTATGTTTGATAAAAATCACTGCGGTAAGGCAGTTGCCTACCAATTTAAATACTCAATGAGGTGTTGAAGGATGCTTAACACATTATTTTTGCATATTTTATGGTTTTAATAAATGTGTTTGGTTATTTATTTACTTCAAATAATTTGTAAAATTTTTTAGTACAATTGGAAATGGCGCCAGTAAAGCTTAAGTAGGTAAAATAATATAAATTCAAAGAACCATTACTTCTAAATACAATATACACAAAAATGCATGTTCTTTGAAAGAAGAGCAAGTTATTATGGTACTTCATCCTCTATGTAAAAATGGTACATATAAATGATCAGAATAGACGCTACTACAGAAACCGAAATTTCTATATAACATTACGTTTAAATTTGAAAATTGATGTAAACTATAATAATTATTACATATTTTATAAAGTGTTATTAAATTATTTATTTATAATTTTTACATTTTTCACTTTATTGCTTTCTATATTGACGGCAACATTTTACTGTACATCATTTTAACGGCTAGTCGGTGAGAACTTTCCACGCCATTCTTAATGTTTGTATAATTTTTTCAACAAAAATATTTTTTAGAATTTATAATTATTTATTATAAAAACCCACTAAGAAAAATAAAGAGTTGAAACACTCTTTATAAATACTACAAACACTTCTCAAGTTTTTCTGTTTGCAAGGTTGTGAAGTACCAGTGCCGACTAAGACATGTTAAAATCAGCTTAAGTTCTTCACCAACATAATACCGACACTGTTATCATATATGTCAGCTTCGTACTCTTTCTTTGGGTAAAAGCGAAAATTATTATCGCAATTATGCTATTACTCTATCTTCAAATTGGTTAACATTTTTAAAAAAATGTATATTAATATATGTAATGATATAATAATAATAGTAATATATATGTTGTTGTTATTACTATTACTCCCTGTTTTTTAAAGAGAGGATAAGACAAAACCGCCGTTTTTAGTTCTTTCAATATCTCATATCTTCTTAATGCATGCGATTGGTGTTGTTAATGCAGTTGCTGTTAAAACACTTTTAATTTTACATACAAGGTGAAATATTAAAATGAAAGATAAATATTTATAATGAGCACACTATTATTTTAACTATAATATTTCAATTATTTAGTATTATTTACAGCGAAAGAGAGGTGACGAACATATTTGCGTTACACTAAAAACTGAGCAAAATGTAAAAAAAGAGTTAGAATATTTTAGAACATTTTAGTAGCATTAAGAACTAGAATGGCAGTGATGTTAAGTTAGGAATTGACATATGTAAACGTTTAAAAATTTTTATGGCTACATATCTTTTGGAGTGAGAAGTACCCATATTCAGTGAAAATTCTTATGGAATGAAAATTACCCATATTCATACCCATACCCATATTCAGTTTGTTACATTACACCAAATAATTTCTCCACGAAAATTCTGATAGAATGTAATGCAACTTGTGGAAATGGAAATCTTAGATCACAATGTCTCGCCATCGCTTACCATCAGGTAGAACTTAAAGACAGCGAAATTTGAATTTCAATCATTAATTGAGTGTCGTACTTTCAAATGCTGCTAAGAAACTGCAGTAGTATCAAGATTTAGTCCTAACTAATAATTATATTACATATCATTTAATTTCTGATTAATTGAAATGTTGATTACAAAACAAAAACAAAAGAAATTTTCATCAGTTTTATTGTCCAAAATTATGAACATTTTAATATACAAAAAATAATTTTAAAGTTGCTTTGTTGCAATCACTACCTTCTATTTGCTAACCTATTAATATTGTAGATAATTAGAAGGATATATAACTATGCATAATACTAAATTTAGGTTTTTAAGTTTTCAAGTTAATTCAAATTAATGCAGGTTAATTTCAGTCCATTAAGCATGAATTTGCTATCCGTTTTTTTTCTAGACATCTGAGTCTCTGGAAATAAGTTGTTAAATTTCAAAACTTAAAGTGCTGTAAGAAACATATTCCTGTTATAGAAAGATAAAAATTTGCAATCCATACAATTTTGAATAATTAAAGTAAATGATAGAACAACTGGATCAAAAACTAGTAAACAATAGCTTCTGACCCAGATATATGGAAGCGGTTTCATAAAAGATTTGATATCGTACTGTATTTAAACTTCTAGTGTTAAAGATAACG
>NC_051846.1:53431217-53496000 GCF_002237135.1 Teleopsis dalmanni | reverse complement strand
ATAACAATTAAAGTCTATCTTTAGTAATTAAGTTTCAATATGTGGCACCCTACACCAGCAAAATTCTTTTAACTGTACGAGCGACACAAAAAATTTATTATTTTCTATTCTCGTAAATGGAAAGCCGCAGTTGCAATGAAAATGCAACGGGTGCATTAAATGTGGTGCAGCAGGTGCTGCAATGAAATGAGTATCAAGTTTTAATGTAATTCCACTGCTGCTCTTAGTGGAGCTTTTGCTGCAGTCTCATCAGTGCAATTGTGTGGAAAACCCCTAAACATGTTTTTGGGGGTTAATTTAAAATTGTGGCTATGCTCAATTCGCACAAAACAAAACACCAAATTAATGTTGACATTTTCCACTTTGCGGATGAAATTTGCAAAAGTCTTTTGTGGATGCATTTGAATGCATTTTTGGCAACTAACAATGCGTTTCATTTTCAGGTTAAATTTTTCAAGTGGACAATTTGGTAACTACACCCACACTTATCGCTATACTCACGCAACCATTATAGCTCACCATCTATTTCAAATGCAAGCAAAGGTACTCGTACTCGAGTATATAGAGTCGGTCTATATATGGATTTTAACATTAGTTCATGGAAGCAAGTGGTGCATATATTATGCATTTGCATCTCTTTTACAAATTGATGCAATTTAAAGTCTATTTTATGACTTTTGCTAATGAATGCAGGTCTGGCGATAAAGCAATTGAACCAACATAAAAGGGACATTCATACTGCACTTAAGTTTGTGACGTTGCACTGTGCATTTTATGGAACCAATTTGCGTTTGAAGTAGTGAAATTGTATTGTTTAGCAAATTTGGTTTTAATTTGGGCTTAGGATATTCAATTGGCGAAAAAGTCAATAAAGAATTGGTTAAATGAATATATTCTAAATATTAAACTAAGTTGTAAAACTATTATCATATCATATCATAACATATTTAAATTCAGTAATATAATTTTACTTTATTAAAACTAGTAAAACTAATTTTACTTTATTAAAACTTTATTAAAATGTAGTTAAATTGAAAGCAAAAAATGCCACGCGTTTTTACGTTTGAGCAAAGCCGCTCAATTTTATTACAAGTAACTATATGAATATGTAGACACTGATCATACAGCTTATTTTATCTAAAGCTTTACTCAGTAGGAATGCATACAGGATCATAGACTTACTAAAGCTCTTGCCCTAACAAATTGTCTAAGCTTCTGGCCTATATAGCAAACAAGTATCATAAGAGATTTGTAGAGCTTTATTGGCCGGTTGTATTTCCCAATTCAGTACCTAAGTGTTGCCTAAGAAATAACATATTTTGGAAATTTAGAAATCCAAACAGATTACCGCGAAACGATTTCTTCACTGTTTCTGAAATGCGTGATAGAATAATACGGTTTAGTATCTTACTTGAATAGAAATGTAAAATCCTTACTTAGTATCTTACATTGTTTGTAAGAACTTAAAAACCTTCAAATTCAATGTGATAGATTCCTTTATTAATAGTACGACTATATATGAAATCGTAAACATATGATATTATAGCGTCTGGTGGTCAGGTAATCTTTTAAATCTTTAAGAAGCAATACCCTTTAAAATTGGTTGCGAAAATTAAAATCAATTTTGATAAAAATATGGGTAAAATGACGAAAATTTATTATTAACGAATGTTAAATAAAACGTTGCATTCTGAAACAGAAATATAGTTTAGAAATTAAATATTTGAAAATATAACATATATATATATATAACACTCTCTCTTATTATGGAAGAAGAACAAAGCTTAAAGAAATGCTTTATGTGCAGTAAAGCAAAAAAAAAAAATTATTTCAGTACATAGTTGTAGTTAATGTAATGTATCTTAATAGTCCATTTATATAGTAGAAATTTATATACGAGATTTCCGTAAGAGCAAACAAATTCGCCCAAAGATAAAAAAACTTATTATATATAAAATAAAAAACTGCCTAAATGAAAATGTATGTCTGTCCATGTTGAAATAAATGTCGAAAGCATGTTCAACCCATTTTAATGGCATGTTCCACAATTGTGATGATTTAACATATGTTTTACGTTACAATCTGCACCAGTGCATAATTTACAACTGACACTGGTCACTGCCGGTGCTTTCCTTGCAATACCAACACCAACACCAACACCAATACCAATTCCTTATTCCGTTTCTTGGAATAAAATTGTTACTCAATTTTTGTTGCAGTCAAAGTTTTACATGGTCGCACAATGTAAATTGCAAAATTTTTATTGGCACTTAGGTGAAGTTGGAACACTAATTTTGAAAGTTTACTCCGTCCTCGTACTTTTCAATAAATCAAATCTACTTTATCCTTTTCTTAACTAAAACTTAAGTGTCCTTTCAGTTTATTTGTATATACTTTATTTTTTATTTTTTGTAACCATTTTGTGCCACCACTGTTATATGGTAGATGTACTCAACTACAACGTGTACTACACCAAAAAGTACAAAATTGACTTTTAAGTTCCTTACATGTACGTAGGCTACTTTTGCAACTATTCCTATTGGTTTACGAAATATTTATAATACTGGAAGGATATGGAATATGCTACCGTATATATGAATAAAAATCCTTGTTTCAATTTCCTTATTTTATTTCTGATCAGACCTCGAGCGCAATATTTTATTTTTGCCAGGAGTCAAAGTTTATTAACATACAAGCAATTTAATGCAAATTCACAGATTGTTTTATTATTTTGGGGTTTGTTAGTACAAATTATTTACCATTTAAATAATAAAATACTAGAAATAAATAAAAATGACACTTAGACTATAAATGAAGCAACAATTCTCGAAAACACTTAAACATTTTTAAATATATTTAATATAAAACAAGGTCAAAATATAATTTGATTTTCAACAAACGAGAACTGTCTGATATATATTTTTATAACTCATTTATATAGAAGCTTCTGTTATTTTACTAGCCCTTTTAACCAAAAAATAACCCATACATAAAACTTTAAATAATAGGTAATCTCCTTTTCCAAACATATAAGTTAGTTTTAAAACTGCGATTTTTATGACCGGGTTCGTTGTAAAAAACCACGCCTATCTCGAGGCTCTATTACCAAAAAACCAGCCATCCATATTCCGATAACATTAGAACAGTCTAATTCAACAAAATTGGTATCTCCATCTACGACTTCTTCCTCTAACTTCCATTTTAAATATTTTGAAGTTAATGGGTGTTATAGAACGTAAGTTTTGTTTGTCAAGTTAGAGCCCTACATTCCAATTACTTACTGAGCTCATAGTATCACCTATTGGTAATGGTGTTTATTCGTTCGATCTTCAGGCTGTCATTGTTGGTGTTCGTTACGACGAACATCTACCAATGAAATGAAATGAGATGAAATCCTTGACAGACTCCAAAGTATAGTCGTCACCCACTAGCTCGGCATCTGAGCGACGCACCAGAAGCCAACATACACTAGGTTTTGTTCTTATTCACCGGTAAGCCTATTTTCGCAGATTTCTTTTCGATTATAGTCAAATCAGTTGTAACATCACGCCTGTTATGTCCAATGATGGCGATGTCGCCGGCGTAAGCAAAGATCTGGACACATCTGTACACGGTATCAAACAATTTGGAGAGACTATAATATGTCTTGACGGTGTTACGGGAACTGTTCCAAGTCGTTCTATGAAGTCGTAATAACTGTGCAAGAATACCGAACTTAGACATTGCAGCGTAAATGCTATTCCTTATAGAGCTATCGAAAGCTGTTTTATAATCCAAAAAAGAACTGTTCCAAGTCGTTCTATGAAGTCGTAATAACTGTGCAAGAATACAGAACTTAGACATTGCAGCATAAATGCTATTCCTTATAGAGCTATCGGAAGCTGCTTTATAATCCAAAAAAGATGGTGGATATCGATCCGTTTTTTTTTATCAAGAATTATCACTGTCTTAAATGTTAAACCGATCGAAAGCCTCACTGATAATATTCCATCAGTGAGTGGGCATTCGACTTCTACCTGTCACAGAGTACAGTTAATAGGACCTTGGGTGAACAGTTATTGAGACCGTTTTTTAAAACAGGACTAAGAGTACTGAGAATCCAAAGTTTCGGCATACTTCCATTCAACCATATTCTACAGATAGGCTGATGTACGCTACCTATTAGCATTTCAACGCCGGCATTGAATTCTACAGCTGGCCACCTGCGATTGGTGTTATCATTAAGTTTACCTATGTTGTTAAGATGATGTTATCGTCTTTTGAAAACGTAAGCTATTTTCTGATATCTAGCGATAAACCTCATTAATGGCAGAGACTGAAGTTGCAATATCGATTGGTTTCTTCATGCTCTACAAAATGATTTACGTTGGAATTCTTGATTTGCATTGGCAAAGAATTTCAAATATTACTTGCAGTTTAAATATGTATAACATTTATTTATTGCTGCAGTTTAAATTAACTGCATTATTAAATTAACTGCGTTGTATTCTGATATTCTCGAAAATGAATAAATCATATATAACGAAATAATGGATCTCTTTATAATAACTTATCTGCAGAGTCTATTGAAATTTACTTAATCAAAATTTAATAAGATCATTTTATTCTCATTCCAAATATTTCCAAATACTTAGAAATCATTATACAATTAGTAGACAACAATTTGTTATATATTATTTTTTTTTTTTTTGATATTGTAGAAATAATCTTTTCACCCATGACATTATTTAAAAATTGTTTTACAACAACAGCTGCAGTAAACCAACAGCAATCCTTGAGTTATGTAAAGTAGACAATTTAAACGAAGAACGTTCAAATTCTAATTGCAAGGATTGCAATTCCGGCAAGTTACATAAATTATATTCAAGTGCACAGCTAAGAAAGTGAGTGGAGTACAATAAAAGTGGTAACAATTTTGGCCATGTTGTCATTATGGCTGACAACTTAATCAGAGGCAATGTGATATGCAGCAAATAAGTATGTTTTCTGCTCTCTACTGCTGTTTGTATTGTTGTCCAACTCAAACTGCTTATGGAGCATTACTTGTTCGTTTATGTTGCAATTGTGTACTCGTACTTCCTTAAGACTAAGTAACTCCTTCTTTCACAAAATCAAAGGATGCAATTCAATTTATACTGAATTTCACCCATTTCCTTGACTACTACGATTTTCTTCTCAAGTATTCGCTCAAGCATTGCACTGTATTGTCAAATTGCTGGCTTCTTGTAATTTTGTTAAATGCTAAGGAAAATCCCTTAGCTTAGCAGTTTTAGTTGACACATGGATTTTACTTACATGACAACCGAGTATAATAATTTATACTGTCAAGGAACTTATATATGTTGAAGCCATTTACGTAGTCTCACTGGTCGACAAATTGGAATCTTAATGTAGCTACCAAGCGTACTTCATCACTTTTGAAAAATTACTATTTAATTTATTAATGACTTCGATTTTTTTTTTTTTTGGATTAAGCAAAGACATAAAAAAGGTTATATTTAATTAAAAGTGTTTGATAATTGTTTGATTTAAAATTGAAAAATAGCTTATTTTGAAAAAGGATAATAAATAAAACACGGGAACAAGTCACGAATATATTTTTACCATTTCAAATTAATTATTCAGTTTTTATTTAAATAACTGCTATACTTATTAAATTATTAAAATATTTTTTCATACATTTTAATATAAAATTATGTATTGTTTATTTAAACATTATTTACCTGCATGTTTTTTATTTAATTACTTCACGTACTGCTTTATGAAGTTAGTTGCATTTAATGGGCAAACAATTAACTTATTTAGATATAAAAATTCCGATAATTTTCCACTTAAATGTAATTCTACTGATCACTCATTATCGATAAGATTAATGTCATATTTTATGACTGAAATTCCTTTGACTACGAATATAATTTTTGTTTTTTACCTTCTGATTAATGACTTTGAGAATGTTAACACATTTTATGGGTTATCAATTATCAATGCCCAATTAGAAATTGAGCGCCTGTTTTATGAAAATATAAATATTTATTTTTAACTTAATGGTTACTCCTATTTGTTGAATAATAAACCAAGTTACATAGTGTACGAACCTTATTCCAACTACTTTTTTTTAAATATATACACTTACAAAAGATATGAAGATAATGTAAAATAATACTTTAAGTACAATATATAGTAATAAAAAAATGTATACACCCTGCTAAAAACAATAAGAAAAAAAACGATGAAATCGGAGCATCCTCCACAATCATAATGGTTGTATGTTCTTTGCTATTCCCAGTAAATAACAAAGACTAACTAAATGTATATTGTATTAAAATATATGAATAGAATTCTCTGACCATGGGAAAGATGAATTTTTATGAATTAAAAACAAATTATAAATTACTTAAAACAAAATACCAGAGAAATTGCTTAATGATCACAAATAAACGCTGTACATCGTTAAGAGGACACGTTCAGGAAGACGTCTTAAATCAAGCCTTCAGACCAAACTATTACAATAGTCCTTTCTCTATTAAAACTAGCTGCAACCATTGAATGGCAGTGATATATAATCCTTTAATCCAACAAAGCTGCCTAAAATGAGTTGTGAGAAGATTGCAGCCATCCGCACATACCATAAATCGCCAATAACCCAGATCCTTTTCCAGTGATTAAGAGTAGATAATAGAGGTTAATTGTTTTACTCTTCACTTAACTAAATTTCTCTAAGCAGGGCATCAAAATAAAAGGAATCTTGGGTATTGAGTAAATACCAAAGTGGTTAAAAAAAAGTAGACTATATAATCGGGGGCTTCGAAAACCATAGTTATTTAGTTGTAAAGTTTCATTAAAATATATACGAACACATTTGGGATAATTTCAGGACGAGATGTTACATTCTATTAAGCTTGCACTTGCATTTAATGCAATCATTGAGAATGCACAAAGAAACGATCTGTGTCCATTTGGAATAGTTATGGACAAATTGAATAGGCTAAGTTAGAAAATATTCTTCAGGTTTAATTTTTTATTATGTTATTTCGATCGGTGAGATAAAATTTTGTTTAGGATAGTGTTTTTGTGTTACAAGTTTTTGAGCCTGATAATGAGCTGTATGAGGACAGTATAAGGACAGTTTTTTATTCATTTTCATATTTATATTCTGATTTCTCTTTTAAAGTACTATGTTAATTGGTATAATCACTTTGCAGAATTATTTCAATTTCTATATGTTTCGTTTATTTGGACTTGTTCAAAGATCATGTTTAAAAACTCTTGAATTAAAGTACTTTTAAATACTGAATCTTTATTATTGTATATTATTACATGGTTAAAATTTTAATTATATTTCTTTTCTGACATTTGTTTATAAAACAGAGCTTAATTTAAACCATAGGCTAATGCAATTCTAGCAAGATTCGTAAGACTCATATGTTTTTTTATTGAAATAAAAACTTACTTAAACACTGTGAATTTAATTGGTAACTACGTTAACAATACAAAGTGCAGAAATGCATTAATTCCATTAATTGCAGTAATAAAATTTTTAACACATTGTTTAAAAATATGTCGTCATGAAAACATATTTGCAGTCAGATACATTTAAGATACGAAAAAGCGTAATTAAAGCACATAAAATATAACAAAGACAAGAAAAAGGCTTTTTCATACAAAATTTTCTTACTAATATTAAGGTCTTTTAAAAGGTCTCTTACAGACATACATGTTCACACAACAAGTTCTTTCAATGTTACTATACATTTTTCCTGTACAATTTATAATTATCAGCCGAAAAAAAACACACTCTTCATAATAAAATTTTAATACATCGTAATTGATATTTTAATTGAATAACGTTAGATATATGTATGTGTCTCACCTATATTCTTCAAGTAGTACTAATTGAGTTATTGTTATATAGCTTGGAATTAATAATAAATTCATGAATTGTCACGCAAAATAAATATAAATCATATAGTTCTCTGCACTGGAGCTTTATTAACAAACTATTTGGCTTTGAACTAAGGCTCTAATCGAAAAATAAATTAAAACATAAAGACGTATCTTTAAGCTACTTAGTCCTTACAACTTCAGTACGACATCTCTTCTTAAAGAGCTCAGGAAAAGAGAGCTGAGAAAAAGACAGCTGAGAAAAAGGGAGCAGAAAAAAAGAGTGATGAGAAAAAGAACCCTGATTCATTTAATCACACATTATGGCATATCATCTTAACAACATGGTTCAATCTAAAGATATGAAATGATAAAGTCTCTAACCAAGTTCTTCATGACTTTCCAGTTTTTGATGTAGACCAAGTGGATAATACTAAACCAACAGGTTTTATTTATATGTTTTTATATTATTTTTTTATATTCGTTTTTTTATTTGACATCAGGAAATCCTAAAAAAGAGACATTCGGGGTTCCAGACGGGTATTTTTTTTCAGTTAGGGTTGGTTGCTAGCACATAAGTTATCTTAATAATACCACATTGTATTTGATCGGGAATACAAAGCACTGTGCATTTGTGTTCCATTCTGATGAAACTAGTGTTTTAAAAGCTTTTCAAAATATTTTGTACAGATGTTTTTTTACATCTATTATTATATTAACTCATATTAATAAATCAATTACATTATATCAAAGATACTAATCATAATAAGATTATTTAAAAAAATTATAGTTTTTTTGCAAATTTGTCTATATTTTATATTTTTTAAAATACTCTTTAGGTTTACATATTTACTACATCTTTCTTCTATATTGTTACTTATAAGAACCATATAGGATTCAACGTTTTAAAAACGACGATTTTGGACAAAATGACTACGAATAAGCTGGTTAATTGAAAATATTAAAGACACCGCATTCGAAGGATCATTGGGCTAAATTTTAAATTTGTTAAAAAATAAATGTGGACTTCAAAAAGTCTATAAGTAATGATAATAGTACCTAAGAGTGGAGGTTGAGTACTTTGACAATGAGATATGGAGATATATTGCATATTGCCTGATAGGTTTAGAAAAAAATTTATATATTGATATCTTCAATTATATAAAAATTTTTTATAATTTTTATATATACAAAAAGTCTTAAAGATTAAAATATTTATGTATTTGATTTATGAAAAATGATTTCAGTATTACTTAACACATAATGTACATAATATAATAGTCCAAAAATAAGATAACATTTATATAAACAGAACTATTTTCAACGGTAGCAGTAGTTTCTCTTGTAGTACGTAATATGTACTTGTCATGTATATGATTTTTTAAACAACACTAAAAAAGTTCGAAAATATGCAATTAATAAGCAAATGCAATTATAAATTGTCACAGTTGCTATCACTTTTAATGTCATTACTGTTGCTGCTCATTATTTCTGAACTAAATTACTCACAGAATGTTCATGACTTGTTACGAATAACTTCGCAATTTTAAAAGTTTCACAAAAGGTTTGTGAATAACTCACAATGAAATTATTTTTTACAGATAAGATAAACAAATTAAAACTGCACTAAATTGCGATTTTATTCCCCAAATTACAGTGTCAGTTTGTTGTCACTTCTCGAAAGAGTCATTAAAACAGAGACTCATATATTAATTGTTATTATACATGTGCTTTGATATCTTTATATTTATATACATATATGTAGAAAACAAAATATATAAAATTTTATATAAGTCAATGTCGCTAATAAATTTTATATCACAAAATATTAAAAGAATTTTATTTTATTTGTATGTTTTTATAATTTTACATATTACTATATAATCATTCCTTGTATTATTTTTGTATTTGAACTATATTCCATAAATGCATTATTAATTTAATTTTTTAACTGATAATTGACTCTAAGATACGTGGGAGAACATAACCCAGATAATGAATAATAAGTAAAAGAAAACCATAAGAGGATAATCCATACAATGATAATCCCTAGTAAACACAAGAACCGCTGGTTAAACATAATTGAGTAATAATACTTTAAATTAAATAACTATTAATTTAGATTTTAAAGTAAAACTTTATAATTTAATCATGTATTTTATATGTTGATACATAATTTAGCTCTTGCAATGTGTTTTTTATCTCCAAGCAATGGGAGCGATCTCGCAGTGTTAATATTCCTAATGTGCACCATTACTGTCCTCAAAGACCTGAAATGGTGGTAACATTTAATAAATATAAGAATCACTTTTCTTTCTCTATAAAGATCCTTTTTTTATCTCGTCGACATCAATGACTATTGTAGTGCCGCCACCGCACTGGAATAATAGATTTAAATAAAAAAAAGAACCTCTAGAACCTTCTAGAAAAGAACCTTTCTTTTGTATTTTTTTTTAAAAAGTAAAATATATAATAAGTTTCTATTAATATAGTAGTCACTTCCGCCTGAAAAATTTGCGTTTAATTACAGCTTATATTCACAAAATATTGATCTGGCCCATGCGACTCGTAGAGTAACATTAGCATTACTTTCTCAATATTACCTTCTTATTTTAGGTTCTATACATAAGAAAGAATATATAAATCATGCAACAATAACAATTAAACAATTAACAATTAAAAATAAAAATATAATTAATTAATTCAATTATTCTACAGCTGGTTTATGATTTCGTTCTAATATAAACACAGCAAGTTTATTTGTTAATAAATCTTTCACAGCAAATTAAAACAACTGCAGAAAAAAGTGCGAAAGTTCAGTGCTGCCTTGGGTCAGTTGACTAAGGAGCGCTGACTCTGAGCTTCAAATTTGGCAGGGTGTCTGCAGTCTCAAAAAGTTATTTACAAATAATTAAATACAAGAATTATTTTCAAGACCACTGATTATGGGTATCGAAAAACCCCTTTATAAGATATTTTTTGTTACTTTCTAAATTAGTGAAGGAATTTAACTTTCTGGAATATTTTTTGGCCTATTAGAATCCAATGTTACCATAATTTTTTTTGAAAATCCTTTAAGAAGTACATAAATTATTAAAATTCATTTAGCATTCAAAATACCTATATTTGCACATTTAGATAATTGATATATAGCAACGCATTATTCTGGCGTTAATAATTTAATAATTCAAGCCTGTCGCCTTTAAAATTTTCTAACATCTTCCTTTGTATTTTGAAATGAGTTTGTAAAATTATTTATGTTTGAAAATTAGTCATAAATTTATTTAAATTCTTCCGTTCACAGACTTTAACGCGCCCAATTAATTTTGGTGTTTCTGCTCCTTTTTTTCTTTCACTCGGTTCCTCCTCAATATTTCCGCGAAGGCAGCGATAAAAATCTTTCATATGTTTTCGCTTGTAAATGCGTAAAAATTGCCGAAAAAAACAGAAAAGATTTTTATTTTATTTTATTTAATATTTTTTGTTTGAAGATCTTATGTAGGGGCTCATATATTTTATGTGCTAACAGAAGCTATTTTTGGTTAATTACGTTACTAATTCAGAGAAAACCCGGAAAGTTTGTGTTGCTTTCCGAGATTAATTAAGTTACACACTTTTGTTTATGAGATTTGCGTTTTGACATTAATATTCCCGACTGGAGTAGGTAAAATGTTTGAGTAGATTTTGTAGTTACACAAAAAAAAAGATATATCTTCAAAATCAAATAAAAAAAAGTTCCAAACTCAAAATATTTGAATGTGGTCACGAAATAAAAAACATTTTTGGTTGACTCTGTTTTAGTTTGTGCATGATTTGGGCCTAGAATTAAAATTTCCAAACTATTCAATCAAACACGAAGATTCTTCGTATGTCACTTGTCACAATTTTTAAAAAGTTCATAAATCTTCACTGATATATCACCGAAGCGTTTTGGCATTTAAGTGTGGAATCTGGCGTTCTTTTGGTCACGTTGTGCGTGAGGGGCGCATGCGCACGGTTTCACGCTACAATTTGATATGTCGAATTGTATTAATAACCGTTTCAAATATCGAATGAGTTAGAACTTAATTACAAAGTTTAGATATACTCTTAAAGGTTTTTTTTATTGAGTTCTTTATTTATTCTAACAATTAAAAATGAATATTTTGTATTAATGAGTTGACATGATTTATTAACTTTTTATGGACTAAAAGAACAATTTGAAGGAGTTAACTACTCTTCTTTTTATTTTATTTAAAAAGTTTTTTTTAACACTAATACGTAGAATAAAAAGCGGAATGACACCACTTCCGATTTAATTATTACAAGCGTTATTGCCTGAAGATTTTTTTATTACCGAAGCGGCGTTTAAAATATTTTATGACATCATAAAAGTCATAATAGTTACTATATTTATTCAAAAAAGTAAAAGCCTCATATTCTACGCAAACTAAATTATAGAATTGTTCCCTTTTACTCTAGAATAAAAGTGAATTTATGCTCTATTTTTTTTAACAACCGACAATGTAAAGTTATAAAGTTACAAGTCGGTTTCGCTTTTATCTTAAAGGTGGCATTTTAAAACGCTTCTGTCCTTACCGCTTAATTGTAAAAACACTTACATAAGATATGTCAACAAAAAACAATGCGGAAGTCAATATATGTAGTCGGTCAAAACTTCTTTGTTTTTTTTTATTTTTTTGATAAAAAAAAATCTGTTTAAAACTTCATGAAAGTAAAATCAGAACAAAGACGTTGCGATACCTTACGCACGCTTAGTAAGGATGATATCCACACTTAAAAAAACGATTAAACCTTATTTTATGGTTATTTAAATTACATCATTCATACTTTATATATATAAGAATGTTTATATTTAATCATTTTACATTTATTAAAATTTATATGAGTAAACACACAATCCTGAAAATATAAAACAAATATAAAGAACTTTGATTTTATGTACTTATTTAGAATTTATTATAATTTATATGAGTAAATACACAATTCTGAAAATATATAAACAAATATTAGGGATTTTGTACTTATATCGAATACGTTGTATATGTAATACAGCTTTCAATATTTACCTGCTATATTCAATATAAACAAACACAATAATAAACTCATTCTTTATAAGTAATATATAAACATAAAATAATACATAAAAAATAAGTCGCCCGTACGACTGCTGGAGTCATATTAGCCTGACTTTCTCAGTATTACGTTCTTAGATTAGTTTCTAAGAAAGTGTATATAAATCATGCAACAAATAATGTTTCGACAAACAGAATAGTATTGAAATTCAACAATTAATAATAAAAATATAGTTAATTAATTTAATTATTCTACAGCTAGTTTATGATTTCGTTCTAATATAAACACAGCAAGTGAATAAAAGTTTCACAGCAAAGTAACAACACTCCAGAAAAAAGTGGAAACAATACAAGTTACGTATGGCTTTGGATCGATTGGCTAATAAACACTGGTTCTGAGTTTCAAATTTGGCAGGACACGAGTTCGATTCCTGCTAGTTGAAGTCTCAAATAAATATTATTTACGAATAATTAAATACAAGAATTATTTTCAAGATTACTGATGATGGGTACTTGGCAATACTTGAAACAGCTGTATGGTCAGCAAAAAATTCAATTAATTAAAATAATATAAATTGAATTTTTGTTGTTGTAGTTCACTATTGTTCGAAAAAACCTCTTTATAAAAAAAAAATAAATAAGTATTGTTATGCTTGAAGTCATGTATATATGTACAGAAAAACGTAAAGACTTCCTCACTCTGCGATTTTTATAAATACAAATATAAATATCTATTCCTAAAATCAGTGAACTATAGTGTGAAATATTTACGTAAGTGTTTTCTGTCGAAGATCAATAAGAACACGTGGAAAGTTTTCTAAGTTTACACACATTATTTTTTTTTAACCATTAAACAGTTTTATTAATTGTTTTATTATTTGTTGATTTATTTTTAAAAACGATGCAATAATATTTCCTTCATCTTCAATGTTTTTGCTATCAAGTTTAGTTTTTCACCTTTCAGAAAAGTCCTTATGAAGTCCTCATACGACTACGCTGAACTAAAATATTCATTTTTTTATTATTAGAAGTTATTTCTTCCCACTCATTCAAAATGAAAAGAAAAATCAAAGAAACTTACTTTGGGACATGATAATCTCTTTCTCTATCTAACCCTCAAATGAAACTAAATTATTGAATATTATTAATAGAAATGTTAAAAAGTCAAATATCAGTAGATCTGGAAAAGAATAGATCTGCCCTATTTATATTAAATGCTTATAATTTTAAATGATTTCCGCTTGTAACTCCTTCAAAGTTCGTACGATTTCATATTATAAATGCAATACTTTCACTATATTTCGGTAAAAAAATAGAAATGGAACAATAGCATATGTAGAAAATTGAAAATGTGATTCTCAATCGCGAACAGACCTTAGAACCGTCCATACCAAAATGTAATGCATTTACTCGTACATGTACACTTTATATTAAATCCTTAAATCTGATTAATCTTCTACGAAAATGATATGTAACATATTTCTCAAAAGATAATATATTGATTTTTGTGTTTTCTTTAACAGAACTCCTGCATTGAACTCCTACTTTGTTCTTAATTTAATAATGGGCTTTGCTTATAACTAATAGATGCGTATGTTTATTCAGATCAATTACGCATCGTAGTCGAACGATTTTTGAAGCGAATCATTACTGGCAATAAAAATGGGTTAAATATGAGATTATCCAACGCAATCGAAATTATCATGACAACGCCAGACCACACACATCCACCGCATAGCCCGAATCTTGTACTGACTACCATTCGTTTCGGTTGCTGCAAAACTTTCTTAATTGCGAAAAATTGACTGACCGAAGAGTCACTTGGCTAAGTTTTCAACTACAAACCACAGAAGTTCTATACCGATGAAATTATGAAGCTAATGATCAATATATAATTGAATTTAATTACTTTTCACTAATAATCTTTTAAGTTCAAAACTAATCCACGAATAATTTTAACCACGAGAATGATTTTTTTATCTTCCACTTATAATTGAATGATACTATTGTTACACCTAGGAGTCTTAATTTCGAAATTCTGAGAACCTACGATCCTGTTTATTAGAAGCTTATATTATATAACCTTCTTTGCTATTGTAATGATGGAAATCGTGCCTCAGTCGACCTTTCACATATGTCTAAAGAGATCAATTTCAATTTCTTCTATCGGAACTTTTTTTTACAAGTAAGCTACAATTTTTAGAATATATGTATAATAATTTTTAGAATATGGTTTTGTTCAGTTCTTTCTTCATTTTGGCTTTTATCAATTTAAAAGGAGTTGTGTTCAATATTTGTGAATATATGAAAAATATATATAAATAAAATTTTTAATAGAACCTGATATGTAAATTGTATGTATAAGATCATATTATATACGTTTTATATATCATTAAATATTATGTAACACGATCTTCATTCCACGTAAAAGCGCAGTAAATGTATTTATTTAATAATTGTACTTTATGTAAATCATAAACATCATAAAAATCACTTTTTATTGTTATTATATTCTAAGATAATGTTCATTAGAACCTCCAAGTTTCATCGGGTGAAATAATAATTGCTTACTATCTTTTTTTAATAATAATAAATGTTTCTCTATTAATAAAATTTTATTCCCATTATAATATATTTAATTTGACTACATTTCTGATATTTTATTTAATAAATAAAAATAAATTTTTTTAACACAACTATTAGAAATTTTTACACAAATATAGTAAAATAAAGAAATTTAAAGTAATAATTTATTTAAGTAATTTTGTGTACCCCAATATAGAGATGATATCCACCCATGCATATTATGAAATTATTTTTCATGTTATTTTAGTGATGTTATTGTTGTTGTTTATTGCTCAAGAGAATCATTTATCTAGCACCACTTGACGCTCAACTCATACATGACCCAAAAGATCAGCGATCGAGTACGGGCACACACATATTACCTCGTTCCAACATTTGAGTGTTTGGCACGACTGTCTGTCAGCAACAATTTGACTCTAAACTTACACTTACAAGCAATCAAATGCATCCAGAAGATTTTTATTATTGCTTGTCTGTCTACGCATATATCGAAAATTCTCATCGTAATTTATCAGGCGAGCTTCAAGTTTCCTCGTAAGAAATGCAATAAAGAAACCTCGGAATTCATGACAGACGCTGGAATTTTGACATATGCTTGTCGCATATACTGCTGTCGTGACTTTAATAGGTTGTAGTTGACGAAATATTGCGATTGTGATCCTTTTTCGGAGTTACTTCAACAGCTGTTAGCTGTGAAGCTGAAGTAAGATACGATTTTATTGACAAAATATGTACAACAACACCACATTACTTTTAAATTTCATTTATGGTGTTTTGCTTAATTGAAATTATATTTGAAATATTCATTTCAAAAATTGAGTTGTTAATTGCTCGGCACAATTGTAGCTGTTGTTTGTGCTTATAGTTCCGAACCAGAAACGTGAGATACTTTTAATAAAAATTTAGAATTTTTTTCTTTTATCAAAGTTTGAAGCAACGTTTGATTGATGTGTGCAATTTGTGTTAAATTTGAGCACTTAATTTCTTTTGGAATTGGATTGAGTTAAGAATTACTCTTATACTACTGGAACAGCTAAACAGTGCATTTGGTTATCAATGCACATTATATAGAAAATCAGCTCATTTTTCTAACATATATTGAATCGATTCATAAATCATGTTCACTGTCTAAATTTTTCTGAAACATTTGCCGTGGTGGGCGTAAAACAAAAAATTAATTCACATAAAAAAAATCTTTACCTATCGTTTATGAATTTTCCTTTGAAACTATATGTCTGCCAGTTGAGCCATAATTAAAATTTTTAATCAATTGAAGTTGTCGCTGTTGTTACCTCAGCTTTGACTGCTGTTCAATTTGAGATTTTAGTTTGACCCCCTTCTGTTTTGTGGGCAACCGAAATAAATTCATTCTCCCCGCATTAAACGAGTGCAGGCAAAACCTCTGCTAGATCTCAGCTTGTGATTTGCATGCACTTGATGAGCCTTATGCGTTGGCTGTGCAAAGAGTCTATCTCAGCTGAAGCAACAGAAAACGAACTTTAAATCGTAAGATTTGTCAGTTAGCCTGTGAGCGAAGCAGTGAAGTAGTGAAGTAGTGAGCTTGGCTTGTTAGCTGGTCTTGTTTGTTGTGACGTGTAGTTTATGTCTTCAGCCAATTCATGTGATGTCTCTGCACTTTGGTTACTGGCTGCAACTATGGTTACCTAACATGTTGCATTATCTAAAACTGTGTAACGACAGCAACCTCTGTTGCTCATACGCAGTGCTCGCTCCCTCATTTAAGCCGTCCATTGGCATTTCGGTCTCCCGCTAGGAATATGACTGCGCATAAGTCAAGTTAATTTTGCGTTGATTTATTTTGATGTTCGATCTGATCTTGTGCTGTTGTTTCAACTTCAGTTGTTGGTTTGGTTTATGTTTGATAAAAATCACTGCGGTAAGGCAGTTGCCTACCAATTTAAATACTCAATGAGGTGTTGAAGGATGCTTAACACATTATTTTTGCATATTTTATGGTTTTAATAAATGTGTTTGGTTATTTATTTACTTCAAATAATTTGTAAAATTTTTTAGTACAATTGGAAATGGCGCCAGTAAAGCTTAAGTAGGTAAAATAATATAAATTCAAAGAACCATTACTTCTAAATACAATATACACAAAAATGCATGTTCTTTGAAAGAAGAGCAAGTTATTATGGTACTTCATCCTCTATGTAAAAATGGTACATGTAAATGATCAGAATAGACGCTACTACTGAAACCGAAATTTCTATATAACATTACGTTTAAAATTAAAAATTGATGTAAACTATAATAATTATTACATATTTTATAAAGTGTTGTTAAATTATTTATTTATAATTTTTACATTTTTCACTTTATTGTTTTCTATATTGACGGCAACATTTTACTGTACATCATTTTAACGGCTAGTCGGTGAGAACTTTCCACGCCATTCTTAATGTTTGTATAATTTTTTTAACAAAAATATTTTTTAGAATTTATAATTATTTATTATAAAAACCCACTAAGAAAAATAAAGAGTTGAAGCACTCTTTAAATACTACAAACACTTCTCAAGTTTTTCTGTTTGCAAGGTTGTGAAGTACCAGTGCCGACTAAGACATGTTAAAATCAGCTTAAGTTCTTCACCAACATAATGCCGACACAGTTATCATATATGTCAGCTTCGTACTCTTTCTTTGGGTAAAAGCGAAAATTATTATCGCAATTATGATAATACTCTATCTTCAAATTGGTCAACATTTTTAAAAACATGTATATTAATATATGTAATGATATAACAACAGTAATATATATGTTGTTGTTATTGCTGTTACTCCCTGTTTTTTAAACAGAGGATAAGGCGAAACCGCCGTTTTTAGTTCTTTCAATATCTGATATCTTCTTAATGCATGCGATTGGTGTTGTCAATGCAGTTGCTGTTAAAACACGTTCGATTTTACATACAAGATGATACTATTGTTTTAATTATAATATTTCAATTATTTAGTATTAGTTACAGCGAAAGAGAGGTGGCGAACATATTTGCATTACACTAAAAACTGAGCGAAATGTTAAAAAAGAGTTAGAAATTCCTAGCATTCAGTACTAGAATAGCAGTGATGTTAAGTTAGGAATTGGCAGATGTAAACGTTTAAAAATTTTTATGGCTATATATCATTTGAAGTGAAAAGTACCCATATTCAGTGAGAATTCTTATGGCTAATATCCTTTGGAATGACAATTACCCATATTTAGTTTATTATATTACACCAAATAACTTCTCCACCAAATTCTGATAGAATGTAATGCAAGTTGTGGAAAGTCTTAGATCATAATGTCTCGCCATCGCTTACCATCAGGTAGAACTTAAAGACAGCGAAATTCGAATTTCAATCATTAATTGAGTGTCGTACTTTCAAATGCTGCTAAGAAACTACTGCAAGTATCAAGACTTAGTCCTAAATAATAATTATATTGCATATCATTTAATTTCTGATTAATTGAATTATTGATTACAAAACAAAAACAGTAGAAATTTTCACAGTTTTATTGTCCAAAATTATGGAAATTTTAATATACAAAAAACAATTTTAAAGTTGCTTTGTTGCAATCACTACCTTCTATTTGCTAACCTATTAATATTGTAGATAATTAGAAGGATATATAACTATGCATAATACTAAATTTAGGTTTTTAAGTTTTCAAGTTAATTCAAATTAATGCAGGTTAATTTCAGTCCATTAAGCATGAATTTGCTATCCGTTTTTTTTCTAGACATCTGAGTCTCTGGAAATAAGTTGTTAAATTTCAAAACTTAAAGTGCTGTAAGAAACATATTCCTGTTATAGAAAGATAAAAATTTGCAATCCATACAATTTTGAATAATTAAAGTAAATGATAGAACAACTGGATCAAAAACTAGTAAACAATAGCTTCTGACCCAGATATATGGAAGCGGTTTCATAAAAGATTTGATATCGTACTGTATTTAAACTTCTAGTGTTAAAGATAACGTTATAAATTTCTTAATATTCGACATATACCATATACCCGAAATAAATTAAAATTAATTCTTATGTATGAAATTATTTCTAAGTCAAGATTTAAAGCCACTGTTCGGTAATATGTCGCCATTATATTAAGGATATTGTCAATCTCAAGTTTGTTAGCTACCAGCTAACATTTTCATTTAAAAGTTCCATACTTTTTATGACTTCCTTATTCTAATGAATTTTTCATTTACCCTCGTTTTGTGTTGTTTATAGTTAGTTGTAAGTTATATCGCAACAACGAAACAAACTTAACTCGTAAAAAAGATAGTGTTATGAATTATAAAAGTTTTCCATGTGGATTATCAAAAATTTCTGTACTTCACAACTGTAAATGATATATATTGATTGACAAGTTCATCTAAAATCAACTGCTAGAAATGGTTAATACTGTGCAGAAGTTGATAGTAAGAAATACTGTGAGGTTAAAGCTATTTTAGGCGTTTGGGCAAATCATTTGATATAAAAAATTGCTCAAGATATGCAAGAATGATGATTCAAAGGTCATATACATGTACAAAATTTTGACAGGTTAAAAATCAGTAAGTTACTTGCATGCTTATGATGGAAGCAAAATAATAGTCCACTATATGACTATTATATGATTAACCGAATCTGTAAAATATCGTGCATAAATCACTTAAAATTAGGTGGTCGCCTGTTTTTGGAGAATCAAAAATGATTATGTTGGCACAGTATCATTAGAGTAACCTAGAATATTTAATTCGCAGTGATACATCAACGTTTGGTTGCCAAAAGATTTCGGAGAATTGAGGACAACTTACCGCTTAAGAAGGATAAATCTCCATAACGACAAATCAAGATGCCATAAATTGACTTAAACAATCGAGTTTGTCGAGTGTTCGGACATCGCTTTCAAGCGTTATCCTAGATACATATATAATTTGATACGAAATAACTTGTTATTTATTATTTGCCTTATGCAAATTGAAAGAAATGTATTTTTTTTAATTAATCTTAAAGTTAACTGGCAAAAGTTTGTTATATTATTTAGTTACGACTTATTTATGTTAATCTGGTCTTATTACTAGGATCCAAAAATATATATCAAAATTTTTGTTTTATGAACTAAAATTTTTGTTTATTTTATCCTAAAAATGTAAATAATGACTATCGTATAATATAAAAAAATTTTTTAATTGTAGTACTTGCACATACGACATAATAGCTTTATTTGAAGAAATTTTAGGGAACTTCCATACGATCTCGGTTATTATTTTTCTACCAAGTAGTAAATTCTGCTAATGTGAGTTCTTTTTCTTCAGATTTGATAATCTATAGATAATTTTAAATATCTAAAACTCATATTATTTAATATGATATTAGAAATTTTGGTAGTACATTTTTCTTTCGCTATCTAAAGCAAATGAGTGCTCTAAAGCAAATGACTGAAAACTAGACTCTATTCAGATTTAAAATTCTCGCCTTATTAAAAATTATTTTCTATTAGTTTCAAGAAAATATAGAAAGATATAGATGAATATAAGTTCAACGAACTTTTAGTATAATATCAAATTTTTAAATATTTAATTTAGATATGTCGAAAATTATTATTGTAAAAATTTGTGTTCTTTTAACTTGAAAATTTGTAATTTATTAAAAAATTTATTTTAAAAAAACTAATTAGCTAACAGCCAATTGCAAATTTCTCCACTAAAATCAAATCGATATTTAAAAAAATGCTTTAACTAAATTCAAACACTCCTGCTTATTGCAGGAGCGTCAAAGCCATTATTGAATAATTCAATCCATGTTCTTCAAACAATATTTAAAATAATTACAAAAGTTTTTCGTTAATTTTTTATATCGAATTCTAATACTGAAAAGTCTGAAAATATTATTATTCAAGACGAAGAGACACAGTAATCGAATTAGAATGATTTATTAAGAATCATTAAATACCAATAAAATTAGTTCGTAATAATAATTTTGGCACAGCAGCAGGTGAGCTATTTAAAAACACATTCATTTAATGACTTTAAATACTTAAAACTATAAAATCAAGAAGCAAGTTCTTTATATCAAACAATTGTTTAGTACATTATTAATGGCACAGTTGGATATAAAATACCAATAAATTTATCAAACTCACTGAAAATGTACCTGTTTAGCTAAACTGACGCAAGGTTCCCATAATTAACATAGCTAATAAATTCTATATTAAGTCTCTCTAGTACCTTCTTTGGCAGGCATTTATTTGTCTTATAAAAAATTTCTTTTAGCACTAAAATTGAAACTTTACTCAAAAAGTCCACCAACAGCGAAGAAGGTCTATTAGTAGCCACAACAAAGACTAATGAAATAAAATCAGATTCATTGTTAGCACGACGTGTGTGAGTGTCTTAAGAATTCATCAAAGGGACGAACTCCATGAGAACGCACCATAAGTGGGAGCAAAAGCGCTAAAAGGTATTTCTATAGAAAACCAGTAGCAAGAGCATATGACAGTTGAAAAATGACAACTAATCATTTAAGCTGAGATTTTTCTTTCTTAGGCATATTTCCTTATAAAAACCAAATGCATATCAAGTCGAGGGATAAGCTTCAACAGCAAGCAACTATAGCAAGAGCAACAAATCAGACCAGTTACAGAGCGCAGAGAGCGAAAAAAAACGTCTTCAGCATTAAGATTTATTTATTTTTAAAGAAAAAAACAACAAACGACACAACTTATCACATTGTCGGAATCTTAACTCAATAGGCTTATATGGTCTTGAGCAATCATAATCATCAGAAGCATCAATTTCATCCGCATCATCTTAAAATCGGAAGCCTTCGAAGTGGTCATAAGTATTCACCTCGGGTAACACATTTTTTCTTTGGTTTTTAATTTTTGTTCTGTTTTTTTCCTCATACCTATATTTTCTATATGTAAAAGTGAAGTCAAGTGTTCTGCTGAGCAGCGAAATTTATTGTTTTTGATGCTTTCCTTTTAAACACACGGCAGTCTCCTACTCTTTATTTGAGTGATTTTATGCACCTATTATACGTTGCAGCATTATTCATTTTTGATACTGATGAGGATCTTAGCTCAACTGATGATCATTAGAAAAATTAAGATCATTAATAAAAAAAACGTAGAAGTCTCAGTAGCTCAACACTGCAGGCTGCACTCCTGCACCTCAATTCCAAATCATTTCATTTGAAATTTCACTGCAGTAACCCTTTTTGCCTCCTTGCATTCTATTTAGCATTTTAAAGATAAAAATATTTTTCGGTTGCATGCTTTGCTTTCTTATTTTTTATTAATGATTTTCAATTAATTACTTAAGAAATGTCAAAATATATTTGGGGTTATTTATTTACTTAAACATTTCTTCTTGACAATTTGTGACATTAGAAGAAGGCAAACAATCGAAGGATTAACTTAATTCAATGGTTAACTTGTCAGAATTGATTAAGGGGCCACTTAAAAACTGTTAATTTCTTCGAATTTGATTGGAGGTATAATAAATAAAAACCCTTGACTTTACTCTTATCAGATCATTTGCGTTTGATATTTTTCAGATCATTACTTAAATATTGTTCTTTACGCGTTTACTTTAAAAGTATCTACTTTTCTCAGTCTCACATCATATATGGAACTTTGATTATATGTGCAACTTTAAAATAGAGTTTAGAATCGAAGAGTTTTGCAACAACTACGAGTATCTTTGAATCATTGCAAAGCATTGACCTCTTAGATATTAATTTCGATTATCTTGACGAATTGGTACAATATATTGCAGTAACTAGAGAGTAAGAATATGGTGTGGATATTAAGTAGTCCTCGGGTTATCTTTGCGCATTATAAAAAATAAATTTAATGTTAGCTAAACTACTGCGCGATATTGTAAAAATTTATCAATCGACCCTAAAGTACATTACAGACAAAACAGTGACGTTTATATCGTGTACTCTTGCAATACCGGCACAAAAATCGTAAGACAAAACATATTTTATTAAAACCAAAAATTAATTTTATAAAAAACATTAATTTTATCCAATAAGGTATTTTGTGCATACATTTAACCAATGAAACGCACATAAATAAATAACAGCAGTCCTAATGTTGTTCCTTGTGTTTAACTCAACAATTAATTTAATATATAATGTTTACGAAAAGACTCAAAGTTTTTTTTTTATTAATGTTTTTATAATTATATAGTTTCCACATATTTAATTATAAAAACATTAATAAATATATTTATGAAAAATATATATTTATAAATAAGTTACACCATATAACGCAAACTTAGTATTTGTCTTTAAAAATTTGTAAGTTTATGGGCAGATTATAGTCGCTGATAGATATTTTTTGATGTCAGAGTTTTGTTAAATCCGGTGTCCAGTGTTTTGTACATACCAGATTTTTGTTGATATAAAATTTTTTTGATGCCCAAATTTTGTTTGACATTTTTTTGTTATTTAGATGCAAAAATTTTAGCAGAACAATTGAAAAGGGGAAATAGGCATACCCGCTCTATGGGCACGTCTAAAACCCAAGTACACGATAAGTGGCACATAACCCCAACGTAATGTTTGCTTAAACAAATCCCAGATAGCCTCCATGCGAAAATTCTTCGGTGGTATGTAAGGACCCTCTATGTACTCCGGCTGCTCCGCAAGTTCTAGTTGTTCTAATATACTACGAGTAGGTCCTATGGGTATGGAATCCATTTTGCAAACAATTTGCGTTGTAGAAACGAAACACAATTTTTAGATGCTCCAGAAGCGATATAATTGAACAAAAATTTTGAATGCGGTTAACAAAAGTTAATTTATTAATATTGGAAAAAAAAAATGTACTGCTTTACATTTTTTATTTTTTTTGATAATAAAAAAATTTTGAATATATTATACATCTCTTTTTTAGCCTACTTTACTAAATTTATTGACTTGAATGAAAGCAGAGGTTACTTATAAAAAGTGATGTTAAGAAGAATAATATGTCAATTCACTTGTATATAAGCTTAAGATGCAGGGAATGCACTTAAGCTTTTGCTCGCTATGCAATTTAAATTAAATACAAGATTTTTAACATTTTATGGAAAGACGCTTAGAACAGAGAGATTTCGATGTAGAAACATATTATCAATAAGCCATTTTTGTTAATCTGAACTAATTGATATATTAAATGATTTAAATGATGTTAAATCGGTAAAGGTATTTAATTTTAGAGAAAAAACAATAATATACAAAAGCTTTCTTATTAAGAAATTTAATTATTTATTTTCATTAACTTTAAACTCTTAATATTATATGATAGTTGCAAAAAACTACAAAAATGGAAGTAAAGAGCATTTAATCTTATATATCTGATCCATATAAGCAAGAGATGTATTAAAACTGGTTACTATAGGTCAAAACTGTAGTGAAAATATTTATAATTTATTATGTATTAGTCAACAGCCGCAAATAAAACCAGCCATCACATCTGGGTTGGTATTAATGAAGATAATGACTTAACTCCGGTCAGTATATTTAATTTCGAGAATTTCTCTTAGAATATGACATGAATTTGAATTTAGCGAAACATTTAAAGTGACGACCAAATGCTCAAAATATGATTTCTTAACATAACAATACCTCAATATTGGGGAAATCCTATAACTTCAATTAAGAAACCCTCAGTTTGTCCTCAGTTGATAATACAGTATACTTTCAAATTATTTATTACTGATTCCTTCAACCAAAATTTAGTCGGAGAATTTTCAAGCATTTACATAACGACTAAATTCTAGCTCAATTTTGATGAATCGAACTTCATTTTTAGTTATTATTCAAGTTTTTCTGCAATACTATATACACTTATATTTATATATTAAAATTGTAAATATATAATATAAAACTTATTGTTTTACTTATTGTTTTGTCTGTAACTCAGTTAATAGCTCGTAAAATTGGACATCTAATTAAAAGATATCATAAGAGATGTGATCAAGTCTTCATGATTAAAATAATTTATTACATAGTATTAAGGAACTTTAAGCAGAACTCTTATAAATACTTTAAGAAAAACCTTCTTAAGTAATCTGAAGGAAATCTCTAAAATGGACTTATCACAAATTTTGCTATTTATAAGATTCTATGTATATGTATGTATATGTATCGGCGAAGGGTCTCTTAATTCAGATATGGTAATATCACAACGGTAGACCTTATACTCCATTGGGAGAAAGAATGACTGCAATAAAAGTAAAGTAATATTACAACAGACAAGTAAAATCGCTGGGATATAAGCCTGCTACTTTAGCTTTGCCAAACCTAAACGAAGAAGCTTTGGTGGTATTACTTAGTGTTTTAGATTGGTATCTTAGTAGTATTTATATCCTAATAGTATTTGCAGTGCTTGAAAATTCTGAGGTATATATGCAGACTCCCTTAATAGCTATGTAACGGTTGCATTTTTTTTTCTGTTTAAGCCCAGATGCAATTGATTGAACTGTGTAGAAAATAACAACATAGTGCCTTTATTTTTTGGAATGGCAATTATTACAGACTTTCACTTGCTTAACATATTTGAATTTTATCAAGTAAAACCAAAGTTGGAAAACTGATGGTCTATGTTTTTGCTTTATTAAATTGAAGTATATCATAGCATTCCAGACGTATCCCCAAATACCTTACAAACTGTTGATTAAACTATTTCGTTATGAATAATAATCGTTAATGTTTGAGGGATCACCTAATAACTCATTTAGAAATAAAAAAAACGTCAGCACATATTTTGAATTATTTATTTATAATTGTATTTATTATACATTTTTGAAAATTTAAATGAACAATACAAATTACTTTAAAATTTATCACAGTTTATATTTGCCTTATTACTAAGAGTAATAAAAATTATAATGATAGTAATAATAATGATATTACACGTTTATTTAAATTATGTATACTTAAGTCACAAATGATATTTAATAACTACAAATTTTATCTCAATTAATTTTATATATGCTTTTTTAATATATTTAATTAAGTGCTTACATCCTAAGTTATATACTTGTGTTTACTTAGTCGCAGGTCTATTTTATAGAAAGTTTTATGAGCTAATGAATCATTTCATAATTAGTCTAGTTGTTGTACAAATACTCATACACATGTTTGTATTGAATTAGTTTTATTTACGATTTTGTTGTTGTCGTTTAACGCTTAATTCTAGAATAAGTATTTATTAAGTAATTAAAAGTAATTATAGTACAATTTTGATAACTTAAAACAAACTCACGGTAAGCACGGATTTTAGCACATACTCACATATGCAGACGAGTACATCCTATGTATGCAGGTATGTTATTGTATGTACTAGTACGTCCATGTGTTTATGGCAAGATTAATGAATCTTACGCTCGATTAAGCCATTTTAGGATTTAAATCCATTTTATTAAACAAACAATTTATGAATGTTTTGTAGTTTTTTCAAGTCATTAAACCCGCATGACTAATGTAATTCAATGTAAGTAAATTATTACAATTCAACTCGTTTTCGTGTGAGTTCGCAGTTTGGCTTAATTTTAAATTTATAGCTAAGTAAGTAGTATATATGTATGTGCGATTGTGTACTAAAAAATGCAAATATGAGACATAAAATTAAGTAATTTATGGCTTAAAGTATAAATTGTTTTTATACATATTTTTGTATAATTATATATTAAGTGCTTAATATATTTCAGAGTAATTAGCTTTTGAATATTATGAAAGAAAAAGTATAGTACGAAAAAAAATTTATTTTTATTTAAAATATATTAAATAAATTTATATTCATTTTATTTAGATAATATTGAAGATAGACTGAAATCTTGTAACTTCAGTTAATTGTATTGCATATTTTTTTTATTGTTGCACTTTTCCCATTTAAATTGTTTTTATTTGGAACTTTTTAAAGCAAATCGATTATAACAGAAATATATTTACAGAAAGTTATAAACTTTGTTTGCAATAAACAAATCTGCTTCATACACATGTAACTTACACACTTTCTATATTTAAACTTCTGAAGTTATTGCATTTTATAGTTTAACCAAAACAAACAAATTTCAACTCTCCTTAAGTTACACAAATACAATATCCTACATCTCAAGTAGATGTTCTTAAACTGTTTCAGTAGGGGAGCACCTTTGAAATTCGAAATTTAATGCGAAGCACTAAATCTTGACTAACAGTTCTACATTATTTT
The DNA here is from genome assembly GCF_002237135.1 of Teleopsis dalmanni. Classification (NCBI taxonomy): domain Eukaryota; kingdom Metazoa; phylum Arthropoda; class Insecta; order Diptera; family Diopsidae; genus Teleopsis; species Teleopsis dalmanni. The sequence goes on along the minus strand of NC_051846.1, from coordinate 53,468,263 downwards.
TAAATAAATAAATTCTAAGTTTTAACGAAGCACTGGGAATTGTATTGCAGAGCACATTTTGAAAAATTTTGATTGAAAAAATCATATCTTTATGCTAGAATGTTCTAGATACCAGATCTATCAACTTTTACAACCTCAAAATCTTAAGGAACTTTCCTTTTATCATAAATGTAATAGATTTTTTTCTGTCATTGATTTTTAAGAACTGCCAAACGTAGTGTTTTTATATTGTCCTTCACACATCGTTTTAAAATTGATTAAAAATTTAATATATCATAATTTCTAACCTAAACTCTGGTATTATATTTGTATAGCATAAAGTCTTTCTTAATGTTGGGTACAAATTGATAATGTTGAATAATTTTTTTGAACTCCTATATATTATACAGATCTATATATGTCCCGAGTTAATAGAAAACTATTTTGGTTATTGTATTATCCCAATTAAATGCCCCAATATATTTCTAGACTTCTGCACGTGTTGTAGTTAGACTACTCATAAAATTATTATTACACGAAGCGCCATTAACAGGTGATAGATTATTATTATAATGCGAACTAAGATGTGTTTTACTCCCATTACCATAACAATTACCGGTCGTAGGTGTTAACGACGTAGGACCGGTTAGCAGAGAGTTCACAACTGCTGCTGTCATTACACCGTTGCTGTTCGCCACTTTCATATTGGGTGGTGTTTGCGGCGGTGTATCGGGTTGTATTTCTGTAAACCCCATACGCTGTTGTTGCAATTGTTGTTGCTGAAAGTGTTGTTGGTGTTGTTGTTGCTGTTGATGTGCGTGTATTATGGGTGGTGTAGTAGGGGTGATAGGCATATTGATGCTGCTGCTGCTGCTGTTGTAACTGGCCGGTCCTGTATACCCCGTAGGTATCCGCGAATATGGCGATCCGTTTACGTAATTGCTCATCATATTCAGTGGCGAATTGTGCGCTGGCTGCGGTTGAGGATGTGGATGTGCCTGCATATTGTGTACATTGCCATTGTTTGATATAATTTCCCGTTGTTGGTGTTGGGTTTGCTGTTGTGTGTGCATTTGAGGTTGTGTTTGTTGTTGCTGATGTTGCTGTAGCTGTTGCTGTTGTTGCTGCTGTTGGTAATATTGTTGTCCTAGATAAGCTGTTGGTGGTGGTGTTTTGCAAGCGACTGTGTCTGCCAAACTCCAGATTTTCGGTTTTGTAGCTGGAATTGGTATACCACAGTCTCTGCTCAGCTGGTTTTTTGAACCATTATAAGTATTGGTATCATGTGCTCCATAGCTAGAATGTTGACTTCCTTGTTGATAATAACTTGCCGCATGTGGTGGTTGTTGCTGGTAAGGATGATAACTAGAATGATGAGCATATGCAGAATTATAAGCACTGCGCAATGTTGCAAGATTTTCAGGTTTGCGATCATCATTTAAATCATCTTCTTTCTCTTCTCTATTATGCTCGGATTTGACATGATGACCATCTTAAAATAAAAATAAATTTCAATTTAATTTAATTCAATATAAATATATAATAACATTTTTATACAATATCCGAAAAGTTTTTTTTTTTTAATCTTAAAGTTTTTGAACTAAAATTATTTATAGGCGTTAAATCGGACAACCCCAACTTGCAATACTCTTACTCTTACAAATACAAAATGCTTAAATTTTCGGTACTTTGAGCTGATGTTACTGATTTTACTTCTGTGATTTTTGCAGTAAAGTTAACTTAATTCACTGAAGTCAGAAACTTCATCAAGGCCACTTAAGGCTCTGTTAAGCAACCCACTTTACCATATGCTACTGTGCTACTGTTAACTTCCGGGGGAGATAAGTTGAAGTCAACAACAGCATGCAAGCAAAAAGACGATGAGTAACAAAAAGTCGCGCCACATAAATTTCACTTAAGACGAAAGAGCCGCCACAAAAATTCCAATTGGGGCGGTTGGTTACATTTAAACTGTTTTGCCGTGGTTTCTGTTTTTGTTTGTTTATTTCACTGAACGTCTTACAAAATCATACAACAAACTGAAGAAATCTTAGCAAAACGTTGATCTAATTTAACTGTGACACTTGAAAAACAATGGCACAACAACCCCACACAATGGGTCGCAACGTTGTTGGCTTTGTCATGTCGTTGTATGTCTTTAATGGAGGGTTACTCGCCCCAAACGAATAATTGTGTGCGAATAGAGTCTTGGCTGAGGTAGACGTAGGGCAGTAAGATATTTCACTAAACATAAAACAGTTCGTTAAGAAGGTCAATTTAAATGGCAAATAATGAATTAAGTGCCAAAAGGTTTATTTGATTTTTTGGTAGATTAAGTTCTTTAAGTTACTTAAATATTATTGTATACAAAATGAGCAGAGAAAGAAAATATTGTGGAATAAGCTTTTCTTAGCGAAATAACGACAATAAGAATAAGCATTCATTATTATTTAAGATTGAATATCGGTTCATAATATGATACACATGATTATATATATATCAGTATTAATAATTTAAGCATAATTTAACATTATAACCCGTGGAATTCTTATATTAAGCATTTTTGTTGTAGAAAAGTTTTTAAAATATTTACCTTTATGATGCTCATTTGCACCACCATATAGACTAGGTGGCTTGTCTGTTTCCAGTATATCTTTTTCTTTTTCATCATCGGATAACATAGCATCATCATCATCTTCAGTTTTATTCTTTGGTTCCCAAGTCATTTTATTTTCTTTCTTCAAACGTCTCCGTGCATTTGCAAACCATGTGGAGACCTGCGTCAGTGTCATCTTCGTTATAATTGCTAACATGATTTTTTCACCTTTGGTTGGATATGGATTTTTTTTATGCTCGTTAAGCCAAGCTTTAAGCGTTGCTGTTGATTCACGAGTGGCGTTCTTGCGTCGAGCTGCTAAATCATAGCTGGCACCATAACTGTTAAAAACATAAAAATAATAGTTTAAATAGATTTCATAAAATATTTTTAATTGTACTTCATATAATATATAAAAATAAAATTGAAATCAAACATCAAGTAAACATCAAAAAGACTAACTATATTCACATAGGTATGGCTCATAAAAAGTATATTTTAACATTGAAATTTCATCAAAAAATTATTTGTACATAAACTAATGTAGGCTTATCGATAGGCATCATATGTCAAGTTTTAAGTGTATCATTTGGCAATATGGATTGTTTAAAAAAGTGTTGAAATTATGAAAACTCATTTACTACAGAAATTGCGAAGTTGAACATTGGCTTGACTTATTTTTCGTAACAAAATTGTTATCATATCATGGGCTTAGTCATGTAAGAAAAATGCAGAATATCACAAGAGATAAATCTCTGTTCCATGTCCCTGTAAATAGAGACAGAAAAAGTGTGTGGTAATAGGCAACCTTATCAAAGTAGAAATGCGTGATAGAAGGTCGTGACAGCAAAAAAAAGAACTAATATTTACAAAAAAGAATTGATTTGAGAACATTTGAAACATTTGAAAGAAAACATTTGATTTTATATAAAATACCATGGATGCCATTCAACAGGTCAACTTTTTTGAATATTATTTGGTAAACAATTTATATAAATGTAGGTTTCTTGAAAATAAAAAACTGCATTTTAAGTTTTATAAGCATTATGTCCTAAAGCATTAGGTGAATATGCTAAGGAAGTGTCTTTCTTTATGAAAACAGAACTTTAAAAAGAACAAATGATTCATGAAAGCACAATGGTACATCAATTTAACAGACCTAGATAGTGATCTCCGTTTAGGGAGCTCAGCAATATATAAATGTAATAAAGCACTAAAATTTTTTAAGCTCATTGTATGTCATTTGAATACCGCTATCCCTTTGGTGAAACCAATCTATGTCACTACCGGCAGATATGCAGACATTCAGAAAGTATTAAACTAAGAACTTACCGCCATTTTAGCAGTAGACGCTGATAGTTAATTCAGATACACAATTCAGATACTAAAGGACTATGTTTACTTACTTACTTAAATGAACATTAACAGCAACGACAATCTTATAAACAGTGAAATAAAAAAAAGAGGTCCTTTTTTCTTAGTAAGCATAAAAAGTGAATCTGTTCGACGTATGAAAAATAATTGCTGGCATACAATCTAATTCATTCAATAGGTTGCAAATCGAAACAGATTAACCTTTTATAAATAATAGTATGATATATAGTAATATCATAATTATATTCTGATATATATACATATATATACTGAAACTATTTTCCTCCATATTTTTTGCCAATATTTTCAAAAAATAAGCTACAATTTTAGTTATTCCTACGCAATGGAAGCACTCTTATTATTAGATATTGTTGTCTCACTCCATCTCTCCTTTAACATTGTTTTATATTCATAATCAAAAATAAACTCTTGTCAAATTTCTATTCAAGAAGTTTATCTCATTTAAAAGTAAACAATATAATAGCATATAGTGTATTTTATTTTGAAGTATAGAAGTAATAAAAAAATAAATAAAAGCTTTCAAGTCAATAATCAAAGTAAAAATTACTTTTAATGTTTGTACAAAATTGCGGCTGTAGTTTTTTTATAACTATAATCAATATAAAAAGCTTATAACTTTAAACCTTGATATCTCGAAAAGTTAGCTATATGGGCATTTAAAGTTGATATTTTCTACTAACTAAAATGAAAACTACCAACCATGTGTGCATCTCTTCGTTTGCATAAGTAATGCTAAACTTCCTTATACTAATTCGCACTAAATAGCAGTTGTATTTTTTTATGTAATTAATGTAAAGATTTTACAACTTTGAACTCGATATCTTAATGAAGCATGCTATAGTCTATGCTTAAAATAGTTAACTATTTTAAAATCACGCATTAAATCGATGTCCGCAAATCGGAATCACTTCATTGATTCAAATTATATACAATTAATTCCATTTAAAATATGTTGGTATGAAAACAAATTTTTTTTAATTCACTTATAAGAATATTTAAATGTAGTAAATTTAAGTTAAGTCTTATGATTTTAGTGGATAAATTTAAAATTTAAAACGTACAAAATAAAGTAAAAAAAAAATATTTAAAAATCCATTTAACCACAACACGATTTTGAATTTCTTTCCACTTTTTATGCATTAATCCAACCAAAGCTTCAATCGCCTTAGCCTGGACTCAGTTATTTACAGTTAGCGAGAAACGCACTCGGAATTTTAATCTGAACATTTGAAATATCCGCTACGATAATAGCATCGTTCTCCGTACTGTAAACTCGAGCAAAAAAATCCTATTTGAGGCAACTTCATAGTACGCAACAAAGATTTTTACCAAGAAGGTTTTGCACTTGTTGAATGCCAACCACGAAATCGAAAGGAAAATAAGAAAAAACCTACACTTTAGCACACACTTCCACTAAGTGAATTAAGTTCGCATGCGAATTCACAGTTTTTTAAGTTAGAATTTCGACAAAAAGAATATTCCAGGGATTTGATTATTGGTATTCTGCTTGTAACCGCAGACGTTGGTTGTTTTAGATTTCTCTACTGGGAACAGTTTGGTTGATTTTCTACAAGCATATGAAACAAATCCAAGGATTTAAATCAGAAATCCCGTAAGATTTGTTGCTGGGCATACTTATTTAAAACAAAAAGAATCAGATACTTTTAAAAATTATAGAATATCGCATTAAACTGAATTAGATACGCAAAGTAACATTTTAAATAAATATTTAATTTGTATTTGCTTTACACGCGAAGCCAATTCAATAAAGTTAAACTACAATCTTTGAGTATTTATATAAAATTATCTGTTCTTCTAACCGCCATAAATCATTCACACCATATCAAGCTACTTAAGTAAAATGCTTTTTATTGCTGCTTTTCCGCTCAGTGACCCCTCATATTGTCTTTCTGTTAGGAACCCAGAGCCGCTGTAATGCATCATGATAAGCAAAACGCCTGTGACAGTTTCGTAGTTGTACATAAGAATTTCAACACTTCATAAAAATCAACTTAAGATTTATTAACTTGTTTTTTAATACACAATAATTTACGGCTTGAATAAGTTTCTGAATTTATTATTGTATATCTTTTAATAATTTTACATAATAAACTTAATGTTTCAGTAATAAATATTTATTTATACATTCAAATAATTTATTAATTGATTCAAATACAACAAATAAAACGAAATTAATAAAATGCAAACAAAATGTTTACAAGATTTTTAATTATTAATTGTTTAAATAAATATATTAGAATATATTTACTGTACTTACCCATAAGCAGCTAATGTTGGATCGTAAGAATAGTAACCAGTTGTTGGTTGAAGACCAGCAGATGTCCAAGCTGTCATATCAGAGCCTGGACCTGTTTCTTTCAGTGCATATGGGTTACTCTATAAAAATAAAGCAGATAGATAGATTCTCTTCAGTATATTATAAATATTGTTCAAGTTTAATAAAAAAATTAGACTAACACATGATATATCAATTAATATTTTCACTTTTGATGCTTTTAGTAATATCTTATATAAAAGCAAATCTTTTATCTTTTACTGATATGTTTACTATGACACAATACTTGAATAATGTCGCACCTGCTGTTGACCTATTCTACAAGAAGTTCACATGATTCTCTAGCAAGATATGTAAATACCTTGTCAAATTAGTAAGAAAATCATATAACGATGTAATCTGACAATTTCATAAAATTACATAAAATCTGTAAAATACGATTTTAACAAACTATTAGTTGTGTGCCTAACTAATAGTAGGTGATAGCTGATAACGCGGCGTCAATATATCGCCTAAGTATTTGCAACTAAAGTTCTTATGAATAATTGTTTCGTTATGAAATTAAGCGCAACAGTGTGGTCGTGGTATGTTGAGTAAAAAATCACAGGAACTATTGTTATACTCAAACGTCTTTACGTAAACCAGTGTTTTATACAAGGACGTGATATTGGGTGTTTAAACAGCCTAAGACACTTTAGACACTTTAGACGATTTAGACATGCTTACATATGATATTTATATTAGTTTGTGAAATTTTCATTAAATAAGTCCCTATATACGCTAATGATATAAATCTTATATATATCGTTCCTTAACATGATATCAAAGATCGTACTAAGTACTATGTTTATAACAGTAAATAGTATAACCTAATACTATAGATCGAATTTTATATAGTTCTATAACATGAAACGGTATGCTAATGATAAAAAAATTTTACTTTATACATACAGACATTTTTAGAATTAAAGTTCTATTTACGATCATGGTCAAATTAATTTCCATCAATTTAGGAAAGTATGTCCAGTATGAATATATACTTCGGTAACACAAAAATTGTGGATAAGTTTTGTACTGATATCTAAATCTGACTATAAGTGTGACTATAAGATAATTGAACACATAGATCTGGCCTATTTCAATACCAATCGAATCTATTTCAATACCTATTTGTCGCCCAATATTATTATTTACATTGGAGTGTGGCCATATTATAAGAGTATTCCTCTTTAAAATTAAAGGGTTTATGAAAATTCTTCACTGAAAACAAAATTATGACAAAAGTAACACAAATTTCTATATTCGTTTTGCTACTGCTCATCATGATAACCTCAAATTATAATCTGCATAACATATAATTTGAAGGGAGCAGTTCATGTACAGAACATATCATGACATTCTATGTATTCCTTTGGTTCGAATATCGTATTCATTTCCTATTTTCATCATTTCTGGGAATGTCTCTTTAGCATACCACCCAGTAGTACCAATTTGAACATTTTGTCCGTTGTTCAGTTTTTTAACTTAATTCTTCTTATTGAACAAATCTTTCCACACGGGTTCCATTTATTAAATCCAAACATGGACTTTCTCTCTCTCTCTTTCTCTCTCTCTCTCTCTCTCGCTCTCTCTCTCTCTGCTCCACTAATGTTCATACAAATTTTAAAAAAATTGATTCAAATGTTTTCAGGTGTAAGCAATAAACAACTTATACGAGTAAAAATCTCATTTATATAAGGAAAAATATATAGGCTTATTAAATATATACATAGATTATTTCAATTATAAAATAAATTTATATTAAATAATATACGTTGCTGGTCTGCTAGATGTTGGTGTTGTTTGTTTATAGTATTGTAAAAGTCAGTTAAAGATCTATCTACCAATTTTTTTTTTGAATTGCATTGTTCTTTTTTAATGTTAATTCGTATATCTGTTTATTACTCTATAAGTGCAGATAAATACTATATTTCACATTTGTTAATAACTCCTAGTATATATACACATAAGGTAAACTATATACCATAAAGCAGAGCAGTCGTGCTAATATCATAACCAAGTATCCTACAGACACTTTCAGATTTTAAACAGAGATAATATGCTCATATACGTACATTCTCTTACACAGATTTTAGACGAAACGGTGGTGTGTCCGTCGGGATAATGAAATAGTCCCATTGTACACAAAACATATAGTCACCTTAGCTTTACTCACATTTATAAATTAAAAACATACAATTACAGAGTATTTATGTCTTGACAATCCATGAATATATATATTCATTTATATATTCATTAATAATAATTTAATTAAACTAGTTAGAGACCTCAACATCTACAATATACAATTCCATCACACATTCAATATAAAATTCTATACGAATATACTACAATGCACCCATCAAATAATGTTTTTCGACCGCCTGTAGGGTGCGCCATTCATTTAATAGACTATGGCACTTGAAACGCTGAAACTATTTTTTGGAAAGTCATTGAAAGTGTTTGAAAACATTAAACGAAACAAGGTGTGAAGGTGTGTTTACATAACAGAAATATCAAACAAAGCCAACAAAATGAATTATTTTCAATAAATGTCATTGTTCTACTAAAATAAAATTACATACACCCCTAAAGTTTGTACCATCCTGCCATTGAGATGGACAGGATGCAATCGATATGCAAGCAGACAAGTGCCACAAAATGCACTGCAAACGCTTCGAGAATTTTCCTTAGTGTTTGTTTTTATTCAGTTTAATACAAAAACAATTTCATAGATTGACCAATGTTTAGCAATGAATTTATACATACTTTAGTTTGGTTAACTTTACTATGTTGTTTATGTGTGTGCATAAATTGATTTTTGATAAAGTACACAATATATGTATGGGCATCATATTTTATAGAAGTAAAATTGTGAAAACATAAATTAAATTGCATTAAAATCAATATATAAAGTATAAAATTCATCAATTTGTTCTAATCTCTGCTGACAGGTCTAATCTTAAGTCTCTTGTACTTATTGAAAATTGCTATAAGGAATTTTACTCTACTCTTAGACTTTGATACCCAAGTATACTTTAAATCTGTATGGATTTATCTAAACATATTTATAACCACAACTAAATAAGCAGCAACAGTAAATAATACTTAGAGTGTTATGTATATGTTTATATGTAGAATATAGTACCGAGTTCCTGCTATTTACGTAAGTCTAGTCGTACGCATACCTCAATAACTCTACAGTCAGCAAATACATTTAAGATTACCCTTTGCCTTATTTTAATCTTTTGATAATTAATGCAATTTCAAAGAGACGACGCCAGTTCGTCAGGTGCATTTAATTTCTAAATCCAATTAAAAGTCATAAACTGTCTTGCGTGGAGCATGACTTGCTTTGCATGCTTTAAAAACGTACGTACGCAACAACCATTTTCTAATCCAATTAAATTTCAACAAGTTACCATTGGTATCAGAAGTATCAATAGTAATGAAAAGCATAATAAGCATACAATAAGAAGATCAAGTTTGTAATGTGAAACTAAAACTGAACTTACCAAAGGCGAATAAAATGCTGAACTGTCGACACCAATGCTTGGATAAGGATTCTGTTCGGTTGAAGGATATGGAGTGCCATAAACGCCAACACTTGCTGCCGGCATACGGGAATAACTTGAAAGCGCTAAGCGTGCAGAATCATATTGACAGGAGCACACTGTTTGTCCTGAGACTGGATCCGTCATTATTGGTCTGCCATTTTCACAACAAGTTGTACTACCAATACCTGCATTAACAGCACCAGCGATACCAGCAGCTGAGCCGGATAAAGCTGCTTCACTTTGTGATTCATTCATGCTAACACCAACAGCAGCAGAATTTACTACTGCAGATACGCTGCCTGCATTATTTGATGTTTGTGAAATTGCACCTGGACTAAGCGGTCCATTGGTAGTGGCACCAGTTGTCGCCGAACCTCCAGATGGACTAAGCGAAGCATCGTTTGCACCAGACAGTGGTGAAGGTGCAGAGCCGTTATTGACTGTTGTTGGTATACTTGACGCTGCTGTTGTGGTTTGACCTACACCGCCGAGTAACTGCAAAACAAAATAAAATGTTTTTATGTTATTTTACTTTAAGTTATACTTTAAGTGAAAACAAGTTCAAAAAATATTAAGCATATAAGAAACTGGCGGAATTTTCAAACAGGTGATTTGTGAGACCTAAAAAGAAACGAGTCAGATACGCAGCAAAAAGTCAAAAAATTCGCTTTTGCTCAGCGAAAATACGGCAAACAAACTGACAAAGCACAGCTAAAAATAAAAGTAAGAAATTTATTTATATAAGAACCAAAACCCAACCTTGCAATCTTCGATCAGCGCCGACTAGAGGAAAAGTCAGCGAAGCAGATTAAGACGATAACTCCAAATGTCAAAATATTTTATTGGCTTGGCGCAATTTGCGATCCGTTCCATCTATTTTCACTTCATTAATTTTCAATTTATCACAGTCCGATTTCAGATACCGCTTTTGCTCTTGCCTTTATTGTGGCTTACGAGAGGCAAAAGGAAACGTACACTGAACGAACGTTTGCTGTTAAGATATTGTAGTATTTGCTTAAAACTTTAAATCTGATATACAAAATACACATTGAGGGAAACTATACCTAACTCACATTCAAAACAAAGAAATGAATTGAAATTTCGTAAAGAAAAAACTCCACAAAAGCAAAGAAGGCTCGATGTAAGAAACTAAAGCATATCAGCGCAGGTATGCGCTGGTCTGATGACCATAACGAATTGTAAATCTCAAATAGGGAATGAATCCAATAAAAGTTAAAAAATCCGTTGTGTGAACGATCAATTTAGCATGCTTAAAATTGGGCATGTCACTCAATAAAACACAATAATTGTGGTTGTCACATTTTAATAGATTTCTTTTAGAATTCATAGAAAACTAATTAAAATTTAAGGCAATACAAATAACTATAAAAATATATTTTATAAAAATATTAATTTCTCATTTAATTTTATTCGATATTTTGCAATTTCTTATCGGTTTTAATCCACATTTCATATTTTACGCACTGTCAACACTAACTTTCAATCTCGGTACAGAGGAATGAATCTAAGCCCTGTAGCTGTTTGAACGCCAACCATTCATTCATTGAACGATACAACCGATTTTTACGCAAGCGATATTGAAAATAATGGAGCCGTACGACGCAGTGCAATTTGGAAGAGCTTGGCCAGTGTTCAAGTGACTTATGCTTAATATCATTTTAAAAGGCGTGTAGAGCCGTCAAGATCACTGCGTACTGATTACAAGCTCAAGGAGTATGGCAATGAAGAAACAATATGCAAATTGGTCGCTGTTGACAAGTAGGTAAGCCAGCGTACGTTAAGCCAACAACACTACTCCATATCGAATTTCTTAATGATTGTCAGATTGTTTGGATTTACGTTGTTTCAAGAAATTTTAACGATCACTAATGCGATATTGTCATTAAGTATCCTTCAGCGCTGGCCGGGCTTACTGGTAGTAGCACGTTCGCATCTGCAGCAGGTACTAACACGTATCAAGCCTTTGTTCAGCTTTTATTAAGACAGGCTACTAATTGTGGGCGTAGACTGATTTTAAAAGGAATTAAATATGCTAATTGATTTCAAAAGAAATTCATACACAATTTGTCAAGATAGGGTAAGTAGTAAAGAATAATATATTAAAACATAACGTGTATTATATATGAAAATAATTTTTAAACAAATATATTAAAATACATAATAAATTAACATTTTATGAATATTCTCACAAGTAGACGTTATCCTGCTATACATGGTACAATTGATATAACTTTTACATCTTTATATATATTAGTTAATTATTGCATATTAATATTAATAATTAAGTCTATGAAAAAGATATATATTATATGCAGTATACAGCAACCAGTGGTTCATATAGTATACGATGTCGTTCATATAGAATAATAAATGAATGCCTTTCTAGTTATTCCCAAATATATGATTAAAATATTTAAACTTTTATATATCGTCACATAATTTTTACAACTAACTAATAATATTATTAATAATAATTACTACAGGACCACAGTTTTATAAAACTTAATTCAAAAGTACAACTACATATAAACTTTACAAACTGCGACTATCCGAAAAAATCAATTGGCTTCAATATGTACTCGAGTTTATAAATAATTTGGGGGGTTGTCATTAACCCCCATTACCAATACTAAGAATCAAACTTTCTTCATTAATAAGAATGTAGTCTAAAAAATAACTCCTCTTAAAATTTATACTTATAAGAAAGTAAATATGATTAAATTACATCTATTACCAGTATGCACTTAAATATTGCCAGTTGAAAACATATTTGTGACTGGTTCTTGACAAAGTAAACCATGAACATGGTATTTAATTTTGGTAAAAAGAATGAAATCTTTATTTCAGTTCGTATGGATTAGAAGAATAATAATAGCCTTTATTAATAAGCAAAAGTAAACTCTTTACTTAAGCTTTGTTTTTTGACGGTCCCAAAACTGAAAAAAGATATGGTGTAGGTATCTTCCGCCTCAACAGCAGCATTACGTTCGCACTGTTTGACCCAATCTCGTTAAAACGAAAGTTGACACCCTCTATGCTTGCAGTGAAGTTAACAAAAGGTTATAAAAACATTGGTCTCTTGGAAATTCCCTTCGAAATCTAATTGCCATAATAAACTGTTGCAACTGTTAAAAAGGAACAAGGTAGTGCTTTGTTGGGTGACTGGTCAATATAGAACAATCTCGCAAGGACGGAATCAACCATTGAATTCTCTAGTTCGAAACTTTAATAAAAAATAAGGTGATCCACAATGAGGTCTCTGCTAAAAAAGTGTAAGAAAAAAAAGACGGTACTAGCTTGACACTGCAGGTAACTATCAGACTAAAGAGCTGATTCATCAGTACAACTACAATGTAGTATCCCTCTGTGGAAATGAGCTAAGATTGTTGTAAAGTTATCTGACAGGTTATTATTTTGACAATATGCGACTGTCTAAGACGATTGCCGACTTCTAACTACCTTGTATTTTTTAATCCAAAAGAAAACTGACAGAGTAATTTTTATCAGAATCTGGGGTAATAGAAAAAATCATGACATATTGTATACTAGTTTTATAACATAACTAAGCAGACACTATTTAAATAATTAAAATGTTAAACACCTATATCATAACTATGCTACGCATAACTCAACATGTTAAACTTTCCCAATTCACTTAGAGAAATAATGTATTGAGAAATATGAGTAGAATATATTAAGAAGCTTAGAACTAAACATGACTATAAAATTTCAAACCATTTTAATATGAAACTTGAAATTTAAATTTTTAAAATTAGTAAACATTAATTAATTAAATAATAAATAAAACTTACTGTAAAATATAATTTATAATGACCATGCTCAGTTTTTCTATCATGTTGATATAAATTCATATTTATCAGATTTCAATGTATATATTTATAGATTAATTAAAATAAATAAATAGAAATTGCTATAAAACTAAAATGATCATAAATAAAGTTTTAAATGAAGTCATAAAGTTATAATAACCAAACATAGATTTTCTATTACAATTTTATATATATATATATATATATATATAAAGCTTAATAGATGCTATATATATACAATATTATATTGCATATTACAGCTTTAATTATAATGGCAATGTCTTAAAAAAAAAATATAACTATAACCTAATAAAATCATAAATAATATATACATATCGTATGTATACATGAATAAATCTGTAATCTATTAATATCTGTTAATCTATTATAATTAGTTTATTGATATCTATCGATATCATATTTTTATATGTATATGTATTACTTTATTTTATGTCAGATTCAATATCATTCTCAACCGAAATTTTCTCAAGCAGCAGGATATAGAAATCGTGAGGGTACTCCGTATCTACACAACAAACATTTATAATGATAGTCAAATTTATTTGTCTTCTTGGACTTAAAATATAACGCTTATAAAATTCATGTAAATATATTCTTTATTAAAAGTACAATTTATTTCATACACACATATAAAATTAACTATAATTAAATTGATACTTGTCACATCAAATTTACATAATGAAGTCCTCTAAAATAGCCATCAACATTTAATAATAACATATAAACATCTGTCCCTACTGCTATTTCTGTAAGGAATGAAAACTTTAATGTTCTTACTTCAGTTTCAATTAAAGATTACAAATTGTACGTTGATAACTTCAACAAGCAAACATTAAATAAAATAACCATAATCAACAAGAAGCCACCAACTCCCTATTGACATGAACACTTGAGCAAGGATAAATTTAAAAATGTGAGACTATCGCTACAGGCAATGGCTACTGCCAGTTAACAGTCAACGAAATGCTTGTTGCATTCTTTTGCCACAGCTTTCCATTCATATAACATATATACTTAAATTTACGATTATAACATATTCATACCATTCATATCCGCACAAAACACAAAAACAACATCCACACCAACAACAACAACAAAAATCACAAATGATTATATGCAAAATCTAATAATGGTAATTTAAGTACAAAAATGAGTTGCCTTTTAACACCTCCCAATGAATTCGTTGCTATCTAATCACATTCGTAATTCACAGTTGGTGTCAGCCATTAGGTGCACGCACATAACTTTCTGCCAACAAACAGACACATATGCTACTTACATTCACACATGCCCACGCTTCTCTGGCGTGCCCAAATAAAAAGGCAACACAAATTTTTGTTAAAATTGGAAATTATAATAAAATCATTTTCATGAATGAAATCTAATGAATTCTGAATGGTTGTGTCCACCAAGTAAAACGAAGTGCAACCGGATCCATTATTGCAACTCAGCTCCTTTGCAAATATCAAAACGGACGTCGATATTTTTTTAATATATGAATATTTTCTGAATACAATAAAAGCACATACGGCTGACAGACGAGACTGACTATACGAGATATCCAAGAAAAAGTGCAGCAAACCCATTTTGAGACAACAGCTACAGACGTTCAGGTTTGCTTTGTTGTACGAAAGCATATCATCGTCATGGTCTTGTCTGTCTTCGCTTTCGGGTTGCAGCTTATTATCAGCACGCAAGTTATATTCTTTTTAATGATCCTCATGTTTGATTTCATCCTAAACATTTTAGCTTATTGACCATACAGCACAGCACACCACACCACAGCACTACAAAGCACACGACAGTGCAAAATTCAATACAGAGTTCCCTTCGAATTGCCGCAGAATGTTTAAGTGTCCTCTTGCTAGACTCCAATTCTTCCGGAATTTATCAAAATATTACCACAGATAGGATACGGATACAAGAGCGCAATAAAAACGTTATAAAGTATTTAAATTATTGTTTTAATGTTTTAATGTTTCGCCTTCAAAGCATAGGGAAGTGTTGGTAATGTTTTACAAAATTTAATACCGTTTAATTTTTATGATTGCGATTTGATTTTATCTTAAAGTACATTTAAAGATACGAAAAATAAAACCTAAAGGAAAAGGAAGCAGTGAATATGAAATATAAAGTCATAACACTGAAATTGTAATTCGCAATGGGCAAACAAAATATTCATTAGGTGTTGGAACTACTCATTATTGTAATGGGAGTTGTGATATGATATGATATGATTTGAGACTAAGTAGTGTAATAGGTACACATATATACAAGTATATTATATATACATTATATAAATAAACGAGGGACTTATCTACATTGTTTAAATAGTTAGATAAAACAGTAATTATCGGATCATCGAACCATTTGTGCAACATTTCTACTATTTATGTTTATACTACTGACACTATGTTATAAGTTATACGGTCATGAGCGAAAAAATAACAGAACTCGTTATGTGTATTTTAATTTTTATTTTTTTGTGAATTATTTCGACCATCATTGATGGTAACTCAATTACTTGATAGCTTAAAAACACCCAAAATGAGAAATTCATGTTGTAACTTTGCGAAAATAGCCAGAACGCGTTGTGGAGAATACCAAACGGCCATAAAGCGTAATTCGAGTTATGGCATCTGTAAAAATATACAGAACGCAATGTGATAAATAAGAGATAACGCGTTCTAAGAGATAACGCGTTCTAATAACAACCAACGAAACCAAATAAGGTTATGAGTAATTCTTACAAAAGAAATTGTACAGATAAAAAAATATTAATGCGATTTTAAAAGCTTTAAGTGCAGTTCCAAATTGCATAATAATAATTACATGTGTGTCTCTAAGAGTGCAAATTAAAATACAATTCCCAAAAAAATTGTAATTTTCAAAATCACGTCAGATTTTATATTTAACTAAATAAATATCAAGACCTTAAGTTTTTAATTATTAAAAAACATAAAAAAATCCGTAAACTTCCTTGAGTTCGGTGATTTAAGTCAAACATTGAATATCGCAATTGGATTTCTCAATTGACACAATGCATTTTGTAGTATTTATGCAAGTACAAATATTTTAGAGTATTTTGATAACTGGATATTGCTGGATAGGTGAATGGAGGATCGATCCTCCTCAATTAACTAAAAAAGCCTTTTTGATTGCAAATTTCTCGTATTTGTGGGTAGAAAATCAGACATATTAGAACCAGTCGGAAACATTGATAAATACAAGTACCTCACCAATACTCAAATATTTTTGAGTAAATTAAAGAATAGCGAACCCATCTAGGCAACTTTAAGCTTTAATCTAAATTAACTTATACACAACAGGTGTCTCGGTGTCTCCTCCTCGAGCATCGGTACACACGTACGAGATTTGGCGGGCAGGCCCAATCTGGCTCCATGTCGTTCTATAGTCTATTAACCTATTTGTTTATCTTTAATATATTCGATAACTGCAATAAATTAGGTCAAAATTTTCACATTAAATATTTATAGGGCATTTCACTCTTGATCTGTCTTGTATTAACTTTGATACATTCGATAACTGCAATGAATCAGAACAGAAGTTCTACATTTAAAGTTCATAGGCCATGTCAATCTTGACATGTCTACTGAAGCAATATTAGCCCAAAATCTGTTAGCCTGTCGACAAAAGTAATTGTATATTAATTTTTGTGTATGAACAATAACTATGTTATGTATACCTAATTATTGAATAATTTATGTGAATAATAATGTTAATTTTTAGGTAAAATTCAATCATTTTTGTAAGTAATAAATAATTTATAATTAATTAAATAATTTATTTTAATAATTAATAAAATAATAAAATAATTAATAATTAATAATAATAATTAAAAGTTTATCTACCCATCTACATATTTGTTTTAAGAAATGTTTAATTCTTTTGTTTATACACATTAATAATGGTTACAAATTCTTAAAGCAGATTTATATGATAACTACTATAACTTTCATTAACTACAACAAATTTATATATAGTAGATTATGTTAATCTATAAGGGCATACGTTATTTTAAATGAATTTTAATAAGAAAAAGAGTTCATCTCCATGAAATTACTGCGCTCAAATTATTATTTTCAAGAAAAACGTTTACTAATAGAATTAATATTAATAAATTTGTTTACATATATGAAAAATGTTTAAAATGCCCAAGAATGTTTGTGTTTTTCGAAATCATATTAAGTAACATACATGTTCACTTCAATATGAGGCAGTATTACTTTATGGATTAATGTACAACAAGCAATTGAAAGGCGCCTATACATACATGAGGTTGTGAAACGCACAGCTATGCAACAGAAGAGAACCAGACAAAATATTTTCGCATAAAAAGCTCTATGAATACGCATGTTTAACCATATATATTCATTGTACATATTATCCTGTATTGAATAGTGAAGTACGTAAAAATAAAAAAAAAACAGGATCATTGCAAAAAACTACTAATATTTTCAGTGCACATTCCATAATTGATTTATGAATTTTTAATGCAAGCTTTTTGTGCCAACTGCAAAAACTACAAGAACTGAAAAAATGAATGTGAAACAATGCAACTGCCACTACGACAATAATACTAACAACAATTATTGTCATCCAGAATGCACACATGAGCAAGAGTTTGGTTCCAGCTATAGCCGAACTGGTCATAGTTGGTTGTATGGTTAAGTAAACACATGCGAGAATGCCACCGTGCAACGCATTGTAATTGAATGAAATTTTTACTTTTGTTCGGTTATTTTGGCTGTTTCACATTACTGTTTTATTATTAAAGCTACTGCAACTGAAAAACAGACAGACCGACAGACAAACACAATTTGGCAATTTTTGTTATATATACCTATATACATATACGTTAATATTATTTTTTATTTTTGTTGTGTTTGTTTCGACAGAAGTCGTAGCATCATTAGGAGCAACTTTTTCTGGCAGGTTAAAGCATTCTTTGGCTTTTAGTCTTCCACAGAACAAAGCGAAAAAACTCATATAGAAATATTAAAAATCCATAAACGCACAACAAAAAGTTAAGAACAACAAAAAAAAAACAAGAAAAATATTGAAACCCAAATGAATGCAATGGCTTTGGCATCGGCATCGGCCAGCAAATGCAACTCCAAGTCCAACTGCAATGTCAGAATGAAAATATATCGTGCGATTTTTTGCACTCTCGATACAAACGTAAATCATTAAATTAATAAGCGTTAAATGACAGCTTGGCCTGCTGTTCAGCCTTTCGTTTTGTTTGGCTCAAGTTTTCCATATTAATTTTAAATAATTAATAATTAAATTTTAAGCAAAAAACGCATCTGAACGATACAAAAACACATTCCCGTCAGTCGATGTCTCGGCATTAATGATTTTTTGCTGCAAATTAATTTGCATATTTTTATATGGAAAATATTATACGACCACGCCTTATTTGGCTATTTTAGTCTTTTGATTTTAGTAATATGATGAATAAAATTTTAAACATTCTCTGGAAACAAATTTTATGATATAATTTCATATATATATTTTTTTTTGTGTTTAAATATTTGTGCTCTGTTCGAATGTTTTAACTTCCTGGCTGTTGAGTTTTTTTCATTACCAATTTTATTGCAAAATTTCTGCATGTAAACACACACTAACCAAACCATTTTCTCCTTTAATGTATTTCAGATAAAAGCGCTTAAATTCCTATTAAACTTGCCCAGATTTGCGCTCTACTTGAGTATTGTTTGCACATAATTTCCGTTTTGGATGACCGATTTGTTACAAGAGGAATTCTTTGATCTGAAGTACGTGTTTTAGTTTGAAATACTTTTGTTGTTAATATTACGACTTGTTAATGCTAAAAATTCAACTTAAATGAAACGCTTTGAATAAGTATTGTAGTATATGTCTTCGATATAGAAACCTCTGTTCCTCTTATATGTATGTATGAATGATTAATAAAATATTGCAATATTTTATTGATCATTAAAAAATTTTACTACCACAATTATTAGTTATCTATGACCATTCTGCAATAAAACGTATTACTTAGAAAACAAACCTGCTAGAAATTCAAATTAAGTGTAGCAATTTTCAAAACTTAAAAATAAAATTTTGAAATAATTACACTAACATATCAGCTGAAATTCGCATTCAGCCTCAAAGTTTAAATCAGAAATTTTTGCTCACACAGTAGAGGAGCTAGACCAATTCTGAACATCGGTGACATCAGAATAGCGAGCCCTCTTTCATTACCGAATATTAAAAGTAAATCATTTATATTCACTAATATGACGAAACATGTATAAAAGATTTATTAATAATTAAATCAAAAAAAAAAATCACAAATTTAAATAAATGAATTTTCTTATCCAATCACCAATGCAGATAATGCAGATCTCTTGGCTCATCATACTTCTTAAGTAGGTCTTAAACAATTTTAACTCAGAAGCTTTTTTCAGCAGAAGATGTACTATGAGTATGATTCTGATTACTATATAAACATTCGAATATACTTCTTATAAATTTTATTCCTTAATATACCGAATGAGTTGCTTTTTCTTGTTGAGTGAGTCTACTAAGCGATTTTAAAAGCTGGAACTTCTCATACAGGTTAAATGAATAAATGTCTGTGTTTTTACCTTCCCGAAGTATTGTACCTAAATTAATACAATACTTGAGAAAGTCTTCGTTTAATATACTTTTCATATGACTAATGTCATATATGTAAACAAATTTTTCAAAATATCCATTAACTACTTAGAATCGACAGTCATGATATCATCTATCATTATGTTACTGTATTTCAATGGATTGTATGGATTCATCAATATGTTCATAACTGAACAATGATTTCTCTTTGCTATTCTTTTTCCTTTAAATTTAAGTACACTTTTTTCTACAAACAATTATTAAGCTTAGCGTAGCGATTAATAGCGATTATCAAGTTTACTTCAGTCGATTACCAAAATTTTTTGATATTGTTCCCTCGTAGTAAAATTTTGACCTATACGTGTATAGCAACAATAAACTCGAAAATTAACATTTCATTCAGGACTACTTCACAATCAGTTAGAATTTTAGTATCATCAGTTTTATTTCTCTAGTCCTTCATGCATTCAATAACATCATCAAATTGCAAAAATATCGCTTTTACTGCTTCGATTCTACTCTCCTACTTTGTTTTAGAGAGAGATTTTTAGATCATTTTTAATTTAGTTTTTACAAGTATTTACGAACTCTTGCTTGACTTTGAAAAATGCAGATAGATTTTATTAATAAGCCCTAAAAAGTTGGATACCAACATAAATAGATCTATGAAACTATCACTATTTACGCTTTCGTACAGGCTTAGGGACTCTTTATGAGTTCTATATGGCAGATTATGAGAGACTAAAAATTTTATTGTGCAAAGGATTGTTGCGCCTTATAAAACATTCACAGTTGCGCTTAACACTGAATACCTCTACTGTTAAGAAATGCTCTTGTTCACGTAATAACAGATAATCAAAATAATTTTTTCTCTAGTAAATGTAGTTTAGATTTTTATTTTCCCAAATTGTAATAGTAGGTTAATATAAAATTGAATGAAAAAGTGAAAATTGTGATGTTAAGATTTTTCTAAGTAGATTTAAAGATTGTAGTTTATTAGTAATTCCGAATAATATTGAATAAACGAGAGTAAAATCTGAAGTTGCTGCCTTATAGTGCGTATTGCACAAACTATCTATTGTAGTTTGTTATTCTTTTACACCTCATATTTTATTAAATAAATCCAAATCCAAATCCAAATTAAGAGAACTGGTGTCTAACAATTAACTACAAATATCGTCTATATGCTAAATTAATGAGAGCATTCTGGATAATATTGAAGTATATTACCACTGTTAATTGTTGATTGTTTTGTATTATAATAAGAATAATAAAAGTAATATAATAAGGATTAAAATGGGTGCTGAAACTGTGAGTGCTTTACCCCATGAAATATGAGTACTACTCCAATATTTAGAATTTGAAAAGATCTGTTTAAATTAGAACGGTTCAAGCAAATCAAAATGGACTTGCAACTGATAAAGTTGACTTTACTGATTTGCCAGTCAATGAATGAATAAAGATTGTGTTGTCAGCTAGAAAGACTATAGTTACTTGATCTTTGCTCAGCAAAAATCAAGTTCTCAAATCGATGATTTAAGGTCTTCTTTAACAAAGCTGTCTTTGCTGGCATTATGTTACAACTTTCACTTGCTGGCAGTTAAGTTATTGGCTTGGCGGCCAATAAAATAAGAGTTCTGTGAAAAACTGACTCATTTAGCCAATTATATTGATCTTAATATTTTCAAAACCTTCTATGTTTTATTTCTTATTGAGAATCGATTTTGAATTTTTGTACGATGACTATTGCTAAGCAAATTATTTATATAAATATATTCTACTGTCAGTATTTTAATAAACGATAAATTTGAGTATTGATAAATCAAGAAAATCATATATCTAATGTGAAAATACATATAGGTACATATACTTCTGGTCCTTTTTTATTTTCTTGGCAATATATATTTATATAATATACGCTTCTTCTTTCCTTAAATTAAATTATTCAAACTTTTTAATAATAATGGTTATGGTTAGTATTAAATCTATCTTCCCAACTGTTTAATATAGAAGTTGAGGACAATATAATCACTTCTTAAACGTTGTATGTCATACGTATTAACAAATATATTGTTAAAAAGTGAAAATTTTATTATTGTGCCGGAATTCAGTATTTTCTACTTAATTTTGGAATGCCAATTTAATTTTTTTAATATATATTTTAATTTACTCGTTTTGATTTAATTACAAATTTTTAAGACTAACAGTCTTATGCACAACTATATTATATATATGCACATATATTTGGTTGCATATAATTTAAAATCAATTTCCGCTTTATACTTAATTTGATATTATAAAAAGATGAATCGAATTTATATTAAAATTTGATGTTACATACTTTAGTATCTTTTCAAGCCCGAAATAATTTCCAAAATGAAACCAAACTGGATGTCAATAATTAACATAATGACCCAAAAAAATTTCGTAATGGTCGAACAGGAACATTTCTCGTACGTGACAAAAATTATAAAATATATGTTTTAAACAAAATATTATCCTTACATCGACAGCAAAGGACTTAAATGCTTTAAACGATATCTAAAATCAGTAATAATTAGAGAGAGAAAAAAATTTATATATCAACTTAAATTTATTCTTTATGCAAACGACTGAGGAAAATTTATAAAAGTGGCCGCAGGCATGAATATTCATCGGAATAGCAGCCACAACAGCAAAAACGACCAACAAAAATAACATTAAGTATAATGACTAAAACTATTTGCCGCCAATGTTAAAAATTATGCAAGGAAATGTTGCACAATACAGGATAACATTGCAGAAACAAAAGCAACAACAACAACAACAACAGCAGCAAACAGCAATTTTTAGTGGGAACAACAGAAACAGGAGGAAAAGCCATTATGTACAAAAAGGAAGCAAATAAGCGCCAAAATACTTTTTTTGTGTGCTTTTATTTTACTGCTCCCGATAAAATGGGGATGTAGGCTGCCGGTGTTAGGGTTTTGTGCAAGTTTTCAGATACATTTAAAAATTTTTTTTAAAAAAAATTATAAATAAAAAGTATATACATATATATATATTTATATAATGTGCATTTTATAGCTACATATTAAATTAATGAAATTACACAAATTCTATTAAATCACACTGTGTAAATGCAGCAGCTTCTTCTAAGCTTTCAACAGATATATCTATGTGTATGCACTGGAATGTATCTTATGCACTTGTATTTAGTATAGCTATTCTCTCTCTCTCGTACCTTTAATGCATTCGTATGTGTGTACATATTTCCTTGCATAAGTTTACTTGTTCCCGTGTATTTCTAATATGACCAGTGATTTAAATAGAAATTTATGTTGAAATGGCCGGATTGTATGCACATTCATTATAATATGCATACTTGCTACGTTAAATTATAATAATTAAAATAATGGCTACTAAGATTATCGGTAGTAATTATAACTGCAGTTGTACTTGTACTCCTATACCATCATACACAATATACCTAGTAAATTTATGTACTAATATATATGTCCATATATATATATATGTTAAGTTTAATAGTATATGCGCTTCTGTCTGATAGAGTAACCAACAAAGTTAAATCTTTCCTACAAATTTAATATTTACCCAAACTTTAATTTCACTTTTAAATATTTAAACTGTTTAATAAAATATCAAATTTCGCAAATCAGACTAATTTACTGACATTTAAATTTTTATTAATGTAGAAATTAGGCTTTAATGCTACTTCATGATTTTATATTAAAAGAATACTCAAAAAAAAAAATTATAAAAGTATGAGATAACTTAAATAAGGTTAAATTACTCTTACATATTACCAAAAAAAAACGTATTTTATCAAAAATCTTAAATTCTAACATATGCTTTAATATGATTTTCAAAAGGTTAATGAGTATTTTTAGCTGAAAAATTTTTAAATAAGAACTACAAATTTATATAGAAACAATATAAGAAGCAAATTTAATCGGTATAATATTTTATAGCAATGGTTAGTTAAATATGAATCACTCTTAATCCCTCAAACGCTAAGTTTATATACAAATGTCAACCGATCAGCTTTAGTTTTAGTAAAATCGTAATATTTCACTAATTAATATATTATTCTTATATCGTAATATAACAATAAAAGGCACATAAACACATTTTTGGGATGATCACTGTATAACATATTAGAGTTTCACAATAAAGAACCTATACAGAAAGCACTTTCTTATTGAGGAATATTGGGTAATTTTGAAAAGGATCCATAGTTTTTTGTCACAGGATGATAGTGGATATGTAGATAATATCTAACAATACAAATCCGAACATGTCAAAATATATTTTTTTGTGAAGGTACATTCAGAAAAATAATTTTATTGATTTAACATGATTTTAACTGAATCTCAGGTTTAGTTTAGTTTTTATTGCCTTTTTACCATATGAGCTAAAATTTTTCTAACAAAATTATCAGGTCATTTAAACTAGAATGTGGTTGGAGCATACTATTTTTCCTAGTTGTATAATTCGTCACTCTTGTAAAAAGTAATATTGATTTGAAAATGAGAGAAATAACTGAAGAAATAGTCTGAAAAACTGCTACAAAAATATGCCGAAAAATGTTTGCAGCTTTGAGAGAACGTCGAACACAGAAGTAGTTGGTACCATTTTGTTGCAAGAATTTTAAGTCAAAATCGCACCCCATCAAGTGGTGGAGCAATACCAACATTCTTACAAAATCATTTATTAAAGTAATTAGCTTATGCATAGATAATATTTTTATTACTAACAAAAATAACTATTTTTATACACTACTATATTACTATATTATTCTTTAGTAATATACAATTAAATAAATAATATCCAAAGTATCAGCTAACTACACCAAATAAACGAAACGAAAAATTTAAAAAGACATTAAACCCAAATAAAATCATAAAAAGGTTATTAGAGCATTTGTATCTTTTGGTAACGTATTCTAAACATTAAAAATAATCAAGAAACTAATCACAAAAGAAATCGGTATTTCCACATCTTTCTTAAAAAACTATCGTTACAAACTATATTATAATTACAGATTCACGTGTGTTGTCTGATACACCGCAAACTCTGAAAGTTCTTGTACTATCCCTTTATTTATCTATCGTAAAACTGAAATGAACTCCCTTAATTATCAGAAAAATTATTTTTAAAACTGAAATTCTTTTAGTTGCCATTCTATGAAAATAATGTTCAGTTAATGTAGTAGTTTTTGATACTAAATCATCATAAGCCAGAATTATAAAATCATTTATTATTTGATTGCCAAGTAAAATTTATGATAGATTTATCTATATCCACAATTTTAATTAGTCTTTAATTAACCACCAACCAGTAATTATAATAAACTCATACCCAGTTATTATTATTTACATTAGAAAAGTGTGCTTTAGAGAAGATCAAGTTAAGTATATTTATATACAGAGTATAGACTGAAATTCGTAGAGTTAACTATTTAGTATAGAAGCAAATAATGAAGCCCAATTCTGGAGAAAATCTTACAGACGAACAACGTGTCAAAACATAACTTCACGCTCGCTAAAGTTCGTTCAAAATATCTTACAGAATAGATAATTTGTGTTAGAATCGAAAACTTTTCCAAATCTCCGCATTATATCTTTACAAAGTTCACAAATCTGATGAACCAAAAACAATACAAATAACGGTATCATTTAAAGCATGTAATACCTGTTTTCTGTTATTAGACAAAAATGTCCATAATATTTCAAATCTTTGAGAAATCAACTTAGATCAAAGATCATAGCACTTCTGAAAATGATATACTAAACTTAACTAAGACAAAATAAACATCATGTTCATTAGATGAAAGTAAACTATATTAATAAGAAATGGAATTATAATTTTAAATATTAGAGGCTTACACAGGGTGAATGTTTCTCATGGACGATATATAATAGAAATAAAAAATTTTCTGTACAAAGACACACACCGCTCTAGATCACTTTCTATTTAATAATTAACTTAATATATATAATTATGAAACAAATATATTGCATATGATAAGGCCGCCGTCATTATTATATTATTAGTTATCAATATTCACCACCGTGAATAATATTTAAATATTTTAAAATAGTAATGCTTTATGTGCTTTAGTTGATACAGTTAAATAATATATCTGAAACAATGTGTTGAATAAATTGTAAAAATACTTGGATCAACAAAAAGTCACTAAGCAACGTTTATTTCAATTAGCTGAAAAGCTAAGATTAAAGCCAGATATCATGATTATATGGACTTATTTTGCGATTCACTAGTTTATACAAATTTTCACAACCCTATTGAGTTTACACACTATATTTTTGAATATGTACTAATATAAAGATATTAGTAGTTCCTTTACTTCTACTTTATGTAGTAAGAAAGAATAACAAGCATTTTTAACAATAATGTTACACACCTTAGCACTACTAGCCAGAGTCGAGCTAAAGTTTATAATTAATTTAATATTATATTATAAATTATAGACCATTTACTAGTTAATACACATTTCATTCACTGTACATTTATTTTATAAATATATATTATTATTATTAGCTCTTCTCTATCTATGGGAAAGCATAGTGCTAAAGATTACAAAAAATTTTAAATTGCATTGCATTGCAGGTAGAACTCTTGACTATAGTTGGAACATAATTAATTTTATTTTATATTAATTATAAATTCATTAAGTTTATAATTAATCGTACTCAATTTAATAATAATCTGCGCAATAAGTTGCTTTAAAAATAGTGTAATAAACATGTAAAATTTATATGTGTGAGATATAAATCTAAGTCAAGTAATTTTATGTTAATATTAATATTATATAAATTTAATTACAATTATTTATTATTCTTTATATAACAACTGATTATGCAAATACAAAATAAGGACTTTGTATAAAGGAATAATTTTTTTTTATTTTAATATGTAGTAATAAAAAGTTTTATCTAAGTAACAAACGGCATAAGTGCGATTATAACAGAACAAACAAGGAATCTTGTTAGAAGATTTAAGATTATGTGTTACTACAATAGAAGCACATAATAATAGACTACAGTTGAAGAGCTACTATGTAAATAAACATAAATAGAATAATGAACATAAGAGTTTATGCTACTAGTTTCAGCACCAACTACTTGGTACTGCAAAAAGGACATATAGTGGTTATTTATTAATTACAACTATAAATTCGTCCTTTACTCTTATTAAGAGCAATGATAATATTTGGAAATATAATAATATTTATATTATTATACAAATTATTGTTTTAGCATAATTTGTTTTTATTCTATATTTACACAATCATTTACTTTATATTCTTATAACAACAGCAACAATGGTTATGTGTAATCTCTTCGCTATACAAAAGCGAAGTTGAACAAATATTATTTATTTAATAAATATTTTTTGTCTTAACACAAAAACTACACTAATCAAAAAATTATTCAGATCTACAATCAAAACTGAATTTATATAATAAGCACGCTTTATATATTTTATTGAGTTATTTAGGGTAAAAACAATATTTTAATTACGAGTATCTTACCTGATTAGCCGGCGGGTAACCACCATATCCGAACTGCGCATATGCAGCCATATTCATGATTTTCCTTCAGAGTTATTAAGTTCAAAATTCAATAAAAACCTTATCAAAGTTGATAACAAACGTAACTGGTGACTTTGGATGCTGTAGCAAATCTCCACTTAAGCTACACTTAAGCACAACAACAGTGAAGTCACAAAGAACGCAGCTTGATTAAGGTACACTGCCGAAATTTGCACCCACACCGCCACATATAAATTTGGTTTGCGTAGCGCACAGAAACACACAGCCAAACTCAGATACTCCAACGACAACAAACCAAAAATGCTGTAAGGATCTGTAAAGGATGTTGATGATAAGCACTGTCGCTGTCGGTGTTGCCGTTATTGTAGCTGTTGCCTTTTTTTCAAAACGGAAGAAGGTGCGTAGTTCGTTTGTTTGTATCGTCGAATGTTTATGTTGGTTTTTATTTGCGCCTTTCGTCGGAAAAGCTACGAGAAGAAAAGCTATTGTTGCCGTTTCCGTGTTGGAAATTGGTAAAACAAATTGTCAGGCATTTATGTTAATGTCAGTGGGAAATGTTTTTTTTTATCTCTTTTCTTGTTATTATTTTTTATTTATTCAGCACCGAAACAATTTTTATGTGGATTTCAATTAAACCTTTTTTTCGCAGAAAGTTCTACCACCAGTTTTTAGAATGTTTTACTGCCAGTTTTTGGTATCCTTTTTGGGTGACATGGTTTAGTATGGTTTTGAGTTTTATTTATTTGATTTTTTTATTTATTATACGATTTTATTTGTAGCCATAAATATGTCTAACATGAAATAATTTAACTTGTTGTTGACTTCGGAGGTGTTAAGTTATTTGCAAATTGTTCGGAAGTTGTTAGAACTCATCGCACTTAACCCTATATTGTTTTTCTTATAGTATTTTTAAAAGGGCTTGTTTAGCTACACATATCATAGTACTTAATTTTTTTTTTTTTTTTCAAATGTAAGGAACTTTATTATAATTTCTTTTTTACGGTAATTACTATTGCACCAATTTACTGATTTAATTTATTTTAAAATTAAATAACATATTTGTTAAATTTTAATTATTTTATATTTATCTTAAACTTGTTTACAACCTGTTATGCGTCGATTTATCTGTTTATTGTGATTTTCTAATATTAAAATAATTTCAACATTTCACCGATGTGCACCTAAACACGTTCGAACACAAACTAGTTGGTTGTGTTGAACGGTTTGTTTGGATTTCTGATTGTCAAGATATTTACAGTATTTCTGGTTGCCACATTGTGATTGCAACGAACAGAGCAGAACAACAATGTGTCAAACTGTGTGTAAGAGCGAAACAAAAATGAAATGTTAAAAAAATGTGAAAACATTTGTGCCATAAGTGCCACTACTCCAACAGTTGCAGATACATTTGTATCTTCATATGAAGTGAACACTACAGCTGTATTTGTGCGATACAAAATTTTGTATCTGCATTCGTACGACATGTTGGAACTGGTATTACTGATTTCTATGCTTATTCACGCATCTCTTCATCACTGTGAAAAGCATCTTTGTGTGTTTCGTGGTAGTTGTGAGTTTTTGGCAACGCCTTCTTTTTACTTATAAAAAATGTTTCTCTTTCAACAAGTAACGAGTAAAGTACAAAATATCTAACTAGTAGAAATCAAGTTGAGATATTGTTTACAAACAATTGCTTAGCTGTTGCAGTTCTTGTTGTTATTATTTTTGTTGCTTTTGTTGTTCTTACGATTACAAATCGTTTCCCCTTTATTTATGTATGTTGCATATTTGTTTGCATTGGAATATAAATTTATGGCAGCGAAATTTGACCGCATAATAGTCTCCATTTAAGGGGCCCTGAAGCCATAAAAAAATGCTTTCAGTACATTCTGTACATTTTTTTTGGCAAATTTAAATTTACTTTTTTACTTTACATATTACATAGTTTTGTTTAGAATAAAAATGCAAAAATTCTTTTTTAAAAATATTTTTATATTTTGTTTTCATCTTTTTTTACTAATAACAATTAATGTATTTTTTCATAGACTTAGGAGTGGTTTCGTTTTGTTGCATTTACAACAACACACCCTTTTATCTTTTAGTGATAAAGCTAAACACAAAATATTTAGAATAAAAATAACTTACAAATGGAGTATTTTGCTTAAAAAATTTTTTTATACTCCGTAAAATGCTGAGTATTTCATTAAATTTATTAAAGCAAAAAACATATTTCCTTTGATGTTAGGAAGTGAAAGCAAATGTTGTGGCGATCATTGGAGCAAAGCAATTTTCTCTTAAACTTTTATTATAGTAGTTTAAGCATAATTAAAAAATAGTGATTAAGTAGATATTATAACAAAGGCAAAGTAATCTTTCTATTGAAATTTGTATTAATTTTAATAAACAAAAAACAAGCTTAGATAAATATTAAAATAAATGAGTTCCTGTTCTTCTATTAATACTTTTTTTCCTTAATAAATAGTATAAACTTAATTATAAATCATAAATATATAATTACCATAAGACTTGTGTTCTTTAAAGTCATTTTTTGTTATCAATATATGTTTTTATAACCGGATATAATCTAATTATATAAAAAAATGCTCAATACTACATAATTAAGGTAATTAAAACATACATTGATAGTATCACTGATTTGCATATACGTATGAACTGTCCTACTAAATAGACTTCATATCAATTCCAAGCTAAGAGCATACACTTCACTCACACAAGTGGTTAATGTTCCATATAAATAACATATTTTTTTTTTTATTGCTATGACTATATTACAAACAACGAGTAACTAATTATTATTATATTATAAATATAATTATTATAAATATATAGTATTTATTTTATTAATTTTTGTAATATAAACAAAAGTCAAAGTACTAGATTAAAACACCGAAAACGTATGAAAAAATAAAACAAAATTATTTAATAAGAATTCATAATCAAGAAACGCAACTATATTAAAAAAATAGTGAAAATAACATACTACACAAAATAGTATTAGAACTAAAATAAAAATATAGCAAAATCCTGTTTAGAGGTGTTCCCTGATTAAGAAGATTATTTTTACCGTGTTATATTGAAATCGTGTTATACAGAACTTATTCATATATTTATTTAAACTAATATATAATGTAACATATAACCTCTGATAAAATGTCATTGAAGGCAATGTGTAGTTTACCAGGTTGTAACAAAAGTTATTTCGTTTAATATCAAAACTATGCATTTTGTATCGTGTTATATCGAAACCAAGTTTTAAGACTAGAATTTCCTTTCAAGTACATAGGCAAAATAAATTAGTAAGTAATATAAAAAAAATTCAACGCAAGTTTTAAAAAAAATAAAAATTCAACTCAATATTATATTATAATTCAAAAATAATTATAATTTTTGTAATACAATGTTAATTTATATAATAATTATCATTAAAAACTGTGGTTAAACTGATTTCCTTACTCCAAGTTTGCAAAAAAATCTTTTTCGCTACTCATTTCTAAAGTTTTGTATGATGTAGCACAAGTCCATATTATAATAATCACAAATTTTGTATCGTGTAATATGGAGACCGTATTGAGCAAGTACCATATTAAACGTGGTATATCTATAATAATTTTTATTACAAAAATCTTTTTCATTATCTTGCTTTGCTCTATAACTACTTTTAAAATTACCTTCAACAAAACAGTAATATGTTATATGTTCCAATTAAGCTATATGGGAGACAAGGAAATATCAGCGTGCCTCATCCAAAAATGGCATAAATCTACTGCACAATAGGAGGGCAATGAATATGGGCACAGTTCCATCCTCAATCTATTCAGTTCCTTCTGAGATTGTGTTATTTATATATTCATCACTCTAAGTTTATAACAAACTATACTATAGCCTTGCCATCTAACAATAACTTGATATGAGCGGGTATTTTATTAGGATAATGTTTTACTGTAGTCACTCATGACTCCAATATAGGTAACGATGTGTTCACACTTAGTAAATTGAGGTTAAAAAATTAAAAGTAATATATTACTTTTTAAAACGTTTCAAAGTAACTTGCTCTTTTTAGCGTCTTGTATTTATATTTCCTTTAAGAAACTTGTATATATATATACGAAAGGCTCTTTGATCATTGAGACTTTATGCTTCACTAGGAAAGAAGAACAGCAGCAAGTAAGTCTCAGATTATTGAATTGTGTTTCAAGCACAAATTATTGCAACTACGAAAGTTACAGCTTGTCTCAAAATAGGTATTTTAATTACTAGACATATGTTCATATTTTCAAATAATAATCCAATGCGTTTATTTTGATTGGCAGTTTGGACGGCTTTGCGCTTATATATATTTTTGATTAATGATCTTGTATTTCTTTTCTAGGTTTGTGGCTACAAAGGACGCATTCAAAATAACTGAATAGTTTAGACAAAGCACTATATATAATTCAAGGAATTATCAAAATCTTTCTGCAGCGGAAAAAGTTAAATACTAAATTGGATAGATCAATGATATATTTAATAGATAAAAATTTTTCTTTTATTCTAAGATACTCCATAAAGTATTTATTTCGTGGTGGTAGCTTAAACTCCTGAGCACCCTCTTTCTAAATTATTTCAGTGAACTATTAACACTTTTCTATAATAGCCACATTTTAAATTTTTTCTAGGAGCGCCCATTTTTAAAGTTTTTGATATCGAAAATGATCATATATTGCCCACTTCTTAGACCGCATTTGTCTATTGCTTTTCAACTAAAACTATTGCTCCTCTATTGTTATATAAACAATAATCTTTGTTTTGTACTTATTTTGCATATTTATTCGATTTAATGAAATATTTCTTTTAATTATAAAATTACATTATAAAATTACATTAATTTTTTAAAATGTAAAGTTTTATGTTCCGTTTTGGGTTTCAGTAGACTTAAAAATGTTATATGAATTTGATTCCAATTTTCCGGTTTTCGGTTTAGTTTCAACTGTATAACTGTACATATATGATAAATTAATGTTTTATCATGACTTGATTCATTGTTTGTAATTAATGTTTATTATTAATTACATATTGCCTTTTATTATTATTAAAACTTCTAATATACTTTCATTTAAACTATTTCTATTATTCCTGAAAATAAATTTCCATCCCGAAAAGCTCCCTTACACTTTTTTCCATCACTAATACAGCTTATGCTATATATGTTTGTCAGTTAAATAAGGATGTGTTTATTTATGTGCACTCCATAATTATTTCTTCTGTCTAATTATTTTATATGGTCAAATATGATTAGTAAACTTTATAGAATATTCAATTCTTTAGAAATATAGGATTAATAATTTTGTATTACCGATTTTTTTTGTGTTATATCAAGATATATTGTTGAATCAAGTTTTACTTTTCGCTGTAGCATGAATATCAGTTTTTTCTGACTCAGCTCCGGTTTGAAGCTCCACTAATTTCACGAAAATGCCAGTTAACAGCACTAAATATATTGAGGAATAATTACACAATTTGTGATACAGAAAATCATTGTTTAACGTTTTTGATGTCAGAATATATTATTCCAAAATACTTCCACTTATCATTAATATACAGCAACTCAGTTGACTCAGTAAATAGTTCTATACACATTTCAAATGGAGCCATAAAAAATAGTGAAAAATGTAAAAAGCGTGCTAGAAATCAGTTGTGAATATTTAATTAATTAAAATTGTTTCATTTCTGTTAAATGT
Organism: Teleopsis dalmanni; assembly: GCF_002237135.1. NCBI lineage: Eukaryota > Metazoa > Arthropoda > Insecta > Diptera > Diopsidae > Teleopsis > Teleopsis dalmanni. Next base: position 53,434,564 of record NC_051846.1, on the reverse strand, counting down.
CTCCAGTAATTACTATTAGCATTAAGCCGTGATTGTTTCTTCTATTTAATGTGTTTCGTTATCACGTTTAGGCAATGAACTGCTTGTTGTTTTAAAGGCAATTGCACGAATTAAAACTGAGAAGAGCGTAAAAAAAAAAATATAAAACAACATTTTGTGACAAACAATTTGATTTTTGTATTATTTTAAGAATTTTATTTTGTATTTCGATTTTTAAAATTCTTATCATGTGTGTCTAAACGCCGACAAAACTGCACTCTTAAGGCACAAAGTGTGCCGATATTTACTTATACGGAAAAACTGAGTAAATAAAGTGTCATTTAGGAAACAAAAAAGAATGAAAATATTTATTAAACGTCGAACTTATGTTTGCAGAACAATTTCAATTTCAAGTGTTTCGATCGATAAGATTCAAAGTGGAAATGCAGTACAAGTTTTAATACTTTAATCACACATAGATAAAAACAATGGAGTAATTGTCGTTATAACGACTCCACACTGTCTGGTTTTTCTTTAATTACATTCATATCATATAATTTAATACATTTATGTATCAAGCAATTTGGTAACTTTAGTCAAAAGTTTACTAAATATTTTTGTACAAATTTCCATTGTCGTAGAACAAATTGCAAACTATCATTAAACGAAATCAGAGCATAGCTACTCTCATTCCTCCATTATCCCTGGAGTATAATATCAACTTTACAAATTTATTTTAAACAATTTGCATTAAATCCTTTCTTCCGTCTTTGCATTGCTTCTTGGCTTCTCGGTTCAAGAATTTTATTAACACATTCAAGTGAATTGATGCACAAAATTTACAAAATTTCAATTTAAGAAAATTCGACAAGAAATTCTCAGAAATCTACTTCAGTTAGTGTGTACGTATGGATTTGCATTTTAGTTCGCACCAACACCTTTAATAAAAGCACTCGCATATATTAAGGTGTGTGCATGTATTTGTGTTTCAAAAAATAGACAATTTCATGTCCAAATGCTTTCCAGGTGACATGAAACAACACTTAGGCAACATCCCGTAAGTGCTGCCAATACCAACACCGTACGCCATATGCCACATGGCAAACACCATACTTGACGCTTGTAATGGCAGGCAAGTAAAAAGTAAGCTTCAGAGATGCTCAGATATACTCGTACTATATGTACTGAAAATCACAGTACTGGGGGTGATGCTGTGCCGAATTTGCTACTACTATATTATATCTGACTCAATGGAAATCTACATTTAAATTGTTTTCAATTTAATCTGCATGTTGCGTCTTACGGCTACGAACATGTCCAAAATGACATTTACCAAATATAAGTATACTATACAATAGTTGATGTCCTTGCTGCGAGCACTGGCACATCAGCACATACGAGTCTATATATATATATATATGTAGCCTTATATGTAATCGTCAACCATCAGACGACGATAGCGGCTGCAGTAGCAATTCGAACACCTAGTTATGATGATTTTATTTTTAATATGATAGTGTATGTACTCTTATAAGACATTTAAGGAAGCCACTTAAAAGGAAACATGTGTCCCAATTCACATAATGTGCGACACGTTGTCAGGAGCGCACAGGCTATAATGCCAGCAACAGAAAGGAGATTGAAATGAATATGTACAAATCTGGCATAAATTTTAAAATTATTTTTAACAAATTTATGTAGAATAGTAATATTGTATTTCACTCTATATATGCACACATATAACTATTATATGTAAATGCATTTAAAATCAAATTTTAAAAGAGTAAATTTTGGTGAATTCAAAAAAATAACAAATGAAAAGTTACTTGTGCCTCTTCTGGCGCCAATAAGTGCGGAAGAAGATACATTAAAAACCACACAGAAAATTGTCATTATCATTATGATACTCTCAAGTGGCACAGGATTCTTTGTAAATCACTTGTACAGATTATAAATGAGTGCAGGTTAACACCCATAAAAATATCTCACTTTACATAAATTTCCTCTTAAAAAAAGAGTCTACGCATTTTTCACATCTCAAATTCCAATAAATCACTGCGAAAACCAGATGGTCTCGAATGCAGTTAATATACAAAAATTTGGAAACTGAAACTGCATTTTCTATTTATCAACTTCATGCACATCTGTATGTATACTATACATAAACATATTATGGACATTATACATTATATGGTAATCAGTACAATTAGCACTTTGTTTCTCTGTAGTGATACGTAAGCAACCTTGAAAATTTCAATGACAATTTAGTAATCAAATTAGTATTTACTTATAGTTTAATGTGATTTTCAACTTTTATGACTATTTAAATTTATTATAACATTGCGAAATTAAAACCAATATAAATAAAATCAATATATTAGAATTGAATGTCCTCTAAAACATTATTGACATCTTGGTAAATATGACCGTAATACTATTAAAATTTTTAAATTTTATGACATTACGGTAGGTTACATTAGTGTCAAATATTGACAATAGAATATTTACTGTCACGACGTTCTAACTGCCAGATAACGTCAACATTTACAATATATATATACAACTATTCATTACTGAGACCACTGATTTGCTCTTTGACATATTTTTCGTTAAACGCAATTTGGCTCACTTGCCTGGTATAGCTGTTTCTTTGCCTTACCTATTTTATTTTATTATCTGCAGTCTACATTAGTGTCATATACTTAGAACAGAATATCTATTGCTCGAAATCGAACTAGCAGCGATCGTTAACATATATTTTATTTATATTAAATTCTGTAATTTTAAACCCATTACAGGTCTCGATGTTTGTATCAAAAGCTATTTTGACACAATTGCCTGTGATAGCTGTTGCTTTGCCTTAGATACTGCTTAACAGGATCCAAATCATCAGTATATACGGCGTCGCATTTGGAGTTTTAAATAAAGTTGTCGATCACAGAAAAGGAATGACAAAGCATAAGCCCATGACTAACATTACGTGTTAAAAATAATGGAACCATTGTTCAAAATTCTTTAATAGGTCATCTCGTTGCTATTCTTACAATATTTTTGCAATGATTTTTGGTATAGTAAAGTCTTTATATAGTATTTTTAATACATAAAGTGTTTTTTTAAAGTCTACCAACGGGGGACAAAGATTTGAAATATAGATTGCTCATATATGATTGCTATTGTACTTGTATTTTTGTGAACTAAGTTAAGAAGCTATATTCTTACTCACTCATTCATAATATTTATAATATTATATATTCAAATTTATAATATTTCTAATTTATTTTACGTTGTATATCTCTCTCTTTTTATCGAATATATCTCATTAATATAAAAACAATAATATGCTTTCCTTTCTAAGTTTATTGTTAATT